>NC_084888.1:36748588-37087517 GCF_958979055.1 Alnus glutinosa | reverse complement strand
TGCTTAATTTACTTAATGGGAGTTATGGCACGATTGTTAATGTGTTTTGGTGAGTTTCTTTTTCTTTTTTTTTTTCAAAATAAAAAGTGTTTTGATGTAATATAATGCTTAAAACTGTTTGTATTTCGATGACTGTTTTGAATTATTTGTTAATGTATTTGTCTTGAGAATAAAAAAATAAAAAAAAAGACAAACAAACATAACTGGTTTTACTTTTGATGTCTTACTAACATCTGAGTCCTTTATGTTTGATGAACAAGTCATTTCAGTATAGCACTGAAGTTCAAAACACAGCAATACAGCTAGAGGATATAACATAACAGTAAAAAGAATCAACAAATGACTCATTTATTAGAAGGGAAATTCCCCATAGAAAATAGAGAATCCTTTTCAATATAGAACTTTTAAAACTATTCTTAGAAGACACACGAGTCTTTGCATCCCATGAGATGGTAACTACATCTGAATAATGACTCCCATGACTCCCAGTGTATGTGTTGGTTAGGAAGAGGAGGGGAATAGATGAAATTTATTTTAACATACATTTTAAATACTTGTTAAATTCATGAGAATATTTTCCTGTTTTCTTTTTCTTGTCCAAGTCTTCTATGTCATTCACTTGAATTTTATGCGAAGGGGCCCAACGGTTCATGTTTTTGATTACTGCGTTGGTCTTTGTTTAATCGACAAAATTTTCTTTCAAATTAGTTTGTTAGAAATTTTTTATAAATCAATATCTAAGAGTAACGTGTTTATTAACATGTGAGAAATACATGTCGGAGTCATACAAGAGTTTACTAAATAGAAATTTTTTTTTTAATAGCATGTACTTTTCACATGCGTATGAAACACATGTCACTCTTAAAGGTTGATTTATAAGAAATTTCTGTTATAGTGTGCAGTTTATAAGAAACTTGTGTTAGCTAACAATTGCATGGTCGCTACGACCATTTTTTGTATCATGGAGGCGCAGAAGCGACAGGTAACGTCACTCTCGCGGGGCACCCAAATTGCTTGGAAAGGAGACAAGAAAGGATATAGTTTATGTTATGTGTTCTTGTGCGAACGGGATACAATTTGTGTCTTGAATAAATGAAAACTACTTAATGATATGAAAGCTACTCGATAATTATTAAACACATAATAAAGAAGAAACTTTGCTTCCTCCCACGCTATTATTAATATCCCTTTTAAATTTAAAAAATTTGCAGCGTAGGGTCTATATTTTCGTCGCTTTCAATTATTTCATAATTAAAAGCCTAGCATGTAAAATGTCTATTCTACTTCTATAAAAAAATTTGAAATACGACTATGTCATTATTTCCTTTGTTTTTGATATATATATATATATAAAGGTTGACCAACGGCCTCTCGAGTAATTTTTTCACTTTTTTTTTTTTTAAAAAAAAAAATGTTTTGCTTTTTAAAGAGGTATTTTGAAAAATGTTAATAGAGGGGGTAATTGAAATGGGTTGAAAGATTATAATTCCATGTTGCAAATTTATGAAGTGTATGGGGGGAACCTTGGAAATTAAGTGGTATTGAGAGAGGGGTAAGTGACATTTTCGCATAATAAATCTAGGAATGTTGTTAGGAATATTATAGCTTTTATCATAAGTATCTTACAAATTGACGTGATACTTATCATGTTGGCCATTAAATAATTAAATTTAAAAAATGATTGAGCTACTACAGTTTTTACTACAATCATCTTACAAACTTACATGTTAGTACTTCAATGGTGAAAATGTGAAGTAACAAAATTTGACAGGTAAATTATTGTTTATCGGACACGATAAGTATCACATGAACTGTCACATCAGTTTGTCAGAGATTTATAATAAAAATTGTAATATCTACAACATAACTCATTAAATTTACATGTATAATTTTGTGGCTTAATTTTTTTACTCATGTAGACTTTGTATCACGTAAGTTTGTAAGGAATTTTCCTAAACCTAGTATTACCAAAGTGTATAATATACTTAAGCATGTATATCTTTTTTCTTTGAGGGTAAGTTACAATGTGAAGATGGATATTGATGATGACTGTACGTTTTGCAATCTGATGGTCGTAGTTATCCGATGATCACGTTGCACTTTGACCTTTAACTCAATTATTGCATAGGAGTTGAGAGTTAATAGGGCTTGTAGAAATTGGTTGGTATAATAAGAAGTCTTGGATTTGAGAATTCCATGCGTAAATGAATTTTATGCATGTAGCGGTACTCAAAAACTATTTTTCTTTAAGGGCACGTTTAATTTTTAATTTTTGTTTTTTTTTTTTTTTTAATAGTAATAAGAATATTGAAAAGAGTTTAGTATTTTTTGTAAGGGAAAAATGAAGAAATTAAAGTTGTATGGAAATGTAAAGAAATAAGTTTTATTTATTTATTTATTTTCAGAAAAATATACAGAATTGAATAATATAAATGTGAAAGGAGTACTTTTGAATTTTTTGTGAGAAAAAAAATAAAGAAAAGAATTTGACCTTTTCCTTTTTTTTTTTTTAAAAGAAAAAAGAAAAAAGAGTGAATTGCCAAACGAGGTCTTTTGAAACGAGCATATATAAATTCAGTTAAAAAAAAAAAAAAAAAGGTTAGACCAAAGCAAAGCATTGAATTAAGCATGGACTGCCCCCACTTTTAAAATTTTCTTTATATATATATATATATATATATATATATATATATATATATATATATATATATATATATATATATATATATATATTCTTTTTTAAGCTTAAAAATGAAGTTTGGTTTCTCATTTTGTTTGATATATATATTATCCTTTTTTGTTTTCAAAATTTAACAAACAAACCTAATACACAAAATATTTAAAATTTTTATGTTACATCAAAAAAAAAATTTAAAACAAAAAACAACAAATATCTTCCGAAAAAGATTAACAAACGAAATGCTTCTATCATGAGATTAATTAAGGGTAAGTATTGAGAGTTAAATCACTACTTATCCCAAAAGTTTAAGTTGATAGGAAGAGTAAATTTAATCGTTCAATCAATACTTTAACATTCTCTCTCACGTGTGGGCTCAGACTTCCTTTTAATTAGTGAGGCCTAACACGTTAAATATTTAATTGAAATTGGAGGTAAATGATAGAGTTAAAGTTCGAACTCAAGACCTTTGACTCTGATACCAAGTTAAATCACCATTTATTTCAAAAACTTAAACTTATAAGAAGAGTAAATTTAATTGTTTAATCAATATTTTACTAACAATAGCATAAATGCATGATGCGGGGAAAGCATGGCATGGCATGGCATGGCATGCATAAATGATAAGCGCAGGATTAAAGTAGTAGGAGTTAGGTATGCAGGAGAAAAAGACAGACATCTTCATTCTGAAAGGATGTAGATCCGCATAAATAGGCTCACGTATTCTCATGCACATTGAAAATTACTACAAAAACATAAAAAAGAAATAATAAACACACAGGGTGCTGTTGGGGGTTGACTTTACAGCTTGGGTGCTTGATGCCGAATCTTTCAGACCAACCTGTATTTTAATAGCCTTCACAGGCAAAGCCAAAAGCCAACCCGCCTGCGTTCTTCACAAATGCTTCCTGCTATACAAATCACACCCCCCCTCCCCCTTTCTTTTTTTTTTTTTTAAATTTTTTATTTATTATTATTATTAAAACTATAATAGAGCATGTTGAGGTATATATCATTCATCTTAGAATTTTGATTAAGTCTACAACTTTCGACCCAAACAATGTCAATGGCCCTTGTATACATGCATGTGCCTGTACCAATTAAAAATACTTCAGCGTCAGCTAAGATATCACTAATTAATTGTTAGGAAAATCGACAATTTTGAAAGTCTATCTTTCGGTGAGATCAAGATAATTAATATAGTATGTTTGGACACCGCTTAATCCAAAAACTTAATACTTTTAGATTTAGGTTAATTATTTTACATTAACTACTCATATTTGTGACTTCTCTTTTTAATGCGAGACTGAATTTTTTTCATACTCACACCTATATACTTGACATCTGGCATATCGAAATGACCTTAATTAATATCAATCGGAAAGTATTTTGATTAGAGTACTCTAGAGATTGACCACCGTCAATTACATCAATATATGCGTTTAATTAGTTATATATCTATGATATTAATTTGTTGGACTCATGTTCCACTTTGCTTCCTTAAAAAAAATATGGAGGGAGAACAAAGAAACTATTTAATATAGTTTTCAGTACTTTCTCCAATCTTTCCTACTTGTTGGCCTTTTCTGGGTCAGGGTGAACCAATTGAATTAATATATATGGTGTATATTGTATGCTTATCTTTGAGATACATGCATTCTAAGCATAAATTTGCTTCTTCGATCCACATGCTCCGTTGGAGGGGTATTCATTAAAAGAAATCTTAGAACTTCTTCTAGTGTTCTTCTGGGTCCTTCTATATTGATATGACACCCTATTTTTAATAAAAAAAAATTACAGTTTGATTTATCTCTCTCTTGTTTTTATGTCAGCATAAAATGACTTCAAAATAACACTAAAAAGAACTCTAGCAATTTTCTTCCATCAGTAGTACCAGCTATCATGACTATTTCCAAATTAAGACAGCATTTCTTGGACGGCTGTGATTACTCTCAAGATGCCCGTGATATATGTAGGGGAAGATCGAACTTTTGTATTTCGCCAACCTTTAATTTAGTGGTTGTGTACATCTTGAATGAATTGAGGTCGTTGCTGTTGATGAATCAATCTAATAAATGCATTTGACGTACACGTACGTTGATAGAATATTCGGGTTCATGCAGGAAAAGTTTTTCAACTCTATATATCTCGTGTGTAGACTACGTGCTTCTTCATGCTGTGTTTATAACTATTTGACAAAAGACCTTAATTGCCACAAGCTAGGTTGATTAATTTTGATTAAAGAGTACGTGATCGATCGGCCTTAAATTGATTAGGAATTTCGAAAATGATTTAATTAGGGATGACAATTCGTGGTTTAGGTTATGTTAAGGTCTGGATATAAGACTATATATAATAGATCAATCATAATCAGACCCATTTAATTAAACAAGTCAAACTTATTAATTTTAACACAATAATTTCATGTTCGCATGCAGGTCGTGTACTTTGAGACATGAGTTACTATATAGGCCATCAACCATACATAAACCGACCTATTTAATTAAACGGGTCGGACCTTCAATCCCAATTCTCTAATTTTGTGCTTAATTCATATCGGGCTTGCGAGTCGTGTAAAAAATTACTTGAAGTATATTTAATGGTTAATTATTTATGTTTAAGGACAGTCGTATTACTTGTTTGGTAAGCGAGACCTTTGACACTAAATTTCTTCTCCTCCTCCTCCTCCTCCTCCTACTCTCTCATTTTGGGGTCAACAAAAACAACGTAGTTGGGAACTTCTAACAGACCTTCCTTAGCTTGCAATTACCTGAACCAACTTGCAGGCTTTAATCGGCACTTGAAGCAAAACCAAGAGTAGCGTCTTTTCTTTTCTTTTCTTTATATATATATATTATGACCAAGTATTTTTGTGTGGTCCATGACATTTCAACCGACTGCGCGCAACAAGTTATAGCATTGCTTATTTTACTGATTCCAGAGCACAGTACTGTCTTTTTTAATCTCATCAAATTCGACCTCGATCAGGATACAGATTGTTTAGTTCTATATATATTATATAATATACTTTTGAGTGGCCCATCCCAGACTTTGCCTTAATAATACTAATACTACTAATAATAATAGTTAAACATGCTGATAATGAAAGCTCTAGAGGCCATCGGCATGGTCCACATCTCTATATCGACAAATAAATATATAGAACCCCAAATTCGGTGTGATTTTGGGAAAAAAAAAAAAAAAAATCTAATATAACAAGAAAATCCCCCCTCCTCTCCCCCCCCAAGAAAAAAAAACTAAAGGACTAGATTTTAGATCAAAATCAAGAAGAATAATTCCATATTCTACCTTAATTAAGTGTTCGTTTGGTTTAGTAGTATCAAAATGTGCAGTTTGAGAAAAAAACAATTTCAAAACGTAATTAGTGAAAATGTAATTTTTAAAAATGCAATTAAACGTTTAGTAAAATTACACAACCCCTTGTTTGTAGTGCGGAAAACATTGAATTTTTCACATTTTTCAGACTACTTTCAAATGATTCAAATGAATAATGATATAGACCATTTTTTTATCCTTTCAAAAATTATGCGCATGACTTTTAAAATCATAATTAAATCAATATTCAATAATATTAATCCATCTTAAATTCAATAATAATTTTAAAGTATACATTCCGATTCTGACCATTACTTTCAAATGCACTAACACTTTTTGCAATTTTATTTAAAATTACACACATTTAACAATTTTAATTTTTTGTATTAGATTAGCATCGGGAACCTAAATTATGTACTCATTTCATAATCATTTTAGAATTGTTTTTTCCTGAACTATCTCCAAGGCATATCTGACCCATGTCTTAACTTTTTCAAACTGTCTCAAGAGATCAGAGCGGCCGCTAGCCACTCCCATCATACAGCATTTTTTCTGTAAATGCTAAGCCCGGAGTACCCAACTCAGCGTTTTCAAACTGTCTAGAGAGAGAGAGAGAGAGAGAGAGAGTCAGCTAGCGTTATCTTCTGTATCGATCTGATCGATCAGCAAGTCCAGAGAGAAAGTGAGAAAAGGGGTAATTACCGGAGTCAAACCCTAGAGATTTTTCTCGAGACGGTTGACGGGGTAGGGCAAGACTCAAGAGTCTCCCAAACTAGGGACAAATCCGTGATTCTCGATAGAAAGAAACCAGCTTTGGCTTAATATTCTCTCTCTCTCTCTCTCTCTCTCTCTCTCTCTATAAATATTTTATGCATGGCATTGCGTCGTCTTCCATTTACATGTCACGAGCTGACAAACCCATTCTTTTTCTAGAGCCACAGGATTCCTGTTTTTCGTGCGCGTGGAAACAGTATTTTTTTAATCAATCAGGCTAGTATGCCTGCTACGAGGAACCTGCGCGCTGATATTCTGTCGAGTTGTGTTATTTCTACACATATTTGTCGTGTATATATATTGTATATATATTTTTATAATGGGTGTGAGATACATACATGTAAGATCTATTTCATATGAATTCTACATGTATAGGTACCGGAATGAATTCTATATACATGGGTCTTACGCCTATTGTAAATGTGTACAAAAATCATTTTCCTATTTAGTCAGTGTAATGAAGGTCCTCAGCCGCTTAATTAATTCGGTGCGGGCCGAGTCATCTATTGATTCTATTTGGGACAGGTAAGTTCTGTAATTAAGATTGATAATTTTTAATACGACCTTCAAATCAAGTATAAATCTAATTAACACAACATTAGTGAACTATGGTTGAATGATTTGATTTGTTTAATTAAAGAAGTTAGGTTATGATTGATATATATATATATATATGCTCATACTTCAACATGATGATGTGAACCCAACGTGTGGTATTTAGGATTGATAATTCTTGACACGACTCATAAACTCGACACAACCAACACGAAATTAGCATGCGGGTTATGATTGAATTACTTGGCCCGTTTAATTAATATGTCGGGTTAAGGTTGATGTATATAGTATTATATACATGTAGACACGATTCGAACTCGACACATGATCTGTCATCCCTACCCGCAACCCTAGCTACTCTTAAATTGCCCAAATTTCAATAAAATTGAGACAGCCTAATTAATTTCAAAGAATCCCAATCCAGTATGCCTAAGTATACAGTTTTGTAATGTTGGAAGCTTGGGGATATATATACTGCTACTCAAAAGTACTCTTTATGAACCTTTTATTTTCTGCAGGTTCCAGGAACCTTTTTGTGAAGATAGAGAACAGCATTTTATGTCAACTCACATGTAGTTTGGTCTATGCGTAGAGATTTTCAAGCTTTCAAGTCATCCTAGCTGTCCAACCATAAAAAGGAAAAAAAACAGATAATAAATAAGAGAGAAAATTTAAAAGTCGTGCTAGACTAATATATATGTACGTGCTATTAATGCGTTTTCTTTTTTCTTCTGGTTTTTGGTTGGGGTGGGGGAATAGTTGGAGAAACGCTTCTTTAATTTCTCTTCCTAAATATCATATGCAACAATTGTCCCACTTCATGCATGATGGTCACAATTTATGGAACAATGTTAGAAGTTGAACAAAAAATTTCCAGCAAAAAATGTGCATTTAATTAGATTATTATTATTTTTTAATTTCCATTTAAGTACTTCTTTTTCGGGGGAGGGATGGAGAAGAAATATTAATACATGTGTTAGAATATAAATTAAATAATTAAATAAATTTATTTTTATTAACTTAAGTTTTTAAAATTAATTAGTGGTAATTTAAAATAGTATCAGAGCAGAGGTTTTAAGTTTAAATCATATCTATGTTATTCACTTTCTATTTCAATTAAATATTTTACGCGTTGGACCTCACCTATTAAGGAAGAGTTTGAGCTCACATATGAATAATGTTAAAATATAAATTAAAGTAGAGGTCAGAAGTTTGAATTCTGTTTTTGTCATTCACCTATTATTTTAATTAAATATTCTACGTATTGAACCTCATCTATTAAAGAAAAATTGTATTAAAATATAAATTAAATGATTAAATTAATCATTTTCTATTGGTTTAAGCTTTTGAAATCCTATAAAATCATCCAAGCATGACATCATGCAAATGTAATTTACGCGAAGCATAAAAAAGTCGACAAACGTGGGGAGAGAAAGAGAGACCGGCGTTTCTATGTCAAAGTAAAGGGTTTCCATCCAAGCTGGGTACCTATTTCTGCAAGAGCTCAACTGCCTTATTCTAAAGAATTCGTTTCCATCTGCTTTGGCCCGAGCCAAGAGAGATTAGATTAGGACACATCAAAGCTCATTCCTTAAACACACAAATGATTGAGAATTCTTATCATTGCTAGTCAATCCAAAAATCACGATTCGATCAGAAGAACAACAGATTATATTTATATACGTACAAAGATGAAAGGAAGCTGTGATTATAGTACTGAAGTCTGCAAAGCAAGCCCTTCTAAGAAGAACGACGATGAGGATGAGGGTACTGATCATGAAACTTGCAGGCTAAAGAACGGTGGAAGCTCAAGCAATAGCACAGTGGAAGAGAGTGAAAAGAAGGAAGCTAAATCAGGCCCTGTACGACAATATGTACGTTCTAAGATGCCGAGACTCCGGTGGACTCCTGATCTCCATCTTTGCTTTGCTCACGCAGTTGAAAGACTAGGAGGCCAAGAAAGTAAGTATATATATGTATATTTAGATCTTGTCTCTTTAAGTACTCTCTCAAATAAACCCATAATTAAATGGCCTACTGATCAACATTAAAGGGAAAATTACATGAATATAATGTGAATTTTCGTTGGTGCGCGCAGGAGCAACACCCAAGTTGGTACTTCAACTAATGAACATCAAGGGTCTTAGCATCGCTCATGTGAAGAGCCATCTCCAGGTACTTTTGATCTACAATATGCTGATAATTTGCTTAATTCAATAATTAATGATAATTATCTCATGAATAATTTTGTGTTTGTCTTTATAATTAGATGTATAGGAGCAAGAAGATGGATGACCACAATCGAGGTAGCTTTTCGATCGGTCAACTTCTATATAGTGACGTAAAATTAATTTAGGGTTTGGTTAATTCTTTTGGGGTGTCTTTCCTCTCCCTGATTTCATGGATATTTATGACAGTTACAACAGATCAAGGGCTTTTTATGGAAGGCGGAGATCACCATATCTACAACCTTAGCCAACTTCCCATGCTACAAAGTTTCCGTCAAAGACCTTCTTCTGGTTTAAGGTACTATATATATACGATCAATCTCGCAATTCCTCACTACTTTTTTGAGCTCTAAATAATTAATGCCTTTTTATTAAGTATAGCATCATAATTAACCAGCTGTTTCTTTCATTCAAGATATAATGATGCTTCCGGGAGAGGTCTTGATCACAGCCAGATTTATAGCCCTTACACACTTGATCGCGCTAGAAATGGACTCTATGGTTCATTTTTCAATGGACAAGCTACTTGGTGGACAAGGCATCAAACTTTTGACGAGTTTCAGCGACCAAGGCAAACCCAACTTAAACAAAGTTCAGTGGATCAATCCAACCTTATAACTGATCAAATCCAAGAGGGAAGAAATTTATTGGACAATGCTGGCTCTCCCAATAAAGATGGGAGAAGAGTTCAAGAAGAAGCGCAAAACACAGTACTGATGAAAAGGAAGGCGGCTTTGGATTCAGATCATGGCGGCGGCCTAGATTTGAATTTATCTCTTAAAGCACCAAACAAAGATGAATTTGAAAAGGGTTGGGATAATAATGGTGATGGGGTTGTTAGTAGTTTGTCTCTTTCATTGTCTTCATCTCGAACCTCAAAGCTTGGGAGGTTCAAGGCCGAAGGAGATTGTCATACGAAAAATTCGAGGACGAGGACGAGTACTCTGGATCTGACTTTATGAATGAGACAATTCTGAGTGAGATCTTGAGGTACTTGGCTAGCTAGCTAGAGCAGTACCGTATTGTATCATTTTTCATGTAACCAGCAAAATATACAAGGTAATGGTCATCACTCGTTCCGATCCTGCGTTTTCTGTTTTCATTGTCCTATATGCATGATATATATAGCTAATAAGCTTCAGTTGGTGAATATCGAGGAATTAATATATAATATGAATATTTTGTAGCATAGCACATCGGGTAATGCTCATTTTTTGAGAATAAAAGAGAGGCTCCCTCCTATATATACGCTGGCCGGATTATGTGTGTGTGTGTGTGTGAGAAAGTGCAAAAACTATGAGATATATATATAGATTTATATTTGGTGCAAATCATGCATGCTTAATTTTATATAGCTTCCAAAACTAGTGATTTCAATCAATGCGGAAGCATTTTGAATTTTAGAAGTCAAAAAAAAAAAAAGACTCTGCCATGAAAATAATTATCTTTGATGCAACCCAAGTACTGTCTCCCCCTCTCTCTCTTACACACACACATGCCCACACAAAAAGATGAAGTGTACCGGCAAAATTGGCAGCTGGGAGATAGGTTTGAAGCTCCATCATCTCTATTATAACAATTGGTTCATATGTATTCATTTGCACTTTTTATTTTTTATTTATATTTTAAAAAAAAGTTTATTTAGGTGAGTCTCTATTAGTACTACAATTTTTATCTTTTTTTTTTTTTTTTTGAGCTTCTATTAATTAGTGATACAACTACATGATATAATCCATGTTCTTTAATGAACTTCTAATCTTCAGTTTTTTGAAATTAATTTTAGTACTCTTATTTTTTATTTCTTTTTCAAGTTATAATAAGAAATATTGAAGAGGAAGAAAGATTCTCTTCAATTTTCATTATGCATGTAGTCATGAGGTTGTGTTCATTTTTATTATGTAAGGTATTAATATAGTTTTCACTTAATAGAATGTGAGGGGACATATGATAATGAGGATCGGTTATATAGTAGTACTGCTTACACTCATGCATTTTATTTTTTAAAACTTTCAGTAATTATAAAATAAATTAGGTCTATATATATATATTGCAAATTTTGACAAAATAAGCAAATAATGATTTAGACTTAAAGGTTTAAGGAGTTTATCTTTAATTAGCTTGGTTGAAAAGAAAAGAAAAAAGAAAAAGAACTGAAGCTACTACTTGGTTGAAGACAAATTCTTGAAGTCCTCAATTAATTGGCATGCTAGCTAGCTAAGATATCATTTTATTATGTTATCTCTCACACTATGTAAGTGGAAAGGACAAAATTTCCTATATTTATATCACTTGAAATGTGAGATATATAAAGTTGTTTGTACACAGTAGTCAGTATGTGTTCATCAAGGAAAAAATATATAAAGGAGCCAATTCCTATCAATTTAATAAAAACGGTTTTTTTTTTTTGAAACTCTGGCCTAGCCATTTTAATTTCAAAAGTATTTAACACTAATTTTTTTTTTTTGGTGCATAAAATATTCGTCAGTAGCTAAATATTGTCTCATGTTTAAACTTTTCGATTCATGCAAGTTTTTGCAACTCTTATATAGGCCAAGATATGTAAATCCGCATATAATTCTATAATCTTTTGCATATTCCGTTAGAGATTACTCATTAGCAGGCTTATCATTCTATAACTCTTATTACTGCATGTATATATATATATATATATATATATATATATATATCAGAGTTAGTTCAAAATAAAATGCAACAAATGATTTGGGGAGAAAAAAGTCATGATAAGCTAATTAAGCGATATGCCTTAATTGGTAACAATACATCTCATCCACTGACTCACTCACTCCGCTAAGAGTGAGTTAGTTCAAAATAAAAGGTATCTCGTTTGGAAGTGTATTTGAATGTAAGAGGTTGTGTTTTAAAAACTATACTATTTTAAAGACCGAACCGCGATTTTATCAAACGCATAATGAACTGCATTTTAAAAAAATCATATTTTCATTAACTGTGTTTTAAAATCGCTTATTTTTCAAACAACACGTTTTGAAATCATTAAACCAAATAATCACTAATGGGTATGGCAAATGCCAAGAATCCCTCGTTGCATTTAAGTACATGATTGGTTCATGTATCAATTTGAGTTTAAAAAACACGAGTAATTAGTGTCATTTCCAATAGTTTCTTCTAAACTTAGCAGATTTTTAATGGTGTTCGATCTTTGTAGCTTTTCCAATAATTCGTGTTTCACTATTGAATATATAAACATGCATGACGGGTTTTGTGAATTTGTAGCATTCTTTAATTCTACTGCATGCATGTACAATTAAAACTGCTTCACTATATTAGTAGAATCGCTAATAATGCGGCGCATGGTTTAGTTAAGGCTGTCGTTAAACATATATCATAGATCAATCAAGTTTGGATAGAAAAAAATTCCTAATTGTATATGTGATATTGTTTTGTTAGAGAAATCTGCTATATTTTCATTATTAAGTAATAAAAGTGACACAAATTTATTAAAAAAAAAAAAAACTGCTTCAAAATAAATTATATGCCAATATGCCATGTCATTCGAATGAATTATATCTTTAACGTAGCCTTCATAGTTAGCTCTATATTGGCCTGGTTAGAGCTGTGCTACTGGTTCGAAATTCTCTTAATATGACTTGGAGTATGACAGCAATCTAGATGACATGCATGTGTCAGGCCAAGACAGAATGCTTTTGATTTGGAAGGTTGTTTAAAGAGGAAAAGGTTGTTCGTGGCACTCATTGGTGGAGATTCAGCTTTAGTACGTATAAATGAACATGAGAGAGAGAGAGAGAGAGAGAGAGAGAGAGAGAGAGAGAGAGAGAGAGAGAGAGAGAGAGAGAGAGAGAGAGAGAGAGAGAGAGAGGTAATGATTTTCTTTCATTTTGGAGCGGAAAATCAATTAATTGCTGATGATCGATGCAAAACATTTGGTTTCCAAAATCTTCAGCAAAGAATGACAACCAAATATGAATTAAGCACTTGATCACACGAACCAAAGCCCTAGTTGTGACGTGTTTGAATTTCTAATTGTTTCTCATTGATGGATCCGGTTAATTAATTTTCTAGTTATCATTGAACTGGAAAATTAATTAAGGAACCTCCATGTGGCCATATCTAGAAAAATTGAACAATATCAATATTAATTGTAAAAAGGAATAAATTAAAATCAAAATAATCGATGATTTTGTGGTTCACAATTATCATGCTAATTAATAACATATAATTATAGGATTAGCGTTCAATTTGTGGTGATTGCATGTAATATTCCTGGGGATTATTCACGAAAGAAAGTGTGTAGGCATGCACCTTGATGTAGCAAGAGAAAAAGCCAAGCGAAATCATTCTTGAGGACCTCCCCTCAATCTGCAGATATATAGGTCCTATTGGCATAACAATTCCGTTAATTTGTAAGGCTACAGAATTCCGTTAACAATTCACTTTTAATTTTGATGGAGAGAAGAATTTGTACGAATGCTTCCAAAGCCACCGCCGGTGAAAACGGCCCATTTGTCAAGCTCACGGTCCTTAATCGCCGATACTAGGTAGCAACTAAAAATTTGTATTAATTCCTCATGATATTATGCATGGATCATGCAAATGTATCATGGCGAACTATTAAGAAAAAAAAAAAAATTGTGTCTTCCATAATGGAGGTTGATTAGTGAGATTTCGAGTAAGTGTTTCCATAATTTTCTTCTCTCGGAATAAATGATTAATCAAAATAATTTGTCACTCATCTACAATATGCTCAAAACTTAATTAGCATGACTCGTTTAGAAATAACTAATTCATGATACGGTTGGAGTATCATAGGTGAGGCTTAATGAATCCAAGTAGTTGGAGTTACGAAAGTGTGGTCGGTGTACATGTTGTGTTTTTAATTTTGCCTGTGTTATATATCACTTTGGAATAGAATCTTCCCATTTCTCTTTAAATGGAGAGAAATTATGAAATTTATTTTATGATTTAGATTTTGTTTTATTGTATTTAACATCATATATGGTGCAACATTATTTAAAATTTTTAAATGACTTGTAACATATTCACCGGGGAGTAATTCTACATCCTGAAGAAATTGTGGGATGTAGAATTATTCTTCACTAGGTGGCACCATATATATATATATATATATATATATTATATATTATTAAATCTATCAAATCTAATTTAATTGTACCACACTACGTCGGCCCTGGTTGAGGTGAAATTAAACGGCCAAGTGGGAAAGAGCCCAACGTACCCGAGCCCAGCCCATTATTTGGGTTAGAAAGCCCATAACCACAAGCACCATACTATACAGTAGAAAGGAACCAAAAAATCAAACCACTTTACTACTGCGGAAGCAACAAAACTAACCAATCCCCGCGCAGGAGAGCGCGAGATGATCAGATTAAGGACACGAGCAATGCTCCACACACCCCTCGTCCCCTCCGCAGGCGCCAGGCGGCACTAAGATAAACCAAACCCATTCTCTCTCTCTCTCTCTGTGATATGAAGTATATGCTTTCGGCATCTCCGTCTTATCCCACCATTCATTTTTTTTCAAAATCTCTATCTCTATATCACTCTCTCGCCTTCTTTCTCTCTGATGAATGAAGAATGGCGCTGAACTTAGCTCCTATTGTGCAACAGAACCAGCGCTTCCTCTTCTCTTTCAGCTCCAAAGCTTCTACTAATTCTCAATTTTGTTTCGACCTCAAGAAATCTCTTTTCCCTCTCTCTTTCTCTTCCTCTCCATCGTTGTCTTCGTCTTCAGCGTCGCATAGTCATGTCACGTGCGTCTCCACCTCCCCGGTAGAGTACGCGCCTCCAGCGCCGGAATTCGATTTCCACCAAGAAGTCGCTCGCCTCAAGCGCCTCCGGTCCAAACTCTCCGACTCGACAAGCCTCAGGGAGAAGCACGCGGTGGTTGACGGAGACGCGAGAGTGAAGCGGTTCTTCGATTCTATCAAGAAGGGTGGGTTCTCCAGGGTTCTGTTGGCGTCGCTGAATTTGGACTCGTACGAGTTGTTTCTGGTGAAGTGTTTGGTCGCGGCGGGGCAGGAGCACGTGCTCGGGTTCGGGTTCGAGTTCGAGCCGCTAGAGAGCGAGTTGGAGTCGGCTCGGAGTTCGCTGAAGAGCGCGTTCTATGCGCTGGTGGAGATGACTGAGAAGCTGGACGTGGACGGTGGTGGTGGCAATGGCAGTGGGCGTTTGGGGAAGAAGAGTGGTTTCGGTTTGGAAGATGAAGAAATTAGAGAGTTTAAGAAGCTCTTGAAGACTCTGGGGGAGATTGAACAGTTCTATAATTGCATTGGAGGGATTATAGGGTGAGCCTTCGTTTTATTATTTCATTCGTTATTTATTTATTTATTTATTCATTTCTAAATACGTTAATCTAATCATTTCTCGTTCTATTGTTTTGCATTTTGGAACTTAGATAGTGAGATAATGTGCTTAGCTTATATGTGATTGGTAAATTGGATAGGAGCAATAGAAAGCAATGACAGTTGTTGAAACTATTGTAGGTTCAAGTGAATTTGTTGTGTATTGGATTGGCTATACTGCTTTATGACGAATATACAATTGGAAATGTGTGTATTTGGGAACTTTAAGCTTTCTGAAATGATCATATTAACAACTAAGAGCGAATCAATGACTTGTTAGTTCCATGTGTAATAATTGGAGTGGAAAATAATAAAGAAAGTAATCCAAATGTCTTATTTATAGAAGAGTGGAGTAAAAACGAAAGAAAGAAAGAAATGAAGGAAGAAAAAAGACGCATTTGCTGTCTTTGCCACTATAGCTGTGCTTCTCTGGAAATTAATTGGTTTATATTTTCAATTGTGCACTTGCTGCAGATATCAGATTATGGTGCTAGAGCTTCTTGCCCGAGCAACATGTGAAAGGCAGACTACAAACTGGTCTAATAAATTAATGGATTGCCAATTTTTGGAAATTCAAGTTCCTAGTGGACTTGACCTTTCTCAGAATACAGAATACGCATCTCAAGCTGCTATTTGGGGAATTGAGGTCAGTACTTTTTAATAAGAGCATATTGTTTACTTAACTCAAGAGATGTGTCACAGATTGTCTTGAACTATAACATCTTATCCTTTTTAGGGTTTGTCAGACCTAGGTGAAATTTATCCTCTGGGAGGCTCCGCGGACAGGCTTGGTTTGGTTGATCCTGACACAGGTGAATGTCTTCCTGCTGCAATGCTTCCTTATTGTGGACGGACTTTATTGGAAGGTCTTATAAGAGATCTTCAGGTATAAGACCTCTGTTTATCTAGCTTGGAAACTTTGATTTATGTCTATGATGGTCCCCCCCCACCCCGCTTCAAAAAAAAAAAAAAAAAAAAAAAAAAAAGAAAAAAGAAAGAAAGAATGAGCTATTACTGAAATTGTTTATATTGGACAATGAGATCACGTGTATATTATTTTTGTCTGTTTCTATTCCAAGGCTAGAGAGTTTTTGCACTTCAAGATATATGGAAAACAATGCATCACCCCTGTTGCAATCATGACAAGTTCTGCAAAGAACAACCACAAACGCATAACTTCTCTTTGTGAGAGACTTGGATGGTTCGGAAGAGGTCAATCAAGTTTCCAACTTTTTGAACAGGTTTTATGTTTAAAACTATTAGATTTGTCTTCTTCCCCATTTGCTTCTCTAACACTTTATGCTATTTAAGCAATGAACATCATTGTTCATTCAAAACATATAATGTGATTTGCCAGCCTCTCGTTCCAGCTGTTAGTGCGGAAGATGGGCAATGGGTGGTTGCTAAACCATTCGCACCCATATGCAAACCCAGTGGCCATGGTGTGATATGGAAGCTTGCTTATGACAAAGGCATCTTCAAATGGTTTTATGATCATGGAAGAAAAGGTGCAACTGTCCGTCAAGTTAGGTTAGCCATAATATATTTAATATCTTAAGTGCACTATTGTCCATAAGTTGCAAAATTTTACAATTGGGAAGCCAGACTCTGGAATTACATAGACACTGGTGACCTTGCAGTAATGTTGTTGCGGCAACAGATTTGACACTCCTGGCATTGGCGGGAATTGGCTTACACCGTGGAAAGGTAGCCTTCTGTTTGAAAGTCAATCATATCATTCTCTTTTGTGGTCCTAACTTACTGATAGCTAAGTGCAATTCTGTCATCTAAAAAGCATGTGTCTGTGGGCTTGTCTGGCATGCTAAATTCACTTACTTATGTGATAAGACCACTTAAGATTTTCTGAATTTTGACTCCAGTAGAAACAGTTGCTTGCTCATGTTGGAAACATGCCGACACCTTTTACGGACAAATATTTACTCAATTACAGTCATACATCAGCACATACCCAGATATGAACCAAATTTTGCACGCGCGCGCGTACATACACATATGTATGTATCTGTATTCAGCTGTATGCCAATAGTTAATCCAAAATACTTCCCATCTTGGTTATGCATTATCATTTTTGCGTATGTAACTATTTTTTGAAAGTTTTTTCGGGTAAGTTGAACAATATTCTATATGTGTCTGACATGGTAGCATTTGACCGTGCCATATTGCATAGTGTCTCATTGCGTGAGCGACTTTAAGGAGAAAGGAAAATAACTAAACAATACTAAATTCTTATCCAGAAATCATCCTTTTAGAATGCAATAATAAACTAAGAAGGTGTTTGTGTCCTCTTCACATTGGCATGATTTAGTGATTTGGTGGAGAACAGCACATTGGTTAACTGAATGCAGTCTTAAGCCTTCTTGTCCATGTGCTTTCATTACTAATTTCACATTGTCTCAGAAACTGGGGTTTGCATCATGTGAGCGGCAAGTAGGAGCCACAGAAGGAATTGATGTTCTAATCGAGAAGAAAAATCTTGATGGGACTTGGGCATATGGGTTGTCATGCATTGAGTACACAGAGTTTGACAAATTTGGAATCACAAATGGACGTCCTTCTCCCAAAAAGTAAACATTTATTTATTCCTCTGGATTTTCAATTCATTTTAAATGATGTGATTTAATGTAGTTGTTGCTCTAAATGAACGTAATGACTTATGTTCTGTATGTTGTAATGTCACACTTGCTATATCAACCCCTCAAGATGATACTGTCAATTCCTGCCTAAAAAAAATGAAACAAAATAAATTATTCTCCTTGCAGCTGAAACACGTTATGCTCAGTATCATAATGATTAATTGACTTCAGAGTCCAGGATCCTGCTAATTAAAAAACAATATAGCAAAAATGTATATTCTTTTAACTTTGCAATTATTTTCGTGGAACATTTGCTCTTCTGATTTAAATCCCAAATTATCAATAATATGCTTTATCGTATCTTAGCTTGTTCAGGAAAGCAATTTGAGTTTGTACTTTTCTTTTTCAATGTGGCATATATTTTAGCTACTCCAATATCAACCATATTTTCTGTATTCAAGTTTGCAGGCAAAGTTCCCTGCCAATACAAACATCTTATATGTGGATTTAGCTTCTGCGGAGTTGGTTGGATCAAGTAAAAATGAAAACAGTTTGCCAGGCATGGTGCTAAATACAAAAAAGCCAATTGTATATGTAGATCATTTTGGAAAACGGCATAGGTACATATTTTATCCCAAACTTGTAGCTTCTGTTCTAAAGTATACTTTCATATTGTTAATATATTTGCTGATGGTTGTGTTCTGCATGAACATTACTTAGATGTGTATCCTGCAATATATCAATCCAAATGGCAAATGTTCAAACTATGGTTGAAGTAAACCACTTGCAATTACTGTTATATATTCTATGATATGATAACTATCATAAGTTCAATTTTGTGTAGATGCAGATAACGTTTAACATATATACAACTATATTGTCAGTGTAAATGCCTTTACATATTTCTATATCTTCTGCTGCATACTTAATTGGTTTCAAGGTATAATTCTGATCTTTGTAAACTTTCTGTATCTGTATTTATTATTCATGGAGGCATTATGGCGTGCTGTCGCGAGCACCCAAAAATAAAAACCTTACTTCTAAAATATATGTAGTAGTTCAAGTAAGGGTCGATCCCACAGAGAGTAATTAGCCGAGTTTTATGCTTATGTGAACAAGGATTGGGGGGGGGGGTTTAAATATGAAAATAATTTTAAGAAAAACAACTAAGAAACAATTCAAATTAAAATATCACTCAAGTAAGAAACATTGGTCTAAGTCAACTTCCACCATCGAAATTTTACAACTGATCATCAATGCAAATATATATCAATTCATACTTTGAATATTCATCGTTGGAACTGTTTTCCTATCTCCCCTTAGTAGTAGTTAATTAGAGTTAGACGCGCTCTAATTAACCCTAACTACTAAACAACCCAAGACACGCGCTATAGGTTTAATCTAGTAGCAGCCTTAAGAATTAGAGAGATCGATGAAGCGAAACAACACAAGCCACGCGGTTGTATTTAATTTCGTCGGATATTCTTCCTAAGATTTAATAATTGCTTAGACGCGGCAAATCATTAAATCTTAGTTGCTTCACAGATTGGAGGGATCAAACAATTACGGATTTGATATCCAACCTAGCGATAGATTGTAACGAATAATAAACTAGTAGTACTCCTAGCAATTAAACGAGACAATCATGAAAATAAGTGTAGAAGAACATCTGATACTCAAAGCATAAATTGAACAATAAAAACAAATTAGATCTCACAGTTTTATTGATTCCGAGGCTTCCGTTTCCTTCGACCAATTATGAAAGTTTAGCCACGCAGGGCCATGACTAAAACTTAGAGAAGAGGGGAGAAGATGGAAGATGGAAGATAGAAGATTGGAGATGTGTGTTGTAAGATAGAAGGTCTAAGGTGTGTCATGGTTCCCCCCTTTTATACACGTTTCATCCCATATGCTAGAAGCCTAGGAAATCTCCTAATGAAAGATATTCCAAATACTATCCTAAAATAACACTACCCAAATCTTGACTAATTAAGGAAAATATTAAACATAAAATAAATGCTAGGATAATTAGGAAGGTGATGATTTCAATGGGGACTTTTGTTGCCATATGCTTTCTCGATTCTTTCTTGTATAAGTCTCCACAAATCTGCCAAGTATGGAGAGAAAGTCAATTTCCTTTGTCATGGAAAGAGATGCTCCTTTCATGTTGTCTTCTTCCACGTGGTCCCCACGAATATCTTCTTTATTTTCTTGGTCCTCTACGCATCTTTTCCTTCCTTTTCTTTCTTTTGCTTGACTTTGTATTTATTGCTTGGCTTGGCTGGAATTGATTGGATGATTATGAAAAGGCTCAAAGTAAAGAAATTTCCATATCTGAAAATTTCCTAAAATAAATCGCATCAGATCCACATCAGAACGTCAACTTCAAGCCCGATTTCGACTTTGATTCATCCTGTATCTCTCAAAACGTAAAACATAAAAGTTGTAGATCTTTTTCTTGGCGTTTCACAACATCTTGAATCATCTCAATCGGAGCTTTTATGAGAGAGTTATGCCCAGATTACGAACTGATGTCAAAACTGTCCAAAATCGCCCAATTAGCTTTGTTTTGCATTTAATGCCTCAATTTGTATCCTAAATCAAAATATAAGAAAAATGAGTACTTTTAGGCATTAAATAAGTATAAGAGATTAAATATTAAGGGGAAAAATACGACATTTTACATTCTCATCACATTATATGCTACATATATATGTGAACCTCAATGCATATTGATGTTTAAATCCAACCCTTTGACAGCGATATACAGTTAAACATTGGTCAGGTATCCATAGTTACTAACACTTGCTGTGATTTATAAAATTGCTTAATGGTATTGAAAGTATGATTACAGGAATGAGGAAATCACCGTAATTTATTTTATTACTTAAATGATGGCACCCTGTCGGACCAATAAAAGAGAGGCATATGCAATTCAAATAAGCCTTAATCCCAATTAAATTGAGGTCAGCTAAGAATACTCAACTCATATAAGCATACAAAAGAAGCATATATTGGAATATAAATTTGCACATTCTCAGACTTGAAGGATGAATGGATATTTAATTTTGAACCATGTTCAAGATTGCTCGCATAAAATGATAAGGACAAGCAAAGCTGAGGGCTGGTTAGGATGGGAGAAGTCAATTCTTGGTTCTACCAATTCTAAGATTTTATTGAGAATTGGTTTTCTAGAAATTGTATGAGTGGTTTTAAAATTCCTTTGTTCAAGTTATATAATTGGAGGGTATCAATTGATTAAAATGCTGTTTCTGGCGTTATATTATAATATCATCTCTGCTTTAGCTGTCTATTGTTGAGGATAAAATTGTCAATTCTCTATTTTATACTATATTTTGTTTTCATAACATCTTACTGGTATATCTTATAATGCTGTTCACTGTATTTGCTATCACATATGTTACACTGAGTGCACTTATCAAAAGGAAAGATATTATGGGGAGAGCTAACCACATTTTACTTTTGATGTGATAGTGTCTCTGGTGGCAGGCTGGAATGCACAATGCAGAATATTGCAGACAACTTTTTCAATACAAGTTCTTCCCGTTGTTATAACAGAGTGGAAGGTCATCTTTGTTAATTTTTCTGTTTGAAGTTTGTGAAATATCATTTTCTTTCCATGTTTAATATCTTATGTGCTTATAAATTGCCATCTTGGCAACAATATTAGCAGATAAGCTGGATACATTTATCGTGTATAATGAACGAAGAAGGGTTACATCATCTGCTAAGAGGAAAAGAATACATGCAGACAAGTCTTTACAACAGGTCATGCTTTTCTGATTAAGCCAAGTTGCCATGTTCTCAGAGTATGGGGAACTTCCATTCATAGTTTAGAAGTTCTATTACATGCTTTATGTGTTGGGCCCTGAAGGTCCTGACGGAACTGAAGTTTAGAAACATGGTGATCTGAACTAACTTTAGATTTAAGGTGTTAGGAAATGTCTTGAATTCCTGGGCGGAGTTTGCACCAAAACCGAAGCTTAATCATTGCAATTCATATGATAGACTAGTAATTGAACCTGATAAATTCCCCCATTGTTAACATGCTTTAGTTTGAATTTGCATGCAGACCCCAGATGGTTCACTTTTGGATATATTACGAAATGCCCATGATCTTCTTTCCAACTGTGATATTAGACTTCCTGAGGTAAATCCTAATAAATCTTCTGAATTGTTAATGCAAGAATTTTCCCAGTAGGTTTGAGTGGGGATGTCATTGCATATTGCATATTATGCTTTGCCACTGCGAGTTATTTGCTGCATATATTTTGTCTTGTTTACAACCCATGATGTTGGTGAATTTCATTTTGGAGCTACATTCACATGAGGTGTTTTCTTTTTTACCATGTTGCAGATTAAAGGTAATGATGAATATGTTGATTCTGGACCACCATTTCTCCTCCTTCTGCACCCTGCTCTTGGGCCACTATGGGAGGTCACAAGACAAAAAGTAAGCTTACAATATTGGCTGATATGTCTTTAATGAATCAGCTCTCTCTCTCTCTCTCTCTCTCAACTGAAAATAATGTGTAAATATTGTTAACCACATTGGATATGCCAATCTGAAATAACTATAAACTTGATGGCTTGTTGTTTGTTTACAGTGTGGCATTATTTGTTGTACTAAATATCAATTTCATCTATATTGAAACATGCTTCTATGTCTTATATGCTGTAGTGGTTGATCAACTATTTAAAAATCTATTGCTCACTAAGGCTATATTGTTAGCCATAATTGGATAATGAAGCACTCAACCACTAGAGCAACAAAGATTATTAAATATGATATTTGTCTCTTGATTGTCTCAGTTTCATGGAGGTTCTATATCCGAGGGCTCTGAGCTACAAATAGAGGTTGCAGAGTTTTTGTGGAGGAATGTTCAGGTTTTTCTATTCAAACAGATAATAAATTGATAGAATTCTGGTTATCATTTTCTAAGCTGATCTAGCTTCTCTATTCCAGCTTGATGGAAGCCTGATCATTGTCGCTGAAAATGTTATGGGCTCAATGAAGATTAATGAAAATGATGAACCTATCCTACAGTATGGGCAGAGGTAGCTTGGTGTCCGCATGTTTTTATTTATTCACTTCTTCTAAAGAATAATAGTGATCAAATTCTAAGCTTGTTCATCTGGCTAGGTGTGGAAGATGTAAGTTGCAGAATGTCAAGGTACTGAATAAGGGAATTGACTGGAATTCTGGAAACAACATATACTGGAAGCTTGATGTGCAGCGGTTTGAGGCATTTAAGGTCATACTGCATGGAAATGCTGAATTTGAGGCAACTGATGTCATCTTACAGGTTAGATTTTATTGAGATTGGTATAGATATTCATACAAAATATCAGTGTTTCTTATATGCTAGGGACCAGGTCCTACTCAATATTCTGCGGTGAGAAAAATAACAGTCTAAAATGCGTTCTTTTGTGAAGTTAAAGGAGTAAAGGACTTTTGAAATATCTGAATAATGGATGAGTGCAATTTCATCATCCAATCAAATGCTAATTATTTTCGTAGATGAGTTCTGTTCAATGGAATTTTCTTGTTGCACTGACAAATACGAACCATTTTCTCAATAGCTGGTTCTTCATATATCTTACAAAAGCTAATTATACTTGCTTCTTATGATGCAGGGAAATCATGTATATGAAGTTCCAAATGGCTACAAACTGAAGATCACACCAGGAAGATCAGGTCTCAGAGTTCAGAAACTTCTTTAGCATATTTCCTTTCTCTGTTAGTTTGGGTATTTTGATCCTTTGTCAGCATCAACCACTCATAGGGAATGTAAATATTTCAACAATCTAAGATCTAGTGAAATTTAGGTTTCCTTTTTTAGTCTGCCATCTAGTTTAACCTCTCTCTGTTTCTATTAGAATATTAATTAAATTATTAAATCAATTATTGCCTATCAACTTAAGCTTTTAAAATTAATGGTGATTTAACGTGGTATTAAAGTCAAAGGTTCTGAGTTCGAACATTGTCTCCGTTATTCACCTCCTAATTAAATTAAATATTTCACGTGTTGAACCTCACTTATTAAAGAGGAGTTTGAGCCCACGCGTGAGGGTGAGTGTTAGAATATTAATTAAATTTAAATCAATCATTTCTTATTAGCTTAAGCTTTTGAGATAAGTAGTAATTTAACTCTCTCTCTCTCTATCTCTCTCAGGTTTATCAGTCCAGCTGCATCCTATTGAACAGAAAATGATGGACAGCGGAAGCTGGTACTGGAACTATAAGATAAAAGGCGTGCACATTAATCTGGAATTGGTAGAGTTATAGACTACTAACCGGATACTTTTTAACACCTCGATGTGAATCTTGGTTCACAAATGGTGTTGGAGGACATCATAATAACATTGACCACTTCGGATCCGATTGGTTGAACGGAAGTTAAACCATATTCCGTTCAACCATATTCCCACAAGATGTTTCTTGCTGTAAATTTGTTGCATTGGAGTCTTGTAAGGGTTCCGGCTGCGGTTCATGCAACTCTTTTTTTGTTGGAGATGCTTATGTCACTGTAATGTAAAAACAGATGTTCAAGCAATTAAAATTATATTGTTTTTTCATCCACAGCCCTCTGTAAAATGTAGTATGAAATTTTCCTTTTGATTAAGATTTTGAAATATTACTTACTGGTATGAGGGAAGAATAATTGCAATTAGGTTATTTTTGTGCTATCTAGATCAAAGTAGGGGTTTATGCCTAGACGAGTAATCAACTTGTATGCTTGTTGGTGGACTGCCGTAAATACTACGAGTGCTGCTATGTGGAAGATGATACCTTTGTGCCTTTTGTAGTGTCTATGGAGAGAAATGAATGATAAAAGTTTCGAGCACCATAAGAAGACATTGGAAGAGATTTGAGTTTAAATTCTTTTGCACTCTGTATTTTTGGACAGCTGCTTTTGTTTCTTTTTTAGTGATTAGTTATAATGATTTTTTTTTTTTTTTTTTTTTTTTTTTTTTTTTTTTTTTTATCATCTCCATGTAATTAAATGTTCTCTTGTATACCTGGAGGTCCCTTATGCTTTTAGTGATATCTCAGTTACTTATTAAAAAAATAATAATAATAAAAATAAAAATAAATATTAGGGGGCTGGATGCATACACAATAGGGTAACCTTATTTTTCCAGATCCCTCTTACCATGTGATGAACTAAAAGTCTCCCCTATTAAAGAGGAACAGATAGCAGTAACACTTTGGCTACAGGCTACAGCCTGAGACGTTTTTAAAACAGACAACATCATTGAGATACACAATTGCAGTATCGAATTGAACAACAAATGACAAACTCATTTATGTGATTCCCACAAAATGTACACGACCCTTTAATTTATCCAACAGGATTGTGAGACTGAGAGCAACACCTATTGAGTATTCTAAGCAGTGCATCGGCCTTTCTTCTAGCTCTCAGAGACCCATTAGCAGCCAAACTCTGAAGAGAAGGAATGCTTCGTGGGTTTAATAGCAGACGTCTTGCTACCTCCTCGCCTCCATCTTTGCACAGCCCCAGAAGAAGAGCTATAGAGTTCTCTTTACCTTTGGGAGATCCAAATCTGAGAAGATCAGTAAGAAGCGGCACCAGAACTCTACTCTTCCTTATCTCCTCCAACCCTTCAGAGCATCCCAAAAGTAGAGCAAGCACTGATAAGGCATCATCTGTTACGCCTGCCTTGTCATCCATCAGCAAGTCAACAAGAACAGGAACCGCCCCGGCAACCACAACAATGGCTTTGTTAGCGTTATACACTGCAAGGTTAAAGAGTGCCGTTGCAGCATCTCTTTTCCCAGCAGCAGTGCCTTCTCTCAGGAGCCCAACCAAGGCTGGAATGGCTCTTGGACGGGCGCCAATGGCCACCTTGCAATCATCTTTCATCGACATGCTGAAGATAGCAGCGGCAGCATTTTCTCTTGCCTCCATTGTTTTGCCCGACTCCAAAACACCTATTACGCTGTCGACTGCTCCGGCTGCCATTATCAGTATCTTATTGTTGTCATAGATGGAAAGGTTGAGCAAAGCGGTGACAGCATTTTCTTGAATTCTGGGATCATGGGAGCTTAGTAATGTCACTAGAAATGGAATAGCTCCTGCCTCGGCAATCACCCTGCGGTTATCCATGCTAGTTTTAGCAAGTAACCGAAGCTCATAAGCTGCCTGCGTCTGGATTTCCACCGAACCAGTTGCCAGTTTCCCCACGAGAAACTCAGCTGTCAATTTGACAGCATCGACACTCGCTTTGGCAGCAGAAATGTGATCGACAGCATTCTCGTCTAGTTTTCCTTTGCTGTCGTTTGAGAAAGACGATGCCCTATCTTCAACTAAAGGGATGTTGTTCTCCTCGGACCATTGTTGCATGAGGCTCTTCAGTGCATAATTAGGCACAAGGGCCATGTGGAGTAGCGTTTGCCCGCTTTTTGGGCAGGTATAATGCCCGGAATTAATCCACTGGGCAATCGAATTTCGATCATATGTGTGCCCTGATGCTACAATCACAGGGTCTCTCATCAAGTCTAGTGAAATCGGGCAACGAAATTCGTCAGGAATATTGGGAACAACAGTTTGAGAAGACGAAGTATCATGATCAATATTCCTCCTACCTACGGATAAAGACCGCTGCTTATGGTACTCCTTTTTTGTTCTCTCACTTTCTACATCATTGAAAACAATGGATTTGGAATATGAAATGAGGGATATGAGATTGTCTATATTGGATACGGCGATTAGACCACCCGTTCCTGCCTGCTTCTGTGCTTCAATCTCTAGCTTTGAAATTTCCTCTTCGTATTCAACTGGGCTTCTCAAACCAAGACAGCTGAAAATCTCTTTCACTTCTCCAGAATCAATGAAGCCCTTGCTCTTGCTATTTCTATTCTTCTCGTTGGCCATTACTTGTAGAAGCTCTTGTCTTCTTTGAAGCTCTCGAGGGTCAATAAACAAATCCACCCTCTTCGCCTGCTTGTGAAGAAGCTCGACTTGCTCTCTTGTATCAGCTGTTATATTAAGCAAGCTTAGAGGCAGAATGTCAAGAACCCTCCCCATCTCCTTCACCAGAACATAAAACTGATTGGAAAGGATTTCCGTCTGTATAAGCGCCCACAGACAGCTGCCATCCTTACACCCTTGAATCAAAGACTTAACTCTCCGAATCACAGAGAAAAGCTCAGTGAGACACAGGATTGAAGAGGGTGGAAGCAGCTGTCTGTTTGTTTCTTGAATCTCCTCAAACAAAGAAGAAAGAAGCTTGATCCTTCTTATCATGGTCGATATGTTTCTAACCTGCACAGAAGGAAGCTTTTCCATGGAAGCAAGTTCATCGGCTAGATGAACCAATGACTCTAGCAAAGCCCCAGTTGGCAAGAGGCCTGTGGAGGCCATCATTGGAGCAAGAACTTCATCCATGGCAATATTCTCACTGTGATGATGGTAGGTTTCTCTTCATTGTTATCATCAACATTTCCTTCGATCTGTTTGTATTTAGCTTAATCTTAAGAAACCCTCGTGAGAAAGATTACATTTAATTACTATAAAGTAATATTATATTAGTTGCATGCACTCTTGACCTTTTCTGTTTGTATGTACCGCTTAACCTTAGAAACAGTGGGAAAAGGGGGCTTCTGGGTGGCTGCCACTTGGAGGACTATCAGGCCTCGTTGGTTTACTTTTATTCCCCGCCGAATTTATATTTAGACTCTTCCCTGTAATGAACCTTTGTCAAACTTATATATGCGGTGGTTTTCAGTTTCTTGCAAATATTTATATCAATATTTGGTTTGTTTAATTAGAGAGGGACAAGATCGACTTGGGCAATGGAATCCTGGCCTCCATATATATATATATATATTGGAGTTTTAATTTAACACTGCAACTTGAACATTTTCTCCATTAAATTAGTGTAGAATTACAAGGAGGTGGCTTTACGCATGTTTCATTGATCCGAGGATGTTACCGAATTATATATGTGATTATTTTTATTTATTTTCCTTTTCTTTTGATTAGGATTCTAAAGAGCTAAGAGTCTAACCAAATCAGCATCCAGCTTCCACAAGCCATGGGCAATGGTGGAGTAACTGGAGTTAGAATTTTGATTCACATAGGCAAACTTAAAATTAAAATATATAGGCCCCTACTCAATGACCCTCTCCACCTCAAAACCTTTTTTAATTAGTGTAAGCACTATGTCAAAACATAAGGTTTAGGAGGCAACTTCAAGGGTTGTTTGCCCCCTCTTGACCTCCTGGCTCTTCCCCTAATTTTTGGAGTTTTTGGATCAATAATTAGGCCCTTAATACTTTCTTGCATTACTTACCAAATTAAATAATAATAAAAAAAAAAAAAAAAAAAAAAAAAAAAAAAAAAACCAAAAAAAGGTCTTTCCTGCATCAGCCCTTGTTTTTCCCACCAACTATCTACTTGCAAGTAATGTCGTGATGGATACTTGGTAAGGTTGATTTGCATATTCTTCTCATATATTAAGTGACACACGACAATTTTATAG
Source organism: Alnus glutinosa (assembly GCF_958979055.1). Classification (NCBI taxonomy): domain Eukaryota; kingdom Viridiplantae; phylum Streptophyta; class Magnoliopsida; order Fagales; family Betulaceae; genus Alnus; species Alnus glutinosa. Next base: position 37,058,464 of record NC_084888.1, on the reverse strand, counting down.
GCTGAGTTGGAGTGCAAAAATATTAATTATCCTATCAATTTAAGCTTTTAAAATAAGTTGTGATTTAACATGATATCAAAGTCAAAAGTTATATGTTTGAATCTTGGTTCCTATAATTCACTACAATTTCAATTCAATATCACGTGTATACGTGAGGAAAAATGCTAGAATATTAATTAAATAATAAAATCAATCATTTTTTTTATTAGGTTAAGCTTTTGAAATAAGTGATACTTTAATTTAAAAAAAATTCTTCAATTACCTAATTTGGAGGAAAAATCTGTCTTTATTCTAATGACTATGAAGTTCCCCCTGCAATGATGGCAGTCGCAGGCATTCTTTGGCTTTGATACGTTGAAGTTAATGAGTTGTATTCGATCTACACAAATCCTCATCGGTCTTCATCTTAAGATTCTTAACTGAACTTATTTTGCGAAGTGATTTAACGGTGTCATAGTAGACATCTTATTAAAATATTAATTAAATAATTTAATTTAATATTTTTTATTTGCTTAATTTTATTTTCTTGAATTGTCGCCGCTTTTGTAGTTACTCCTTTAAACTTTAAAAACTTTCAATTTTGTGTATCAATATTTTAACTTTTTCCAATTTCACTCATATGTTAAGATTTTTCGTTAAATCCTATAAAAAAAATTTATCCAAATATATATATAATTTTTCAAAGATTCAGACGTGAGTTTTTTTATAAATTCTTTTAAATCCGGACTAAAGCCTAAATCCATGTAATTTTTTTTTCTTTTCTTTTCTTCCTTAAAACAAGGGATAGTTTACGAATTTTGACATCCGCAGTTAGGATTTAACAGAAAATCTTAATGGATTTGTGAAATTGAAAAAAAAAAATGGATACACTAAATTGATATTAGGAACTAATTAAAACTAGTGTGGCGGAAATTCAGGAGGGTTAAATGAAGTTTTTCAAAAAAAAAAAAAAAAAAAAAAACTTATAAAGAAAACAAAATCATACGTATATTTTTTGGAGTGCTAAACACGACCAAACGTTACTAGTTTTCCCATGTAATAAGAGAAGGAACCTATTTGACTGGGTTGGCTACTGATGGAATTGGCTGTTTGATTCTTGCAGCAAGACAACAATTTTGCAGTTAGTTCATATTTCTTTTCATTATATATATATATATATATATATATATATATATATATATATATATATATATATATATATATATATATATATATATATATATATATAACTAGTTTCCTTGTTATTATTCTAGTCTTCTAGAGATCTCACTCTGGAATCAGTCAACATCTCGACGATTGTAGGTAAGACTATATATTGATTCCTGTATAATAATTAATAAAGAGTGATAACTACATAATGATATTAGTTAACATCATTAAGGTCATATCGCATATGCTGTTGATCCTGTTCATTGCTTAGAGGATTGAAAAAGACAAACAAAGGACATGGGGCAGATAGCCCCCAAGTTCTATTGAGTGGACATAGGCCACCTGCTTTTTTAAAATTCATATATATAGCTGAACTTTGATAGACCACCTGCCGAACCCTAGCTTCATCCATCAAGGCCATTCAATAGCCGTAGCATAATACCATAGATAAAGCCTAGTAGCTGATAAGAGCATTTACACTTTACTAGCTAAACAGGTTATTTTGCCAAGTAGAAACGTAAATTTGATCTATAAAAAAAAAAATTAAAATAAAAAAAAAATATTTGATCTGTAAATTTGGGTGCTAAAGCCTATTTGGCTAATTATTTTTACTCAAAATTTGGCGAGTTACTGTAGTACTGTCATGAAATTTGGATGATTATATATATATATATTCCTTATAAGACATGCACATAACTTCAAAATATAGGTATTTTAAAAAATAATAATAATATTTAAATAAAATAGTGAAATTAAATAGGTAAAATAAAGAGTGAATTGTAAGTAATTTAAAAAAGTGTTTAGTTAAAATTTAAAAAAAAAATATTTTTTTTTTTACTAAAGTGAAGAAAAGATTTGTTAAGCTAAATGTAAATGCTCTTGGAACCTACATGCCATTAACTCCCTCATAGAGATAAATAGTCGAGGTTTGAATCCTATTCATGACGGTGGTGTGTTAAAACTTGTAATAAACTTGTAATCCTATTCATGCTCCTCTCTTAAGGTTGCCATCAATGGGGCATGTCTTAAACTATTCTACCATAGAATAGGACTTTTAAAAAAAAATTGGAGGGAGAGGGACCTAGCCTATATAGGTATATAAAAAGAATCGAATGGAATCCACCCATCACAGGCTCACAGGCTCCTAATCTCTATAGGGTTACAGGTCTACATATTCTTTACCACAACCAATAAGAATTTAATTCTTACACAGCTAAAGTGTATAAAAAATATTAAAAGCTACTAACAAAATTATCATTCAATTTAATTATTTGATCGAGCCTATCATTCTAGGTTGTATATGTAGCATGTTTTAGCAACCTAAAATCAACAATCAATTTTATATATATATATAACATAGAGAAGTTGTTCATTGGAAGCAGTAAATCAAGGGGACTTAGAGCATTCCCATCGGATGATTTAAACTTCAATCTATTTTATATAACTAAAACTCACTTTTTACTAGTTTAGATAATCACCTTTAAAACTATCTTCCATCTGATTATCTAAATTTATATTTATTTTATTAAAATAATTAATTTTTTTTTTTTTTTTTTCTTTGTTAAAAACTTCTCTCCACTCTGCCCCACGAGTTCTACACCTCTAGAAATTTCCGGACTCCACACACCCATGCGTTCTGCACAAAAATTTTCGGACTCTCCTTTTGAGTCTTTGACCTTTCCGCTTCTCTCTCTCTCTCTCTCTCTCTCTCCAAAGCCTCCAATGGCTTCTTCACTGACCAGGGATCAAGATCATGGTGAAGCTGGTGGAGCAAGCCGAGCAGTACTAGGGAGATGGTGAAGTACATGAAGAAGCTGGTGATGGGCTCGACCCTGGCGGCGGAGCTGAATGTGGAGGAGCGGAACCTGCTGTCCGTGGCCCATCGTGTCGTCGTGGCGCGGCGTATCGTGTCGTCGATTGAGCTGAAGGGGGGGCGACGTCTCCCCCATCGAAATCTCGAAGCTGCTGCTCACATGTACGACAAGGCCAAGTGCAACTTCCACGGGAGAAGAAAATCCAAAGACGAACACGCGCAGAGAAGAAGAAGAAAGAATATTCTAGAGAGAGAGAGAGAGAACGGAAGAAAGTGAAAGAAAAAAAAAATATAAGTGGATTTGTGTACAGTGCAACGCCACATGAGGCGTTCTACTGTTCACAGATCTTAACCAACGCCATTTTAGCTTTGCTTTACATAAGCCAATGAATGTGAGTTTTAAGCAAAAGTTAAGCTATTCTAGCCAAATGAAAAAAATAGTTAATCCGGTATGAGTGCTCTTAAAAGCTCTTGTATATTGATCAAAGGCAAAGATAGAGAAAGGTTGGAAGCTATTCTTAAATGAGAGATTGAAGGCCAGGACACTGGAAAGGAAACCTCGAGTAAATCAGATCATCAAAATATTTTGGACAAATCAAAACAAGTTAACGTATACGCAAGACTCACCACATGCAAATATTTTGTCCACAAATATATATATATATATATATATATTTTTTTTCTTCATTTTTTTCATTTTTAATTCTTTTTATTTTGTGATAGGCTGATAGCCACACAAAGAGGCCTCGGCTACCAAGAGGACACTTTCAACATGCTTTGCCCTATAGGCTATATCGTTGGTGATTTAACAGCAAAGACTAATACAATCGGTCAATGAAGACCATATCTTTATGAAGCAGAGATCATTGATTTAACAGCAAAGACTAATACAATCGGTCGATGAAGACCATGTCTTTATGAAACAGAGATCACTGATGTGGCATGTCAAAAAAAGTTAGATTTTATATTGGGTGGATGATTACGTATATTAAGTGGGTGGATTGTAAACATATTTATGAGCTATGAGTATTAAGTTTTGTATTAGTTCCTTAATTATTAAGTGAGATTGAGCTTATAAATGATTATAGAGATCGAGTTTCAATTGAAATTTTACTAGTCTTTTTAAAGTGATAATACATATGTGACTGACGCTTTTCCTAAATTGTTACAAATGGTATCATAGTAATTTAGTAACACAATGTAACACTGCATGGCATGGGCCGTGACGAGGACCTTAGATTTTCCTAAAATGTAGGGAACCAAACTATATTTTGTTTTGCTATTCAAAAAAACTCTACCCTAACTTCCCTTATCATTTTCTTATACCATTTAAATATTATTTAAATTAAATGATTGGGGAAGAGAGAGGAAAGAGAAGACTTTTTTATATTCAAATAATGTTAAGAAATAACTTTTGATTCTCCTAGTATTCCATTAGTTTAGAAAACTACAAAGAAATCTGTTTTGATGAGTTTTTTTTTTTTTTTTTTCATACATTTAAAAGAATGAAATGAGTTTTAAAGAAGTTACTGCTAGTGCTTTAAAGTTAGTCTCGTATTCGGTGGGTGCATTATCCATATTAAGTGGGCTTAGTGTTTATAAGTACTAAGTTCTACATTAGTTGTTTACTAACTAAAACTCGGCTTATGAGTGATTTTAAATAACTTCAATTGTAACTTGACTATCTTTTAAAAGTAATGATTCACTACCACCTAAATATACAACTTTTCACCACCTTGTCTATGTGGCAAGGTGGTCCCCCACTTTAATTTATTTTTAAAAAAGTAGTGGGGGACCACCTTGCCACATAGGCAAGGTGGTGAAAAGTTGTATATTTAAGTGGCATTGAATCATTATTCATCTTTTAATATGATAGAGCAAATATAGCTATTGTTTTCCATGATTATTACACGCAATTACTACAACTTACTTATCTATCTATATTTCTTTATTTAGTGAAACTAATTCTAAACTTTTGTCGTACGGCCAGGGACGAAGCCAGACATTTTAATGGGAGGGGGGCAAATAATTTTTTTTCTTAAGTAGGGATTAAAGTATATGTATAAAGGCAAATTTTAAGTAAATTAAACATAACCTAGTTTTGATATTTTTATTATTCCATTCAAATTAAAAATCAATAAGCAAAAGTAAAAAAGAGTTTTTAGAAAGAAAAAAAAAAAAAGTAAAGAAAACCACTGTCCAAGACTCCAAAGATTCAGAAAATAAAAAATAAAAAATGTCTCAGTTATTTTTTCCACACATTCTTAGGAAATTGAGCTTGGTTAAGCTTGTGACTCCTCAAATCTACACATGTCTTTTTCCAATGCACTACTTTACTAAACCCTTTTCGTTTACTTTGAACACAGTCTCTACAACTTTATAAAGATCTTTCCATTGTTAGATTCTTAGACATGTCCCTTACTACCTGTTAAATATTAAAGGAAAAAGTTTTGACAATAGTTGAAGAGATGATAAAAGGGAAGGGGGTAAGGAAAAAAAAATCTTGCTAGGGGCCAATAAGCAAAAAAAACCTTAATTTGATTCATCTAAAAAAAAAAAAAAACTTAATTTAATTTTTTTTGTTTATCTTAAATTTTTATTATTATTATTATTTGTTTCTCTTAAGAGTTGAGGGGGGGGCCATGGCCCCCACCGGCCCCCCCCTCTCTCCGTCATTGCGTACGGCAAATTGTTTCTCCATGTAATGGTTTTTTTTTTTGGCATTGTTTGGAAGTGGACCTAACTTAAATCGGGATTCTAAATTTCAAAAATTCATACAGATATAAATATTTTGAGAGTTTGGAGTTTGTACTGAGTGTGAATTTCCCGAGAGAAAATAATAATAATAATAAAGGTAAAATTTTAAATTTTTTCACCTAACCAAATTCTAAATTTGCATATAAATTTTACTGAAAATAAAAACAAGGAAGTTCAAACTTATGATGAAGCCCATTTCATTGGCCTGCCATCTCAGCATCTCTCTCTCTCTCCCTCCCTCTCTCGAAACGTGCACATAACTTTATCATCACTCATCAAGTGGCCAAAGAAACATTGGTGGAGGTGGGAAGCAAGTTAGCAACACAAGACACACCAAAGTCAAGCTACAGTCGATCCCACCACATTCTAACCCGAAAAAAATCAACCATAGTGGAACTCTATCATCTCGAATCATTCTTGGGCCGGCCCATATTCCTCATTCTATGATACCTAGCCCCGCTCTCATTTGACACGCGTGTAAAACACTATCCGTTCATCTCCCATCGGATTCAGAAGGTGTGATGCATTAGCGCGTGAGAAACACATCCAGCCTTCCATTCTGAGTTGGTGTCTTTTGTAAAAACGACGTGCATTAACCAAGTGGGCTAGCTCTTAGAGGAGCATGCATTATCATGTTTGTCCCATTTTCCTTCTCTACCACGAAATGTTTGAAGTGACAATTTTATTTTCTTTCTTCTTTGCCGAGTACGAGTGGCAAAAGGTAGAAGGTTTACGGTTTACCTAGCACTACCAGCCACACATATGGTCACGTTTTTTTAAGATTGGGTTGGAAAAAAAATTTCTCGTTTTGTTTATTAATTTCACATGTCTTTTTAGAGCACATAATTTTTTTTATTTTTTATTTTTGGATTAGGTGACATTTATCGTTACAGTATGAGATTTTTCTGTGTATTTTTAATAGCATTAATAAAAAAATTGTGTTTTTTATATAGTTAGAGGACAAATAACACTTTTAGAATCAGAATTTAAAAAATTCTTACAATTTAATTTGTAAGAAATTTATTTCATTTTCAAAATACATGTGAAAATCAGGTATTCAAGGCAGAGACAAAACCCTTTTTTTTTTTGTCTTTATTTATTTATTTATTTATTTATGGGGAGGGGACAAAACATGAATAAGTAGTCTAAGTCTAATTTTGATGAGGGTTAAGTCTAATTTTTAGGCATATATTAATTTAAAATGGGGGAGAGGAGGGGAGTCATGACCCCATTTAAATATACATATATTTTAAAGATAGATGTCAATTTAATAGATTGAATTAAAAAAATTTCCTTAATCCAATTGGAAGAAAACTTTGTCCCATATATATTTACTTCAGAAAACTTAATAATAAAGTCAACTTCTTATGGCAGAATTGCAGCAAGCTTGTTTTACCCACTGAAATGTGATAATTGTTAGCGTTCCAAGCAATTTGGGTCATTTAAGCTAACAAATTATCAGTTTGGTTTGTTTGATAACACTTTCTTGTTTTTTGTTTTTTTTTTTTCTAAAAAAGCACTCAAAAATACTTTTACTTTATATCATATCAGAACAATTTTTTTAACAAAATAATAATTAAAAAAAAAAAAAACTCTCTAAAAAACATTAATAAACAGAACGTGTTTCTCAAAATTTTGATTTTTTTTTTAGGCTGAGCAATTCTTGTAATGTATAATATGATCTTCTTTATTTCAAGTAAAATAGATAAAAATTATTTTATTGCATCTACCCAGTAACATTCAGTTTCAGCTGATAGAATATTTGCATAGAGAAGCTTAATACCAATCTATTCACTGTTTTACCAATTTAAGATTCTTACAGGAACTACATGATCATGAGGTTGGACCTGAATTATATATCTATTTAAAGTTTCCACTTCCTTCTCTTACTATTTCTTTGGCATGAACAGTGGCTAAAGTTGAATATTCTTAGTCTAGAAAGCAGACTTTTTGGAGAAGAAATATAAGCAATAACATGTTGAACTAGTGTAGGGGACTTACCCACCTCCGTAGGACGAAAGAGGTGGTCACGGAGGTAGAAAAGTCCCTCACAACCCACCCCATTCCATCATCTAGGGTTGGTCACATGGGACTTCTCCACTTCCACAACCACCTCCGTGGGGTGGAGGGTTCCCCGTGAACCACCTCTACAAGAGTACTGGGTTGGGTCGTTGAGAATTCACTGGCCACCACCCTCAGAGCTAAAGGTGTATATACTTGATAGTGACCCCTTTCTTCTTCTTTTTATCTTTTTAAGTTATACAATGATGTGACAAGAAAATGGAGATATGACAATATTTTGTTGGTTTTTTAACTCGACTTTTAATACAAATGACAAATATTTCACTAATTTTTTAGATGGAAGGACTATTTTGATAAAGATGAAATACACAAAAACTAAATTTGTCACTTTTGAAAACATAAGGGGCTTTTTGATAAAGTGGTGATCCATCGGGTTCAAATTTGTATGCAACCCTATTATATATATGATGCATCAAACTAATGAATAAGAAGTAAAATACAATTAGAGTTGAGATTATATATATAGTGCAGCTTTTAGCAATGGGCAAAGATATTTTAACTTGAGAGTTGAGACTTTCGCTTTCATATTTCAAATAGTTCACGGGGGTGGACGGGGGAAAGCTCTGTTTTAGAAAAGCACAACCCAGCATAAGCCTATAGCTTTATCTTTGGCTCCACTATCTAGCGCAGATTCCTAGCTTGCATTTCCCGTTGCCTTCGTGAGGATAAGTCCAACTTTCTTGAGGAGTGGTTTACTTTTCTAGTGAAATTTCTTTTCTTCAATCCAATGAAGCATCCCCTCATCTTTGTTGATGAACTATCATGTCTCACACAATCTTGCCAATGCATATTATGTTGTCCCACGTTCAATTATTTGTGAGCTTTTTCCACTTCCAATACAAAAGGGTGGTAGACCAATAGAAAATGGCACATGCAGCTCTTGAACCTGCGACCTTCATTCTATTATCATAATACTAAGAACCCACTGAGCTAGTAGGCTTTCTGCGGGCTACGGGAAGGGAAGGTTTGAACACTTACGAAAAGTGGATGTACTGAAACCATGAAGAATCATGAGCCCCGTTCAAGTTCTTCTTGTGCAGCCTGCAAGTTGCTGAAAAGAAGATGCACTCCCAATTGTATATTTGCGCCGTATTTTTGCTCCGACGAGCCGACGAAATTTGCCAAAGTCCACAAGGTGTTTGGAGCAAGCAATGTGAGCAAGATCCTCGCTGAAGTGCCGGAGGAGCAACGTGAAGACACGGTGAATTCGCTCGCATTTGAGGCGGAGGCAAGGCTTAGGGACCCTGTTTATGGCTGCATTGGTGCCATAGCTTTGCTGCAGAGAAAGACGGTTGAGCTGCAACATGACCTGACCATTGCTAGAGCTCGTCTTGCTCTCTATGCTGCTACTTCTTCATCTTCTTCTTCGTCTATTATCTTGGATGATCACGTTAGCATGGCTCCCTTCCCTAGTGTTCCTGGTTGCGATGGACTGGCTTATAGTTTCGGCCAGAGTTCATCTGATTTGAGCAGATATGGACCGCTGAATGATTTCGGCCACGGCCCATACATATCATGATTATGAATCTATGATCTCTCTCTCTTCATACAGCAGCTACTACAAAAGCATTGCCTGGTTTCTTTAATATATATGAATTGTTATCAGTTTTACCTTTTCTTTTTCCAACTATATTATCAGTATTTTTTTTTTCAAGATTGGGCAATCTGAATCACCATCTGATCCTCCGACCAGAGTGTGATGGAAGGCAGGGCAGCTTGAGGATTCTCGCTTGCTGTGACAAACATATCCCAGCAAAAATTCCAATAACAGGCAAAAATATTTTAGCCTTGGACGGTGGCACACCAAAAAGTACAGAGTTGTGGGAATCGCGGTGCCCACTGTTTCAATGCAACATAATGGGTTATGATTTGACTAGCCCCACAATTTGCCGTCAACATTACTTGTTGCAATGCGAATCCAAAGTCTAGTGTTTCGGTTATTAATCAACTACGTTACCATCGGGAAGGGTGAGAATTCAATTCTCGCCTTCAAATTCAAGATTCGCATCCATGTAATTTTCTGTTCGGATTCCTAATCAAGTTGACTACAAATGTGAAAGAGTCACTATAAAACCCACTTGTCTGAGATTTACTCAAGATTCGCATCTCTGTAATTTTCTGTTCGAATTCCTAATAAAGTTGACTACAAACGTGAAAGAGTCACTATAAAACCCGCTTGCTTGAGACTTACTCCATCAAATGAGCCCCGTAAGGACTCTCTCACATTTGTTAACAATTCGAACAATAAAATTGACTAAAGATCTCTATTCAGAGAGAAACTAATGACCTTGTTTTCCATCTTGAGGGATAAATTGCATAAATTTAAATACACAAACATACTTTCTCAAAAGATTCTCTGAATTAGTTGGTAAAACTATCAAACAAGAAATCAATATGCTACGTAGAAGCTGATGCAACAGACTATAGTTAACTGCCGACCAGTTCACAGTTTCTTCACCAAATTACAGCATTGTTATTTTCTATTTGATATCCCCCCAGTCTTAGTTCATAATAACTGTTGATTTTTTTTTTCTTCATTTAATGTATCCGTAAATCTCAAGTGCCTAGAAATCCAAGGAATTCAAAGGCCTAGTAACTTGTAAACCATTGTCTTATATTTTCTATAATGCGCAGGTGTCCGTCCCACAAACATAAATTTAAGAGGCAAGTTGAAGCAACATAGCTTTCCTTCATGTGAAATGCACGAATCACATATTCATTGGTTCGCCAAAAAAAACTCTCAGATCTGAGTAGAACAAGGTCATAATCATACAGAAAACACATCATAAGTACATGAAATTTAGAGCCAAACAACTAATAATGTACACTTAACACTACAACGATGGCAAACCATCTTCAAAAGCTTCGAATTTGAAACTGCTGAGTAATATATCATGGCGGACATGTTCTGTAAACAGAGGAGTCCCAAAGCGGGTTGCAAAAGATATCACCAGGCTGCACTTCCTTTTGAAAGTGAGAAGCATTCCTGCAATCTCAGCTTATTGCTTCTTCCCTGTTCAAGGTATGCAAAATTCACAAAAGAACCTCATTAGACTAATTGCTAGGCAACGCCAACTTTATCAGCATCATGAACTTCAGAATACAGAGAAGACATGGCCTTAAGCTGCAATTGCAGATTTAAACAAGAAAGAATTAAATAGAACCAATGATAAAGGGAAGAAATTAGCAGTTACCACTCCTAAGAACAGCAGCCCCCCCTTGAACTCATTTATATCCAAATCATTACTTTCTTGATGAACTAAACCAGTAAAATAAAAAGAGAAATGATGCATGTACTTTCAAGCGCTTACTCTCTGATGAAATGGCCGTGAAAATCACCATTGATGTGAAAAATAAAGACTAACCCATCCAAAATTCAATGGTGATTTTCATTGACACATTAGGAAGTAAACACTTGGAAGTACATGTAGCATTTTTCAAATAAAAATTGAAATCTACATAATTTCATGGCCTAATGAACTAACATATATCCACCTGCATGTTGAAGAGTTAACGGAGAGCTTCTCACGACCGGTGGCACAAAACCAGCCAACCATTTTACGATAATTAAATACTGCAACAAACTACTTATACCCTTTGAGCATAACACCAAACCCACACAAATCGTCAAGGTTAACGATTCAACATTGCAATAGCGTGAAAAGGGAAAATCCAAGCCATTCCTGCTCATACCACTCCCTTCTCATACATTTGCTTCAAAATTCCCACCCAACAATTTTACCATAATTAAATCTTTCAACTAACTACTTATACCTTTTGAGCAAAACACAAAACCCACATCAAATCGACGAGGTTAACGATTCAACATCGCAATAGTGTGAAAAGGGAAAATCCAAGCCATTCCTGCTCGTACCACTCCCTTCTCATACATTTGCTTCAAAATTCCCATCAAACCATTTTACGATGATTAAATCTTGCAACTAACTACTTATACCCTTTGAGCTAACTCCAAACCCACATCATTACATCAAATCAATGAGGTTAGTGATTCAACATCACAATAGTGTGAAATGGGAACATCCAAATTATTCCTACTCATACCACTCCCTTCTCAATAGACTTGCTTCAAAATTCCCATAAACAATATTTGATAACATCCAACACCCAAAAATTTGAAACTTTGAATTTCTAAAAATTACAATTTTCCCACACTATACAATCAAAATAAAAAATCGCCCCACCAAATGTAAACAAATCCCGAAAATTCACATCCATTTGCAGGTCAACTAAATGTAATGTAACAAACTAAATCCAACAAACAATAAAAGTTGAATCTTTGATATAATTTTCACCTGAGCTCGGAGCGTACTTGGGGCGCTTCATTTTCTCAATCTCCAAATGAGCGTCCATGAACATATTCATTCTCTGAAACTCAAGGTCCTTAGTGAACTCCATCCTCTGCCTCTCCAGCTCCATCATCTGCTGCTGCTTCGAACTCTCGATCCTCTCGTAGATCTCCCCGAACTTCAGTATCGCCCTTGCCAATTCCCTACACGCCGCCCCATCCGACAAATCTACGCTCTCCATCCGATGCTTCCTCGACACCCTCCCATCAAGCGCTACACCTCCACCATCATCATCGTCCTCGTCGTCGACATCATCATCATCATCATCGCCGCCAAGCGAACTGTCCGTGGACCCCGCACCGGAGTAAACTAAGAGATTAGAGTTAGGGTTAGGGTTAGGGTTGGGTTTGGGCTTGGAGGAGGGCTTGACGGTGAAAGTAACCGTGGGGGGCTTCTTGGCAACGGCGTTGGTACCGATGAGCGAGTCGAGGCGGTAGAAGAAGGGCCATTGGGACGGAGGGGATTTGGCCTTCTCGAGCTTGTACTTCTTCTTCAACGTGTCGATCCGGTTCTTGCACTGGATGTCCGTCTTGCGCGGCTTAACGCCGTTTTGACGTCCGTTGACGGTGTCGGCGACCTCCTTCCAGTCCTTCTGACGGAGGTTTCCGCGGTTGAGCTGGACATAACGGTCTCCCCAGGCCTCGATCAGTATCTCCGTGGCGCCCTCGCTCCAACAATCCTCCCGCCCCCCGCTGCCGCCGCCGCCGACGGAACCGTGGTGGGGCCGGGTGGTCGGTTTCGGACTCGGGCGGTCCATGTGTGGAGTCGGGTGGGCTGGCTATTTGGAATATGAATGAACACGCCGGAGGTTTTGGGGGGTTGGGATTGAGTGAGAGGGAGTGAAAAGCATCGGATTTGGACCCAAGGGCAATTGGCCGTGCATTGTGACCGGCGGTGACGTCAGCTCCCGTATTTGGTTTGGACGGAACGAACTTTAGTTTAAGCAAGTCCCGTGCACATGTGCGACCAAAAAACACCACGTCTCTTTCTTTGTTTGGTTTCTCTTTCACATTTGAGCATGGAACTCGCCGTTAAAGGCTTGCTAGTACTACTCTTTTCCACACCTTTTTACAAGGATCTCTCCACCTGATCAAATGATTCAAATTAACTCAAAGTATTTATCCTATTTCTCTACAAATTTTTGAGCCCAGAAGTGCAGCATTCGAATCTCCGGGCACGAATGAGGGGGGAAATTTCAAATCAAAACTTGGAGTAAGGGCGACAATTTGTATTTGAATGCTGGGTTTGGTTACTATCGTAACATGAATATAAAATTATGTAAGTTAATTTTAATTCGATTTATTTAATTAAATAAGTTAAATTTATTAATCGTAACTTTTTCATTTTTTATTGAGTTTGTATTGAATTGGCGAGTGGTGTAAAAAATTATTAACCTTAAATGTTGCGTGTCGAGTTCGAATTATGTCAAGACATCTGAATAAAATTATACTTCTTAATCTTAATCAATTAATTATATATTCGTGTCGAATGTACTCACCATATTATTTTTAAAGTGTTTGAACATCTTTTTGACCAAGTATACCACCCAAACACTTCTAGTGCGGTCAGAAAAATTTCAGAGAATCCAATTCCAAAAGCAAATTGCTCAACCCGAAAGTTCCTTTCTTTAGAATGATAAGCCCGAAGAGTCATTAATTTGCATTGTGTACAAGCTTAATACGTTGAAGAAAATAGGGTGGCAAAGAATTGAGATGGCTATGATTGAGAAGTACTCTGAACAAAGTAAAAATATAATGACCAATCGCTATGGATCTCTTCAAAATTAGTTCTTTTTATCTCTAAAATTCAGTCTGTAAAAGTCCATTAATTTATCTCCCATCTCCAAATCTCTTTTGTTCATTTCCTCCAAGACCAACTTTGCCTCATCAAACCTCTCCAACTCGATGAGCTTGCTAGCCAAACACCCAAAGCTGTGAGTGTCCAGCCACGTTTCCCTTCCAGCAAAAATCCTCACAAACTCAATGGCCTGCGCATAATAGCCCAGCCTCAGCAGCGCTTTTACAACGTACATGTGTGTGGACAATAGCACCGGCAGTCCATCATCAACCATACTCCTCAGCACCACCAGTGCACCCTCCACCTTCCCCGCTTTACACGCGCCCAGCACCAGCGCGTCGTACGTACGCGTGTCTGCTTTCACCCCCTCCTCCACCATCTTGGTCAACACGTCGGTCGCCGAAGTCAAATCTCGGACGAAACAGTGCGCCGACAGAAAGTAATTATAAGCCGTCAGATCTGGCGGGATCTGATACTCCCTCATCAGCTTCATCACGCCCCACGCACGCTCCATTTCCTTCTTCCTCGTGAGCGCGTTCAGTATGGTGTGAAAGCTACACACATTCAGACCGAACCCCTCGCGCGCCATCGTGTGGACGACGCGGAGGGACTCGTCGATTCGACCCAACTTGCACAGACGCGATATCAGTGAATCGTACGCGCTCTTCCGCGGTAACCCTTTGTCGAGGCGAGCTAGGGTTTGGGAAAGGTCGTCGAGTACGGACAAGGAGGTCTCAGTGTTGGTGATGAAGTTGAAAGTCTTGGAGGTGTTGAAGCAACCGTCCCTCACGCGCTTGTTGAGGACGTCGCGGAGCGTTTCGAAGTCCCTGGACCGGCCTGCGGCGTAGACCAGGTCGTCGTAGTAGGCGGAGGTGGGCACATCAGGGAATGGGTTAGGCTTTGGGTTTAGGGTTGTGAAAAACCGGGTGATGACGGTGAGCATAGAAAGGGAATTATGGGGTTTGTGTGGGAGCTTTCGGAGAAACGACATTTCTTAGGGTTTTACAACCGATATGGTGACTGAGAACGTAGAAATTAATTAGGGTTTTCAGCTGTAGGTTGAAGAAGCTCGAACAATTGTAACTAGAAATGGGCTCTAAACGATCAAGCCCATTTACGGGAAATCGCAAAATATGGGCCCAAGCCCGATATCAGTTGTTAAGTATTCATTCAACTCTGTCAAGCAGGTCATAGTTAACAGCCCAGAGTGGTACAATTGGATCCAAAATGACTTTAAAATCCATCAACTGGAAATGGTTCTGAAGTGGAAGTGGTTACACTTCAGCTAGTATTACAGAGTACACAGTCTGCGTTAAGAGGCCGTTTGTTTCCGTCTAAAATATTTTTTGTAAAATGTTTTTCTTATTATTTAGTGTTTGGTGGTGCGGCATAAAATGTTGGTCAAACTTGAAAATGCTTTTCTTATATATATATTCGTGAAGCGTAAAATGGATTACATTTTTCATGTGTAAATCATTTTTCGTTGCTCTCCTACACTTTAACGCAGACAATTGTAAGAGAGTTCTTTACAGGGAATACATGTTCAAATAGGTCTTGGTCTGTAGGAAAACTTGCCTGGACAGGTGGACTTGCCCCATAAAGGTACTCTTGCAATTATCTGCCCATATAGGCAAACAATTGCACTGTATCTCATTCTCATCTTCGAAGATCTTCTATTCTCACACACTAGTTATCTTCTTCTATCCAACTCATGTTCACGGTCTCTCTTTCCCTTGCAACTTCTCGGATTATATTAAAATATAAGAGATATTTGATGATTTTTTTTTTATTGTTTTTCAAACCATTTTTCGAGTAGCAAACAAACATCGAAAAATATTCACTTTTTCTGAAAGAAATTCAAATGAAAACATTTTTCGACATAAAACATTCTACACCAAAACAAATTAGACATTAATTAAATTATTAAATTTATTATTTTCTTTTAAATTATACTTTTAAGACAGTTAGTGATTTAACACAATACCATAACCATGGTTATGAGTTTGAATCATGCATGTTTTTGTAATTTTAAGTTTTTGGAACAAATTAAAAACTTAACTTTAACCAAAAAAAATGAAAGATATTTATTCAGCAGGGCCACTAGAAATTTGAAAGATGTATAATTCATAGAGAGAATCAAAGCCAAATTGGTGTATGAGTTCATCCCAAAGAGCCGCGATTGATGACCAAATGATCAGTTTTTTCTGGGGGGACATGGATGGATCCACCAACCTAAAAAAACGTCAAAATAGTATTCATACTGATAAGGAGTACTTTGGATATTCCACTATGAAAAGCCTGCAAAAGTAGTTTAAGTTTAAAAAGATTAGTTTCTTTCATGATAATGGTGCTTTTGAAACTCATTCAAAAGATGTGACGGGATGAGGACTCTATGAAGAAAATATTTGGCTACTCAGCCCCACCGCTTCATACGTGATGCATGCCAGCAAGGAAAATGTCTAGGGTATTTCAATTTTTACTCTATTTCTTTATATATATATATATATATATATATATATATATATATATATATATAAACTCAAAAAGGCCCCCAACATACCCCAAGCAGCACCCATGTGAAAAAAAATAAAAATAAAATTGTATAGTAATTTGTCCTTTAATTTTATCTCCTGAATTAAAATTCATCGCTGTTTTTAGACCATTCATAAAGATCTCATAATTTGTTCTTCCTTCTTTCTCTAATTTTTCAAAAAAAAAAAATATCTACACACTTGAAGTGCCCTATTGGAGTGGAGTCAGGACGTTGTTTGTTTCGGTCAACCATGATCAGTACACCGTGCCCAATGGATTGACTCTATCACAACGAACAAAATAATCGGGGAGGCCATTCGCCCGTGTTTGGTGGAATTTGTGTATATAAAACACCATTTCAATGTCTTATTAGATCTCAAGTCCATGCTATGAAAGCCTCTTTTCAGTCTTTATGTTGAAGTAGAATTTTGGGACAGCTAGCATGGATTGGCAATGGGTAACACGCAAAATAAAGAAATAGCTACCGAAGTGATGTTGGCCGGTAAGGAATTTCTGATGGTTAAATCAGTAAAACTCTTTTTGAGAGAAAAACTAAATAAAGAGTTTATAAGAAAGAGTCTGTATTTTTGTATATAGGGTCTACCTCTTTTTAATGGGAGAAAGTTTTTAGTTCAACATGATAACATCGGTGTCAATAGGGTGTAATTTTTCTTGTAGGGCGTGACTTACAATGTTGATTGTATTAATGACCATTCGGAGATATTGACGAGAGTGTATAACTTTCGTGTGGAGAAGATTCAAAGATTCATTTTGATTAAGCTTCTCTGTAAACGTAATTGTGTGATCTGATGGCCTGTTTATCTTTTATGTAGAGGCTATTTGAGTAGGTCTAGAGTCATTATTTAGTTGCCCCGTTTCCACAGGCAAGTCACGACCGACTTGTCAAACTTACCGGGCGTCGGGAATTTTAGTCCTTGTTTTTAATGCTTGACCCCATTTCAATGTCCCATTTGATCTCACGTCCATGGTATGAAAGTCTCTTCCCTGTCTTATTTTATAAATATATATATATATATATATATATATATATATATTAGGAGTACTGTAGCCTGCCCTTACCCGCACGTTAATCAGAACTAATATTCCTTATCACATTTGCGTAATTTTTCATCATAAGATACTCAAAATCTTTGTCCTTGTAAACACACATATCTTGTCTGAGATTTTGCTTTTGTGAAAAGACGCGATGGGTTCAATCAAAACCCAGCTGAACAAAATTAAAGGCAACAGATAAAGGAAGGAATAAGAAAGGAAGCGTAAGCTTGCATGCAGGTCCATACATATCCATCTAAGACAAAAAGCAAGATTTTGATCTGCTATGTCTTCTTTATCTCATCCCGTACGTGTTTAATCTTGATATCTTCTTTCTTTTAGAGATATGCATCATCTTAATTTGCTCCCATATCTATTATTAAAAGCCGATCGAAATTAAGACAGTTTAAGAGAAAAATATCTTTATTAGACAGTTTAAAATAATGCATGACTCACTTTTAAGGTATTTTAATTTACGACAACCTTATAAGAGGGATCCAATCGATTCTTTTATGGGTATTTTATTTATTTATTATTATTTTTTACCTCTATGAGTACCACACGATCTCCCTCCTTCTCTTCCGTGTATGCACAGAATAATTTTGAAGCAATCGGTTGAGAGTGCCTAGGCCGTACAGTAATATTTTTTGAGAAGAATTTAATAGGGCAGTGGTAGCCTGGTAGGTCAGCATTCGTTATTCAAAAATAAACTATGAATAAATATTTCTTTGGTTAAAAAAAAAAAAAAAAAAGGACAAAAAATTAAGAAAACAAAAGCTAATTAATTAAGGTACGTGTCACACCTCTGTTTTACAAAATTCTTTGAAAAGCTCAAACTATATTTGAGCATGTGAGTTTTAAACTATGATCAGTTTGTGAACTAGCTAGCAATATCCCTGTACAGAAATAGTGGATAAAAATTGGGGGTTTCATTTGGCTTCAAGCCCCTCCTCCAGCTCCAACCATCTCCAAGGTCCGATTGGTATAAAGGTTGCAAAGGGATCGAAAAAGAAGGCTTAAATTCAAGCATATTCCGCAGGCAGGCAGTCCCATCAGTACTGAATGGTTCCGATCGATCATACGATTTCACAAAAACCCATTTGGGATGTAGTCCATATCTTCAGGAGGAATAAAGGGAAGCTTGAGGCCGGACAGTGCCCTCTTTTAAGGTTAATTAGTACCTCTACAAGTAGCCCTACACCAATATATATATATATATATATATATATATATATAAATAAACCAGGATATATGCCGCTTTGTTTTTCTCTTGCCACAAATCTTCACAACAATACGTCCCTCAAAAACCGACAAAGCAACAGTCTCACATGCAAAAGCCTAGCTACCTAGTCACCTAGATTCATTTAGGAGCATCCACCTACGGTCTAAGCTAGGCTGCTTGCTTTAAATTAACTTTTCCAAGAATAGCAACAGAAAATTTTAATTACTGGTCTGACTTCCAAGGCAATGCATATATTTGATTTAAAAGGTCGATCGGGTTGAGGAAGAAGCAGACAATTTTTTTTTAATATTTTTTTTTTAAAAAAAAAACAAAAACCTTTATGGAACAACATTTACGTCAGCTCAACCAAACAAAAGAATTATACTAATTACTATTGTTAGATTTGCTTTATATATAAATATATATTAAATGGTATGCATATTCTTCCCATAAGGAGGAATATGAATATTAATGCTACTGTTCTATCAATTAACAATGTCCATTTCACACGGTTAAGTAGCAATATCAACTTGTATGAAATAAATGTAAAAAGTAATATTACTAAACACTAATAACATTTACGTTAATTATCACTATAAAATGATTAATTAAACAAAAACCTTTATGTAGCACCATTTACGTTAACTCAACCAAACACAAGAATTATACTATGGTTACATTTGCTTTATATATAAATATATATCAAATGGTATGCATATTCTAGTGGGAAGAATATGAATAATCCTACTCTCCGTATCAATTTACAACATCTATTTCACACCGATTAAGTAGCTACATCAGCCTGTATGAAATAAATATAAGGAGTAATATTATTAAACGCTAATTGCATCTAATTAAGTTAATTATGACTCTAAAATAATTGATTAAGTTGTAATTATAGCTTTTTAAAATTAATTATAAAGTTCAACCTTACTTAATAAAACTTGAAATACATCTTTTCAATATAAGGCTAACCTTTTAGAATGTCAGACTTGTGTAGTCGTGTGGATGCAAAGAATAAAATGACAAGTAATTTTTATAACATTCTTGCAGTCAAGAATTTAAAAATGGACAAAATGATATTCTTGGAGACTAATTCTTGAAAACCAATGGTGAGTCAGAATACCGAATCTCTAAAAGGGCAAACCAAAGGGCAAAGGGCAAAGTTTGTGGTAGGATTAATGCTTTAATGCGACCATTGTCACCGTTAATTTGATATAGTTGGGTCCCTCCGACAGACACCGGCGTGCGTCAGCACCACTTGGTAGTTGATTCCCCTCCTCGATATTAACTATACCATGTAATCCAAAGTCCAAACCCTGATACTTATTCAGGAATAATTGGACTTTATTGCACGATAGCATCCCCTGTACGTTAATGTTGAATTGTATATGATATGACTTTTATATATATATATGTTTTTGTTTTCTTTTCTCAAAACAAACAACTTGTAAAAACAGATTTTTGCATGCCGGCCGGATTGGACGACGGGTTACTTACAAAATAAGAAAACAACAATTAGAGAGGCACTGGTTTGGAGTCGACAGAGAGCCTACGATACTTAAGTCAGTAGAGCATTCATAAAGAGGAAATAAAATAAAGAGAGGATTTATGCTTTCAATTTCAAATGGGCCCAAGGTCGTAGACCCTCCTTGACAAGGACGGAGCCAAAAGTTCTTATAAATTGGGGTCAAGGGTAAAAAAAAATTGTTTGTAAGAGCGCTAGTAGGCTAAATTTTTATTTTTTACCAAATTTTTTGTTTTTTTTTTTTATGAAATTGAGGGGGGAGGGGCATGGCCTATACCAATCAAATAAGGGTTCTCAATTAAGATGGTTATGTTTCTCAATATTTTCGACTTACTCCTATGGAGCAAGGTTAAAAAATAAATAAATAAAAATTTCATATAAAGTTGGAGTTTCGAATAGACAACCTTTTCATTTTTCATTTTTACGATCACGAGAATTATCCATCCGTTATCATTCTCGATCAAAGGAACCTTCATTATCAGGACATGACATGCTACCTCATAGCGTTGGTTATATATGAAATAAATTTTCATTCGGGCTTTATTCCCATGAACAGAGTTGTAATCATACTCCTTAATTTAGTCAATTCTGGAGACGTGTATAGAGCTTAATTAAGGAAGGAGTTGGGCTGCCATAAGATTATCCAAATCTCGTGGCCGTTGAAACCAAATAATTTTAATGATTAATTATAACAATAAACTATTTGGACTAAGAACCAATTTTCTTAGGACCTATTATTTTCTTATTTAAATACTTTCAATTCTGAAATTTTTTTAAAGCAACTATTTGTTAAACTAGGCAGATGAGGGTCCATCTGAGAGACCTGTTGACATCTTGGCTCATTTGCACATGGTATCATCCGAGCATTTTCCTAAAGGACTGTTCCAAATCAATTATTTTCACGTTCGGGTCCATCAAATGTCCTAATAATCAACGAAAAATGATTTCTGAAATTGCTTCCGAGCTAGTCTCTAGTCTCTAGACCCCACCCCAAAAGACTCTCATCATCTTGATGCACGCCTCCATGTTTCATATACGGATTGAGATTCGATGCAATTAATATATATCACCGTTCATTTAAAATGTACGCCTCAAATCGTGAAAAAAGAAAAAGAAAAGAAGGTTAATTAATAATTGGGACGATTTTTAGGTGATCAAAAGACGGTTCGATCAACCAATAATCAGTTTAAGGAGACCCTAAAACCAAATGAGGAGGTTCGGCCCTCCCAATAACCATTCTTTTTAGTTTATTGCTTTGTTGTCACGATACCCAAAAATGTCTAAAAGAAAATCAACGAAAAATGAAACCCCACCCAAAAAGGTTCTCATCATCTTGATGCACACAACCAGGTTTCATATATAATACAAGTTATACAGGACGCGCTTTTTGAAAGATACCGCAGACAATGGACTAGCTAGACAGGTATCAGCCTGCACGTCCATCAAGTCCTTGCTTAAAAAAATCACACATGAACAACACCACGCAAAAATTGAAATCAGAAAGGAACACAGCTTGTTGAAAAGAAAAGGAAAGAAAAGTTTTAGAGTGAGAAAGTGATGTCTATCACTCCGCCGAACAGACAGAAAGCTATGCCAAGCTGTTAATATCTTTGTTTTGATATTAATTTTTCCATAAAGCAATGCCCGGAGAATCTTGGCACAAATCTTTCACAGTTAGAAAGAGAAAAGATACACATGGGGTCGTTTACAAATTACAATAATATTAGTTGATTGTGTGTGACTCCCCAAATTTTTTTCCTTGTCCTTTGGTTGGGAAAAATAATGTCTGCCTTAATAAGGGATCCCAAACCCCTCCCCTCCATGCCTCCATCCACATATAGCCCACTACACAAGTACTCCAAACAAACACCGAGAGTTTTGCTTTCATACTCAAACTAAACCAGAAAATGGGAACCTCTGTTCATGTCAAGGAGGCTGTTATGGTCGCTCCCTGCGAGCCAACTCCAGCGCGTGTTCTCACTCTCTCAGCTATTGACTCCCAGCTCTTCCTTCGCTTCACCATCGAGTATCTCTTCGTCTACAGGGCTCGCCCTGGTTTGGACCATGGTGCGACCACGGCTTGTGTTAAGGCCGCGCTCGCGAAAGCCTTGGTGCCGTACTACCCTTTAGCCGGAAGAGTCAGGGCTAAGCCTGACGGTTCGTGTCTTGAGGTAGTGTGTCGAGCCCAGGGTGCGTTGTTCATTGAAGCCGCTTCTGACAGATACTCAATTACCGATTTCGAGAGGGCTCCAAAATATGTGACCCAGTGGAGAAAGCTACTTTCCCTCCACGTGGCCGACGTTCTCAAAGGGGCCCCGCCTCTTGTGGTGCAGCTGACGTGGCTGAAGGACGGAGCAGCGGCGGTGGGTGTTGGAATTAACCATTGTCTCTGTGATGGAATTGGTAGCGCTGAGTTTCTCAACTCGTTCGCTGAGTTGGCTTCTGGGAGACGCGGAGTAGTCACCGAGCCGAAACCAGTCTGGGAACGTCACCTTCTCGACCCATTACCCGTAGGGCTTCCATGCAGTAACTCAGTGACTCACCCCGAGTTCAACCGAGTCCCTGACATCTGCGGATTCTTGACTCGCTTCTCCAACGAGAGACTCGCCCCTACTTCAATCACCTTCGATCAAAGACATCTCAGCCAGCTCAAGAATCTAGCTACTTCCACGAATCCGCCCATTAGTACTGAGTCATCGTACACGTCATTCGAGGTTCTTTCAGCACACATCTGGAGGAGCTGGGCTAGAGCACTAAACTTACCTTCCAACCAAGTTTTGAAGCTCCTTTTCAGTGTCAATTTTCGTGACCGAGTCAAGCCGAGTCTACCGAGCGGGTACTATGGCAACGCGTTTGTACTAGCGTGCGCGCAAACGAGCGTTAAAGATCTCGTTGAAAAGGGCTTGGGATATGCCTCAGCGTTGGTTAGAAGCTCCAAAGAGAGAGTGGACAACGAATACGTAAAGAGCGTGGTGGAATCGGTGAGTCATTCATCGACGTGTCCGGACTCAGTGGGCGTTCTCATCGTGTCGCAATGGTCAAGGCTAGGGTTAGAAAAGGTTGACTTCGGCATGGGAGAGCCAAATCACGTGGGACCCATTTGTTGTGATAGATACTGCTTGCTTTTGCCAGTCTTTGATCAGAGGGACGCCGTGAAGGTGATGGTGGCGGTTCCCACAAGTGCCGTTGACAACTACAATTATTTAGCAAGGAGTCCATACTCGTGAGGAGCACTGGATTGTAACTCCCCCCGTTGACTTCAGTGATTCGTTTGACTTTTTTTTCTTTAATGTAAATTGATTCCCCAAGTCTAGTCCAAGGGAAGCAGCAGTTCCATTCCATTATTTCCATGAGCTTTTATCTGCTTTTCAGGGAACGTGGTGGTCACCCCCAAATTTTGCGCTTTTTAGTACGTGACCCTTCAATATCGTGAATACCTCTTGCGCTTAGTTTAGCTTATAATCTATCCTTGTTTATTATTTTCTTTCAACAACTTGGTTATTTGATTAGGTCTGGCCTTGGCTAAGTACAATGTTCAAGAGCATCTTGGCTTTTTTTTAATTGATGCCAAAAGCATCGTCGGTGCATTGCCTAGACATTAAGCAGTGAGCTAGCTAGCAACATGATCAATTCATGTGTTTCATGAGTAGGAAAAGTTTATTACTTGCCCAAATGCTCTTCCTTATTAACAACTACACAGACATTGTCAAGAAAATGCATTTGATTTATTTGTTTTTATTGATTTTTAAAAGGTCGATCGATGACATCGATCATTGAAATAAAAATGTTATATTATGATATCTACCCAAAGACAATGCCCCTGAGGTTTAGGCCCCTTTAATTTGGCCCCAGCTAGAGAAGCCCCATAAAACCCGCCTCAAGTAGTTCAGGTCCGGTCAAGCTTAAGAAAGTAAGCCTAGCTAGTAGCTACCAGGCTCAAGAACACTACACGTACTTGCACAATATTGCAGCCAGGCCACATATAATCCTAACGTATCAATATTCTCGGGCACGAAGAATGGGGTGTAAAGAATCAATTTGGTTATTCTTAAATCCCTCCCCCTCCAATAACAACGTGGGAAAGCACTTCATAAAATGGAAAGAAAGGCTCACTTGCTAGGTGCCCACAATTTTCTCCCAATCAGCTCTCTCAAATTCATTTTTCTTCCCCAACAAGCAACAGGTCCTTTGTTGCTTGATCTCTTTCCTTTCTTGTAGGCTTCATCAGTCTGGAGTTTGATGTCCGATCAACTAATATTTCCTTCTCTCTCTCTCTTCAATTCTTCAACTCATGTCATTCACTTAATGATTCTCTATTTCCTTCTCTCTCACTCTTTATTTCCATTTTGTTTAAAAACCTGGATATTTTGTTAGGTTCTTCAAGATATGCATCATCCTGAGCCTATCTTGTTTAAAACCTAAATATTTTGTTAGGTTCTTCAAGATATGCATCATCATTCTTCAAGAAACTCAAAATCACCTGATAGTCTAAATACAATGGTAGTATAGGAGGGTCCTGACACGGCAGTTCAAGATACGCATCATCATTCTTCAAGAAACTCAAAATCACCTAATAGTCTAAATACAATGGTAGTGTAGGAGGGTCCTGACACGGCAGGGCAAGGGTGGACCTACATTGGGGGGGGCCTGGGCCTCCCTAAGCCCCAACATTTTTTCTCAAATTTTATTCTTAATTTTTTTTATTTTTTTAGTTTTGCCCCCTTAATTTTTTATTTTTTTTTTCAATTTAAGTACATATTCAGAAGGCTGGGTCCACCACTGCAGCAGGGATAAAATCGCATGGTTTGCTCTCAAGAAAAACTGCCTCATCTTGAGCATTGTATTGTTTCGAATGAAAATCCCCGGTTATTAGTCTACCCAAAGTTTACAAAACTTCGAATGCGCAACCTAAAGGTGGGGGACAATGAACCCTACCTGTCCATTTGCCCTACAGACCTAAGTCCTAACAACCACCCGTTCAAATCACACAAAACAGTGAAAATTTCTTTGTTTTCTTAGGCTTACAATTACACATATAATAAGTATAAATAATTCTATAGGCGTAAAACAAATTAATTAAATCACAATAGACGTCTAAAGTTTCTTTTTGATATCTTATTAAAGTCTAGTTTTATTTGCTAGATATCAAATATAATATATTATATTTTTAGAATTTCTCCTAGTAATTAAAGCTAGTCTTGCTCTCTCCTTTGATCAAAACTAGTATGTGGATGCGTGCACTTTTTTTTTTTTTTTTCTAATTTTCTTTTTCCTTTTTCTTGTTAGAATCACCAAAACTGACTTGTGATATTAATGGTGCGTTTGGTTCGTAATAATATTCAATATTCGAATCGAGTTTTTATTCAAAAACCCATACCCGGATCCAAGTTGAATAAAACCCATGGGTCACTTGAATAAAGTTTGAATAGTTTGAATAAACCCATCATATATTTATTATTATTATTCTTTACCATACCAATCATTATACACAACTTTTCATACAATCCAATCATTTCCAATCATTTTATACTATTATAAAACACTTTTTTAAAACCCATCATATATTTTTTATTATTATTTTTTACCATACCAATCATTATACACAACTTTTCATACAATCCAATCATTTCCAATCACTTTATACTATTATAAAACACCTTTTTCCAATCTTTCAAATTCAACACCCAAACACATATTCAAAAGAATCTAAAATTATATTCAACATCCAAACACATTTTCATTGCCTTGAAATCCGTGATCAGATTCAGAATATTATTCATATTCGAAATATTCGATACCCAAACGCACCATAAATCTCAAAACCAAAAAGTAAAAAGCCCATAATCTTTTACGTCGTTACTATCTCCAAATAAAAGAAAAATAAAAATAAAAAAGCCCATAATCTGGAATGATTTTGAAAAAAATAAAAGAAGCATAATCTTTTATTTGAAGACTCTTTAACTTCAATAGAAAAATAAATAGTTAGAGGTACAAGAACACAACATTTAATACCAACAAAAAAAAAAGTACATTTTCTCTCCTACTTAAGAACTCAACTAAAAGGATGTGGACTACAAGAAAACCAATGAAAAGAGTGGAGCCCACGAAAAAATGTCTCGTTTAAAATTCTCACCTTAGGCTCCAAAATATATCGAGCCGACCCTACTTGCCATCGATGCGAGAAACCAGAATCCCTCCCATGCGTTAAAAACTATACATGCCACCACGACACGCTAGGCATAGAAAAGATCAGTAACCACTAACCAAGCTTTAAATTTTGGTGGCAGAAGGTTAATGCTAGAAATAACACTTTTATCTCTTTTTATTTAACATTGTCAATTTGAAAAAAGTGGCTAACCCAATGGTTGATTGGCACTTTCACCTCAACATAGTGGGATAAAAGTCTAGTTTTTAGCATTATTCTTTGGCCGAAACCACTCACCAAGCCTTTCTTGCGAGAATAATACTAAAAAACATAATTTTATCTAACCACTATTTCACCTTGCTGATATGATAGTACCAATTATTTATCAGATTATTTTTTTTAGCATGAGCTTAAAATAAAAGTGTAATTTCGAGCATTAACAAAACTGAAGGCAATTTTAAGTTATAAATCTTTGGGTAATTTGGGCTCATATAGGCTTAACATCCTGAATAAGGTGACGAAGATACTGGACAAACAGGGAGCCAGCCCCTCTCTTATAGGTTTGGGCCCTTTGGTCAAAACACACCACATCTAGCTGGATATATAAATTTGCATATTTGATATATGTATGAGCTTAATTACCTATTTCATGGCCCATAACATATTTGGACTTGCCGGCATCGTAAAAGAAAAATGTTTAGATTACTTGATTAATTTTTATTATAATTTTTTATAAATGGAATGAAAAAGAAATATGTTCTTTAATTAATATATATCATTTGTACCACACACCATCCTTGAATAACTTTACTTGTACCGATAAAATACTTGAAGTAATACAATTTTTTTTACAAAATTCATGTGATGCCACGTGATATAACATAGAAAAAAATTAAGTAATAAAATTTGGCAGGTAAATTTAATTATTTAATAACTAACGTAGTAAGTGTCAAATAGATTATTACCTTAATTTGTAAAGAACTTATAACAAAAATTATAGTTATGGCTCTTAGCAGAGTTCTACACGTACGTATAACTATCTTACTTACAAACTCTCATTCTGACTCCAAAAGCCGATTAAGAAGCTTTGTAAAAATGATCAACGGATCATCTAGTAGTAATAATAAAAGAGTAATGTTGAGCACCAAAATTTAATCAAACTTTTATGATTTTATCTAATTTTATTGATGTGGCATTGCTCATATGTGAATAAAATTAGATAAAAATAAAATAAAAATGTAAGTTTTAATATTTGTCAGTAAAAATATACTGTAACACAGCCAATTTCGCTAAATAAGAGATTGTTCACTGATTAATTTGGATCTTGGGAGGTTACGTCTCTGATTGGAACAAGAACAGGAACAGGAACAGCTCCCCTCCAACCTTAGAAATCCAACCAATACTACTATTTATTAATTCTAAAATCGGAGACAAAGAAGAGCAAAACGTCGCCGAATTAATACTATACTGCAGAGAGGTAGCAGCATCATCGCATAAATTCTCCCTCTCTCTCTCTCTTTGTGGGGGTGGGGGCCGGGTCATTCTCCAACTTGTGCCTTTTACTGGCTGCCTTTGTGAGTTCCGAGGCACTGCCTGGCTGCCTGGCACCACATGCTAGCAGCTCCAGACAATTTCTGTGTTTCCTCTACTACGAAGACGCGTCAGCTCTTCATGCAATCCGTTAAACAAGCTTTCCTCTCACCAGGACCGTTTGCTGCTTAATTATTAGAATGAGATGACGAGATGTAACCTAAAGGTAGGTGGGAGAGGAGGAGGACAAAAAAAAATAAAAAAAATCTCTTTTCATTTGATTGGAAGAAATTTCTTTAATTCACACCAAGCTTCCTTTCTTCCCAACTCAAATAATAAATATACTTTATAATAGTTTTTTTTTTTTTTTTTTTTTTTTTTATCATTTTCTTATACTATTTAAATATTCTTATAAATCAATGTTATGAGAAGGATCGAAGGAGAGAGAAAAAAAAATTAAATAAAAATAAGGAAAGTCTCTTAACTTTTTTTTGATTTAAAAAATACCAAAAGAATCTGTTACGAGAGATGATTATTTAAAATTCATTTTACATTTAAAAGAATAAATAAAATTTAAAAAGAATCTTGCTCATTGAGCGAAAAACATTTGCCCCTTCATAGCTTCATAATGATTAAAAAACATAGGGCGTAAAAAATTTCTTTGCAAATAACGTGGCCTGAGTGCCTTTTTTCCGACAACGAAGGTAGCGGGTCTTTCATGCGAAGCAAAACCAATAATTCTTGTCCCGCTGTCCTTGCTTTGTTGTGCTCGTTTTCCACGTGGCAGGTTTTCCGCTTGCATGCAAGGGCCTCGTAAGATTGAAGATGAAAATGGGTTTACCTACATTTTTTTTTTAATGTAAAATAAATTGATATTGTTAGCCAAAAATAGTGGTATAAAAATTAATTCAGATGTCTATGTAGTAGGCAATAATAATAACTTATTCTTTTAAGTCAATTTCTATCCATTAACTTAACGGAATACATTTAATTGCCATGACATCATGCCCAATAAAAACATGACTCACTCTTTAATAATGACATTTTTCATAGGTGAAAATTTTCAAGCATTTCAACACTTAAAAATAAGAATCTACCATTTCATTAATATTATAGAGATATGATCCAATCTAGCCCATGTTTCCAACTTCGGAGGCAATTCTAGGATCCTTTCATGCACGTTCGAATCGTTTTCACGCAATAAATATATACAATTTTCTGAGGGGGAGGAGGGGGGGGGGGGGGGGGGGGGGGCTTTTTGTGTCCCTTTATGGACATGCACTACTCGGCCATGGAATTGAGAGAACGAAGACTTTCTTCTTCTTTTTAGATTACTGGCCCTTCTCTGCCTGCCTAATCCTTTCGACTCACAAAGAAGAAGAATATATAGCAGACTGAAGTTAGAGAGGGGTAGCATCATATATATATATATATATATATATATATATATCACTACTACAAAAAATTCCATTCTTTTTGACGTTTATTTTGAGTTGGGAAGTAGGTATTAAAAGTCAATAAACCCTTCCTGACTTCTACTTCCTGATATTAGACTTGAGTTACGGCACTCTTAGTCAAAAAAATGCATTTTTTAACACGAAACTTATTTGGCAGGAAAGTTTCCTGGCCTGCCACATAGATTATGTGCCATAAACACTTTTCTACTACATAAGTTATGTGCAAAAAAAAAAAAAAAAAAAATCTTCTTGACACATAATCTATAGATATATAGTTTCCGGAACAAGCTTGGATTCAATTCTAGTCATTAGTTGAAATTGAAACACGTGTTTCTTGAATATTGTGTTATAAGACATGTGTTTCAATTTCAACCGAAGCAGGGCTGCATAGTGCATTCTCATCTTGGTATTGGCGATGATCTGGAGGCATAAACGATCACCAACCCAATACAAAAAAAAAAAAAGAGGGGTAAAATATAATAAAACTAATATGGCAAATATTCATATCCTCCCTGAGAAATTATTTAATTCTGATGAAGTTTGCGCGCAGTTGCTTCGAAGTGCTGACTGCTGACAAGTA
This sequence comes from Alnus glutinosa, assembly GCF_958979055.1. Lineage (NCBI taxonomy): Eukaryota > Viridiplantae > Streptophyta > Magnoliopsida > Fagales > Betulaceae > Alnus > Alnus glutinosa. The sequence goes on along the minus strand of NC_084888.1, from coordinate 37,028,452 downwards.
CTTATGCTATACATATCGATCCAACGTATTCTATATATGCTAAGCATTTTGGAAGACAGATAGAGGCCTTGAAAGTTCATTATAGTACTTATTTATCCTAATTAATTTACGAAGTAATTTTTAATGTCCAGTCCAAATTATAAAACTTTTATAATCAACATTATAATTCAAGATTAATGCATGTTAAATTACCACTTATTTTAAAAATTTAATCGAAATTGATAAAATTAATTATCTAATTAATATTCGGGATAACTACACCATTGATCTTTGGGATTGACCTAAATTACAAATAACTCTCTGTTGTTCAAAAAATTCATGGAAAGTCATAGTGGTAAACTATAATCAGTCCCTAAACACGTTTTACATCCATCAAGTTAACAAATTTCGTTAGTCAGTCATGTCACACCCAATAAGAAGTCGACACGTATCCATTACAATAAATATATCCTTGAACCGGCTGCATCGGCCGTTTTTCGATAAACTACTATATTTATTGTTCCTCCTTGATATGATTCTCTGGTTTCTGATTGTAGGGTCCTCCCTCCACAGGGAGAAGCACGTTGAGAGCCGGTTTAATTACATGCCGAGCAAAGAAATTAAGTTAACGACGTCGATCTGTTTAAGCTAAATGAGTTCATGATAAGCGTCCAAACTTTTGGTATTACAGTCTTGTAGAATTATTATAAGCTAAATGTGATTATCATCTTTTTTGCGGACAGGTATAAGTCGCATCATAAAAGCTAGCTGTTCACAATTTATTAAATTAATTAGGCACCCTAATAATAAGGTATTTTCATCCTAACCACCTTACACTATACTTAAGTGTTAATATGGAATAAACTAATCCTTTTATTCAACACTAATTAAACACGGTAAGATTTTTATGTAAATATCATGGAGATCGAATTTTGTCAAAACTATCATGTCCATTTCTGTATTGAATAATATTAAAAATTACATTTTTATCCCACAACTATTCCACAATGATGAAGTAGCGGTCCCAACCATCTATTGAATTTGACTTTTTTTTCTTTTTTAATTTTTTTTAACAACGAATTATATAAATGTTGGTTAAAACTAGGGGTGTACATGCTGGCAGTAGGGGTGCTGGTTGTGCGGGGCGAGTGAAAAAATTGAGAGGGGAATTGCTTCAATACCAAGAAGCAAGACGGCTAGAAACATGACTCTCTACTCAAACAGGCACCACAAGAAACCAAATTGTAGCCACTATACCAAAATATTTACAAATTGAAAGAAATACCTTGGCCTTGGGGCAGCATTTGCCGCAGTTGGAGACTTGGAGGCTCACAGCCGTGCTTGTTGCATCCACCATTCATGTGATTGAAAGCCTGCAGAAATAAAACCAGTGAGAGAGAGAGAGAGAGAGATCATGGTTGCAAGGGCAGAGAGACGGAGGAGATCTGACTCAACTCAACTCAACTCGACAGCTCTGGAGATTGATGGGGTGGGCTTAATCGGTGCATAACCAAGGAAGGGAAAGAACTCGAGGAAGAGAGGGGAAGAAACTAGAAAGAAAGAAGAGGGGGGAAGAAGAGAGACAAAGAACCTAGAGAAAGAAATAAGAGAAGAGTATAAGAGAGTTCTAGAGAAAGAAAAAAAAAGAAGGGAAGAAGAGAGTTAGCGGCGCAGGGGGTAGGTTTTTTTGGTTCTTAATATTGCAAGGCAGGGTGGATTCCTGGGGTTTTTAAAAACCCCAACCCGCCCGCCCGGGTATACCAAATTTGGACTCGAAACCACCAAAAAATAAAAAACAATAAATCCGGTGTTCTACGGGGCGGGTCCTGCACAGCCCTAGTTGGCAATTATTACTGCCTAATAATCGCTAACCGCATAACCGCTTTTTATAGGCAGTTGGAAAAAATCGCTGACCACCTATGGCAGAGGGATTATCGGTTTTAGGAGTAGTCGATGGCGGTTAATAACCACTATCCGCTTATCTTTTATATATAATAATAATAATAATGATAATGTATAAAACAAAGTCTTTTTGGTGCGTTTGATATAGGGTTTTCATTTTGACTTTAATAAAATTGATCTATATTCATCAAAATAATAATAATAATAATATTCTTCAGTTTTCTTACATTTTGAAGTCTTCTAATTATTTAGAAAAATGCTCAAAATTATATAAAATAGGCCATAAGAAGAGGCTCAATAAATGTCTAAAACACAAAAATAGGCCCAAAATGTCCATTTCTAAAAAGCAATTATATGATGCAGTTATCAGTTTTAATAACCATTAATCACCTAATTAAAGCGAAGCGGTTGCAGTTACGAAAATTAATAACCGCATAAGGTGGTTGTGGTTGACGGTTAGGCGCTATAACCGCCAACAACAACTGCTTGTATACCGGCCCTTAGTTAAAATTGTCACGTCCATATTGTGAAATAGTTATGAGATTAAAAAAAGAAAAAATGTGGTTTCTTATTACTCGATCTTTTTGCATCCGATAGAGTTTGCTTTGTCGTATTAATTAATAGCAGAATTTTGTGACTAATTACTATTTAGTAGTTTTATTCTTTTATTAATCCCAACTTGTTCTGAGTCATTAATTTGAAATTTATTTTTGGAACCTTCTTGTTTATCCCTATTCCAAAGCTTAAGACTTAAGTTGTCAGATTTGTATACCAAATCTTTTTAACCTTTATTAATAATTTTTTCTGTGGTACAAAGTTCAATTAAAATCATGAGTAAAAACATTTTTTTCAAGTAAAAATCGTAGATAAAACCTGGTGTACATATAAATAATCACGAAGTAATGCTAAGAACCATTTTTTTCTCATCTTTTTATCCTCCAAAAGTAGATGTAACTTTTAAAATTACTATAGACTTTTGAATGAATCCCTATTGAATTTTCATCCAATAATAATTTTAAAAGTTACATAAACTTTAAAAGGGTAAAAAGAAGATAAAAAAATTTTGTTCAAACATTACTCATAATTACCATAAGCCCACTCTATCACTGCACTACATGGCAATAATCATAAAGTCACAAAGATGTTTTGTGACAAATATCCTTCAAGGAACCACCTGAAGAGCTTCCCATTAAAAGAGAAACAAATCCTTAAAATCAAGTATACACTCCTTTCTTCACACGGTGATAATGAGATATCATAGGGTCTTTTTTTTTTTTTTTTTTTTTTTTTTTTTTTTTTTTTTTTCGTTTTATAGGAGTTTCGTCACTTGTTTGACCTTTCATAGATTTGCATAGAGAGAAAAATCAAGCTGTATTTTTTTTTTTATTAAAAACAATGTGTCATATTAGTATAGAAGGACTCCAGAAGGACTCTAACTGGTTTATCATTTCTCTTAAAAGTTAAACCAAACGAATTCATTAAAATTGTAATTTTTTAACTGGGAATCTAGCTAGGATACACAAAATGTTGCCCATTGGCCAAGGTTCAGCATCTTTAGTGAGCTTTTTATAATTTAGTCAAATTTTAGTTAAAATTAACTTGCCACTTTTCAAGTATACCACTAATCAAACTCATTAAATATTTTTCTACTTAAAAAAAATATATAATTTTTTTTATTGATTTGGTATATTCAAGTTTGTGAGGAATGAGAGAGAAATATATGGAAAATGAATATAAAAATTTATAAAAATGAGATAGAGAGAAGATTGTTTCTCCAAATATATATAGTATAAATTTGACAAGAATTATAATAAAAAATGAGTAAAGAGCTTGATAAAAGAAAGTTTTTAAGAATTTTAGCCAAAATTTGTCTAAATATCCTCAAAAGCGAGAGATAAATCCAAGTCTAAAGTAAAAAAAATTCACTAACTAGGGTTTTTCCAAAAGCGAAACGTTTATCTGACTGAAGATGGAAGAAAAAATAGTATTATAAGCCAAGTTAATGATTCCAAATTCCCAAACCCATATGCACGAATCCTTTCGTTTTCTTCACTGCGCAGCAATCGTCTCTCTCTCTCAAAAATATAAATACGCAAAAGACAGCACCGCCCTCATCCACCATTTATAGAGATGATATTCAGAACAAAGCTCCAGACTCCTCTATTTCGACTAGTCAAGAACACTGAACGAGGCGGTGTCCATCTTTTCCCACAGTTTTAACCTTTAAAGCAAGCGCGCTCACCCTATGGACGACTCCACCCCCACTCATCACCCTCCCCAAGACACCGACCCACCCATCCCTTCCTTCTCTTCCATCACAGACAAGATCAAAGACAGTGACGGCACAAGCAGCTCAAGCAGTACTTCCAGTAGGAAGTGCAAGGGTAAAGGAGGGCCTGATAACAGCAAGTTCAGGTACCGTGGGGTGAGGCAGCGGAGTTGGGGCAAATGGGTCGCCGAGATCCGAGAGCCACGCAAGCGGACGCGCAAGTGGCTCGGCACCTTCACCACCGCCGAGGACGCGGCGCGCGCCTATGACCGCGCCGCCATCATCCTCTACGGCTCAAGGGCTCAGCTCAACCTCCAGCCCTCTGTTGGCTCGTCGTCCCACTTGTCCTCCTCCACACGTGGCAGCTCCTCCTCGTCTTCAACTCAAACCCTCCGTCCTCTTCTTCCTCGCCCCTCTGGCTTTAGCTTTACCTTCTCTTCTACGTCTTCCACCCTTCCAATGATGGCTTCGTCGGGTATTGTGCCTTATGGGATTTACCCTAGTAGTGTTAGTCCGTCCGTACTGTGCCCTAACAATATGGTACAAAATCCTCAACAAACGGTCCAACAGTATCAGTATCATCAGCCGTTTGATGGGACTACTGTTGGTGATGTAGTTGACCGTACCGCAACAACCTCGTATCCAACCCCTAATAATCAGCAGCAGCAGCAGCATCAGAGTTACTTGTACAATGATATTAGCTCGCTTGTGGGCTCCGTGGGTTCGAGCTTGTCTCTGTCTTCGCCACCCCTGGTTGCACCGGTTGCTCCGGATCCGGTTGGGGCAGTACTCGGACCTGTGTCTCCGTCTATGTGGCCGTTGACGAATGACGTGGAGTTTACACCTAGCCTTTTGGACTATTGTGATCCTGAGTATGGAGATCCTTTCTTGTTTGATTTTAAGTACTGATCGATTGACGTCTGCATGTCTATTCGATCGGGAAACAAGGGGATTCCTAGATTTCTTTCAAGGTTTATACACTGGCTTGCATGCAAGTTCTCGAGCTGTTTTTGGTCGACCTATACTGTCTCGGTAACTCAGTATTATTAATTGATCTTTTTTTAATTAATATTACTTTGGCGGAAACCCTTCTGCAAGATTTGGTTGAAGCTGGGTTTGGTTACAGCTATGGTTTTGAGATTAATGTTGAAGATCAAGAAAGGACTGCCCAAATGATTGATCGAGGTGAGGGCTTTTATAGCATGCATCATCGATCTTACAGCTCTCAAGCTGTTGCTTTGCGGCGTTCTCTATAAGGATAGAGAATAGATCTAAAGGTATGGTTGCTTGTATCAGTGAAGAGATATATATATATATATATATTCAATTTATGGAGTTCCCGATAGGAATTCTTCATTCTCATCAAGGTTACAGGCCTACTCGATCGATCGGCATGCGCATGTACTTTCGCATTTAAAGAAAGCATATTTTTATGTAAAATTCTATTTTTATTAGTCAATCTAATATTAGAAAAAACTATATATTCTTTTTTTCTTCTTTTTTGGCTCGATAGAAACTAGAAAGCTTCCGGTGCTGGAAGCATTTGGGTTTTTGATTTATCGTCGCTTTTTGTTCTGATTGTTTGCTTTGAAATAACATTCATTTCTACCTTCCACCGAAAATCAATCCTTTTTGCCTTTTATTTCGAGAGGGACAGACAAAAAAAAAAAGGGAGTCGTTCTATATGTTCTAAGGTAGGGCACGTTGCAACTATTGTCCCAAGTAATTTTATTTTATTTACTACAATAATACATGATTTCTGAAAAATGTGGACAAGAGAAACATCTTTAATTAGGCTCTCAGGGACTCCTGAAAAATTCGCTGTTACTTCTCCTATGGAAAACTTGGGAGGTTCATATATAGGCTCGATTCGAATTTATGAAGCAGTTTTCAGAATAGAGAAGAGATATGATCGATCTATAATAGGATTTGTGAAATTTAGGAGCTAGTCCTAAGAACTTTATGAATAAAACATTAAAATCAAACACATTGCTTTGTTGCGTCTGATATGCTGCATGAGGTTCTTAATTGGATTTTTTTTTTTTTTTTTTAATAATTCTTCTGCATGTGTACTTTATAATGTTTATCATCTATTCTTTTAATTTGTCGTGTCAAATGACATATATACATATTGTTTTGAATCATTGATAAATAATAAAAATGTTTTTAATTAGGATTCTCATCTAATTTATCTCCATATATAAACATATTCATATATTTGAGCTCGTTAGAGCCGCTTTTACTCTCAATTATCTAGCTTGTCTTGCATTCCATTTGAAGTTTTCTGCTTGAGTTCTATCTGAACCTTTTGGAAGTGGTGGCCAGAATGGCCATTCTTAGAGTTCGCTCTTGTCTCTTGTAAACATTGCTTTAAAAGGACAAAACCAAAAAGAAAATTTTTCCTGAAGCAATTCGTTTGTATTTGGTAGTTTCTTTTCAACATATATATAATGACATCAGCTCAACTGACAAATACTTAGCCGAAAAAGGAATATTGCTTCAGATCACACTCAATTTATATAAAAACATGAAGAAGCAATATTTAATTTGTTGGTCTTTCAACTAAGAATTTGTTGAGTTTCTTAATAATCAAAATCAGGCTGATTTTGTCTTATATTCTCTGTTTCCATATTTGAAACTTTCATCTTTCCTATTGTTTATTGTGAAGCACAAATTAAATCAGGTTTTCTAGTACATTATAAGGAACTGTTAATGAAGTGTGAATGTATGATTAATTGTCATTTAGTTGACTCCAAAATGTCCTACGCATTGGGATCTTCAGAGATCCTAAATCATGCACTGGACAGTCATATGAGATACTATGTCATTTAGTTAACAAATATGAGATCCATCTACTCGAACAGGTAGTTGGACAGTCGAAAGCTGATTTGAATAGATGAGTCCTATATAAACTTGATCTCTTGCCCAAATTGCCCCTTTTTTTTCGCAGTAAAAAAAAGTACTGTGATGTGCTGATCGAATAGATAAAGTATGATCTACATATGTATTGTAATCCTGAATGTACTTGAGGTTATTATTTGCTATCAATTTGTCATGAGAATTGAATGATTTTGACCGTTGCCTAATTTTTATCATGGGCTGTTAAGAGAGAGTGACACTTTTAAGGAGTGTTTTAGTGATCCACTAATATAACGTATAACTTAAACATTTCTTAGATTTCTATACGTACTCGGTGTATATACTTCACTGCATTGCTAAATTTCCCTTTGAACAGAAGCTTTATTACTTTGTACCTATTTTAGGACCTTTTGTCCATCCCTTACTGTTGTCATTCTAATTGTGAAAGGAACTACGTACGTACTATCATCCAACATACTGCACGCAAACCATTGGCTTTGATACAATTTGTCAGGGAGATTAATATGTACCTTAGAGAGTGATCTTCTAGTGAGACTATAATAGCTAGAGTATGTTGAGATAACATTCAATACAAAAGTTTATGTTAATTTATAGATTTGGGTCAACTCTGTTATATATTAATTACTCACTCTAGTGAAACATTTTCAATGTAAGGCTTTGTTTCTATACTTACGTTAAGTTTCTAAATGTTCTACATTGCTTCATTAAGTGTAATGTGTATAAGTTTTTTGGTACTCCCTTGTAATGTTGTTTTCAAGGGTGAGTTCTTCATGATATTTGTATCATTTGGTATTAGAAACAGTTCCATGTTGGGTATGACATCAAATGGTTTGTATCATTTGGTATTAGAGTTTCTGAATGCCAACAAATTAAAAGACAAAAAGGACCCTAAATTTTTTTAAATAATACAAAAAAAATCTTATAAATTCATTAAAAATATCATTGTCAATGTCCCAAGGCCACTCTCTCAGTTTTTCATTTTTAGTTTTTAGTTTTTTTAATTTTAAAATTTTTTTGTTTAAAAAAAAAATCATGAATTGTATTTTTGTCAATAAGGTGACAATAACATTTTTTTGTTAATTTAGATAGGACGTTGACACAAGAGAAATGCTACACACACTCTCACTCTTTGACGTGGCAATAAAAACTATCATTGGATCCAAAATTTAATGGTAATTTGATTTTTACTGCCACGTTAGGAATTGTGCAATTGAAAGCGTGAGAATTGAAGTATATGTAGCATTTTATTTAACACAATTGATAATTTAGTAGACATCGATAATATAGTGTTAGTTTGAAGTGTACTTGTACTTCACTACTTCTTTCCAAATTTTTATATTAAATACGAAGTCGTCTCAAAATAGAGATTAGAGACAGCATTCACGCTCTTAATTAACTCTCCGATTAAAAGCTTATCTGAATATTTACATGTCTTGTCGACGCCGTGCAATAAAAATCGAGTAAAATGGGAAAGTCTCCAACTCTCTATGAGATAACCCCAACAGGCCTGTTATTACAATACACGTGTCTAATCTGACACGTGTATTAAGATACACATGTCAAAATGTGCAATTAGTGACTTTCTGATTTAACACAAGTCGCACGCATGGCTGCTTACACGTGGTAACCTGATCGACACGTGTACAGTATCTGTACACGTGGCAAAATGCACGTGGCAAATTGACAAAATTTTTGTAGTGAGGCAACAGTCGGACTTACTGGGTAAAAAAAAATATTGCTCTTCCCCTACCCTTTTTCCCCTTGCTTTTTGCTTGGGAAAAAAAAAAAAAACTAAAAATTTCTTGTTCAAATACCCTAAAAACACATAGTTACTTTGTTCTTACATCAAAAAAGATCTAAAGCTTGCACATTGCCCTCATACACTCGGGCCAATTAGGAGGGTCCAAGCAAGTCCTCGTGCAACTTAATATGCAAGATTACCTGTCCAAACACCTGAGTTTCACACCTCCTCTCTCTCATTTTTTTTGTTCAAATCTGGACAGAGATTTCCTTGAAATCTAAATCAGACTCTTTCCCATATAAACTATCAAAAATATCTTTTCAATTGGGAAATGATTCGTCAACCTCCCTTGTCAAATAAACGAAAATTCATAGACAGGAAAAAAATGTGACCTCTCTTCTAATGGATAATCTTAAAAAAAAAAAGAAAAAAAAAAGCACATGGTTTCTATTGTTAGAATAGGGGTAGTCTTGTCACGCGCTGTATGTGGGAGTAGGGCCAGTAGGCTGTTCTACCATTCCCGTCTTATTGATTAAATATCTATACAATTATACCCACAACTGTTTAATCTCTGAACTGTCTATCCACTCAAAATCTAACATCCCTCAAAAGCAGCCAGCTATAAGAGTTCGGCCCTTCACAATGCCGCCGCCGCCGCCTCCAGATCAGCCGTGGTCTTTCGCCTCCGCCATCTCATGACCACCGCCGAAAACCCATAACCACAGTCCACATACCCATTTACTCGTTCGCAATGTCGTCGTCATCGCAGTACTCTCAGGCATTCCACTGGCATTTCACCGCTCTCGACGACGACAACTTCGAGATCCAAGGCCGCACGCTCTTCCTCGTCGTGGTCCTCTTCTCCGTCATCCTTCTCTTCACCCTCCTCTACCTCTACGCGCGCTGGGTCTGCCGCTACCGCCACCCATTCCCCCACGCGCTGCCGCCTCCTCCGCCGCCTCGGTCTCGTGGGCTCGACCCCTTGACCATCAAAACCTTGCCCATAGCCTTACACCGGTCATCGGAAGCTCCGAACTCGAGGGAACAAGCCGAGTGTTGTATATGCCTCGGTGTGTTCGAAGATGGGGACAAGGTCAAGGTTTTGCCGTTGTGTCGGCATTGTTACCATCCCGAGTGCGTTGATAGGTGGCTGAGTGTTCATTCGAGTTGCCCGTTGTGTAGAGGCTCTCTCCGGATTAACAACACTCCGGTTGGCTCGGCCATTCCGCACATTGTAGTGGAATGAACCTCCAAAACTAGCTCTCTTGGTGGGTTAATTGTTTTGTGTAATTATTATATATATATATTCTAAGCCAATGTAAAGGTTTGTCAAGCATTAGTGTGCTTTTGTTAATTGTATTTACCACTATATATTAAATTCTTCTTTCTTCCAGTTTGACTGGTTTTTTTAGATGTTCCTGTGAACTATAATTTAAAGAAAAGAACACAAAAGATGTGAGTCATGCTTGTGTGTTTCAGTCAGTTCAATGGGTCGTGAATTTTGAGTTCAATTGATACACACAGGAAATGCTACCTACAATTACTTGGCAGGGTCACTGAGTGCCACCTGCTTGATCAATTTCCCTTGAGAGTTTTGTGTATCACTCCTCATTCGATTATTATAAGCGGGAGCATTTGTTATCTATCCCATTGAAAAACAAGCCAATTGCTCAGAAAGAATTCAAAGAAATAAGAAAGCAAGCCAATTGAAATTGATCAACGACTTTAAATTGGTCTCTAACCTTTGGTATTGGCCTCAGCATTGATTGGATCTGCTGCGAAAGAAGCCCCACAAGATATATAACAATTGAAGCCAATGAGTTTAATGAATCTTGTAAGACCATTCGGGATTTATACCTGAACATGAAGCTGATGATGCAGGGGTAGGCTTGATGTTACAGGAGGACATCGACGAAGCAATATGTTGTACTTCTGTGAGTTTCTCACCACTATAGTACAGCAGATCTGAATCTTCGTCCCAAGACCTGTTCGAACAAATAGACTTAGGAGTTTTCTTATTGAGAAATGATTCCTGCACTTATTTTTCACAACAACCGCACAACAGCTGACGTGAAAAGGCAGTTTTTTTTTTTTTTTTTTTTTTTGTTTTTTTTTTTTTTCATTTTCTTTCTTTTGCTTGAAAACCAATCGGAGGGGGAAATTAATTTCATTTCCCCCTCCAACGTAGCCCCTCTCCTCTCTCTCTCTCTCTCTCTCTCTCTCTCTTTGAAATTTCTCATCCTTACAGTCCCCGTCCCTCTTTGTAGTTAGCCTCCTCCATCGTCACTCTCCGGCTTCCTCTCTCTCTCTTGGCGGTTAGCCTCCTCCATCGTCCAGCATTCCTCTTCGGCAAATTTCCTCTCTCTCTCTCTCTCTCTCTCTCTCTCTCTCTATCTATGTGCATCGTCCGTAGCTCAATCGCCGGTAATCCTCGTCCCTCTCGGCGATCGGCCTCCTCTGTCATCTGACGTCCTTTTTCGGCAGATTTCCTCTCTCTCTCTCTCTCTCTCTACATCATTCGTAGCTCACTCACCGGTAGTCCCCGTCCCTCTCGGCGGCTTCTCTCTCGACAATCGGCCTCTTCCGTCGTCCAAGCGTCCCTCTTCAGCAACATCTAAAGATACACAATACAATACAATACAATCATAACAACACGTATTCTATCGTTCAAATAATCTTGGATATCGTCACATAACATCAAATTACCATTATGCATGCTAAGTGATGGGCATACAATAATAAATTTCAAAATAATCTTGGATATTGTCACATAACATCAAATCACACCTTCAAAACAAAGCAGGATAACCAACAACCTAATAACTACTACTCAACTTCAGCCAAACAACAAAACCAGAATTTATAACTGCAGCAAAGGCTGCAAATTCCACCTATTAACTAGAGCAAAAGATTTTAATTAAAGTAATGAATTAAACTAGAGCAAAGGATTTCTTTTGAATGCCTTTCAAATGGGCTTGCGACCCAAGCATTCTTCCTTGAAATGTTAATCCTTAGTAAATCTGTATCATTCGAACTCTCTTTGATCGAGTTTGCAAACCGGCTATTCTTACCTTCATTATGGACCAAGTTTTTGAACACCAAATCAAGAGCCAACTTAACCACTAAACCTAGACTTTGAACCAACATAGTTTTGACACTAAATTTGCTAAAATAAAACCTAACCAACTCCACATTTGACAATTATGTGACAACAAAGCAAAAACCCATAGAATTACAAACTAATCCTAAACTAGGACTAGGTTGAATTCAGAATTTAAACACATGTCTTCTTTAAACATGCAGACACACATTAAAACGTATAGAAATCAGTAAAAAATAGATATGTAGACTATGAATAATTAAGATAAGGAAATAATCAACATAACTATTTGACTATCAAAATAAACTCAAACATGATTAAAAAAAACACTAAAAATAGCTGCACTCCCCCTGTCTCACTTCTCCTCCCTCTTTTGTCCCTAAATAATAAAGAGAAAGTCACAAAACAAGCACAACGGCAGAATCATGATGTCTAAATGAAAATGTTTAATGCATACCTAAACCCATGCAATTGCAACTTAATCATCTAAAGCACATGCCTAAAATGCATAATCTAAATGACATGCATCAAGCTATTCACGCACAACAAACTAATTAGAAGAAGAAGAAGAAGAAAAAGAAGAAGCACAACACACAAAAGTTTGTGAATGCATGGAAGCACAAAACATTAATAACTCCCCCTAAATCAATACCAATTTTAACAAAATCCTATACCATATACCAATTATAACTAAACAACAAAATCTTTTCATGAAGCAAATAACCAATGATGCAGAACCCTATACTGAAAGTCTAAGTGACTTTGTAATCCAGCTAAACTCCATAGAAATAAACAATAGTAGGAGGGTGGATTACGACAGATTCGGCCACAGAGAGAGAGAGAGAGCGTCGCCGGAGACAAATCCGGCCGCCAAATCTCCTGGAGACGGAACACCGGTGAAGGATGGCCCGGTGGAGGGTGGCCGATCACCAAGAGAGAAGCCGACCGCCGAGAGGGTTGGTCACAACCCGTGAGAGAGAGAGAGAGAGAGAGAGAGAGAGAGAGAGAGGTGGCGGTTTTGGATGGAGGAGACCAAACACCAATAAAGTGGCGCCGGGAAGGGGAAGACTGACGAGCGAGCGGCAACGGCAGTTTCATACGGAGGTTGGAGAGAGAGAGAGAGAGAGGAGCTGCTGGCGGCTATTTCGATAGAGGAGAACTCCAGTGAAGCGGCGCCAGCTAGGGGACGACCGAACGGCTCCCTGTACGGACGTTGCAGAGAGAGAGAGAGAGAGAGAGAGAGAGAGAGGCTGCGTTGGAGGGGAAATGACATTTAATTTTCCCTCCAACCAGTTTTCAATCAAAACAAAAAGAAAAGAGAAAAAAATTATTAAAAGCACATTTACACGTCAACCTGTTATGCGAGTGTTGTGCTAAAGAGGTGCAAGGATCATTCCTCTTTCTTATTTACTGTCCGATTTACTACGGCTTGAAAAAAAAGCATATGTCATTCTTCTTCACATTTAAGATCCAAGTGACCTTGGAAGGCAAACATCGGGAAATAGCAAGGTCGTGCCCTTAAGCCTACGTAGTCGGCCTTAAAAAATCAAACCACCAAGGCACACATCTGGCGTTTGGAGAACTTGTAATGGAAAATTTAATGATGAATGTAACCTTTGAGGTTGTCATTTGCGACTTCTGAGTCAGAAAAGGGAGAACATGCATGTGGTTCTAATCAATAAACGTGCGTAATCTGGAGAGGATGGAGTATTAATTGGGTGGTACCCGTACATCCATGTAAGAAAACATGAATATACCAGTACATTTACAACTTACAAGCAAGAGTGAATATCTGATTCATCTCACAATATTAATTAAATATTTTTTTTTTTTATTAATTTTTATATAAATGATGATTTAACATGATCTTAGAGTAAATTTTTAAAATTTAAACCTTAACTTTATTTTTTATTTTAATTAAATATTTTATATGTTAAAACTCATTTATTTAAAGGTACAGTTAAATACTGTAAATTCTAATTTCAAAGTGTTTCTTAGCCAAATTGTGTTGCAGCGTTGCAGGAGGACAGCCTGTTCGCAGCATTCATGCTCTGTCCCTTGTAACTTGTAAGTCCTTGCTCAAATTGGGTGAGAATTGATGGGCCGTTGAGTAATTACATACCTAAGTTGGAGTGATGGGCTTCTGATTCTGAGGCATTTGGTAGGTTTGTTCCTTTGTGGGGCATGTCAATTTTTCCAAATTTTTTGGATTTTTTTTTGGCCTATTTTCTTCTTGCTATTAAAGACAAGCCACTGACGGAACTTGATTCATGGAGTGGGTAGAAAGGTGGCTATATCCCCTATCCGAATCATGGCCGGGCATTGCTTCTCTCTTATTAGCCCCAGTTGCCCACATTAATGTCCAAACTAGGCATTTGAGGATTAAGATTTTTTCAAATTATTTGTTTGAATTTGAGAAAATTCAAGTATGTAATTGTGAGAGACAAATTATGAGATTTACCTGACTGAATAAGTGATTTGACAACCTAATTTCTATTTGGTCAGGTGGGTCTCATAAGTTGTCTCTCACAATCACCTACCTGAATTCTATCAAATTCTAAGAGATAATTTGAGAGGATCCTAATCCGGCATTTGACAATAGAGCTATGATGAGAACAGCATATGTTAAAAGGATTGGCTTGTATCCAGTTTCAGCTAGAATTTGGGTACATGGTCTCTGTGTCTTGTTATAGAACACGTGTTTCAATCTTAACGGATTAAGTTTTAACTCAAACTGGATCCAAGTTAAACCCATATTAAAAAGCTGCTTTAAATTGATAATTTGTATAAATGTTTCAAGTGAAAACCGTTATTCATTAAAAAAATTGTGAACATTTGGGGGTAGGTGGTAGATTATGAGGCAACTTTATCTTATCTTCGTTTAATTTCAATCATATAAGGCCGGCCTCAATATGGCATTATGACCTTAATTCATAAATTTAAAAGAACATATTGATATCTAACAAGCTAGGAATTGCTTAAGTTAGTATATAGCCTTTTTTCCCACCTAAGATTGGGATATATTATGCACGTCAAATACACAATCAATTTATGAAAAAAAAAGAAGAACAAATACATATATAAGAAAGAGATATACCCAAACACAACCTTAACCAATCTACCTGCCCAACGTCCAAGCTCAATTACTTTTATCGTCGTCCGAAGCCCAGGTATAAGGGCCGTAGAGAAGCCCATTATACGTGGGCTGTAGAGAAGCCCAGTATTTCAGCGAACGTTTGAGCCTGCTCATCTGAAAGATAAGCAGCCCAATAATCTCCAAAAGCCCGAATCTAGCCGACTATGCATTAGGGTTTCTTCTCGAATCACTATAAATACTCTCCAAAGCGTAAGACCATACTAGCGTCTAGACCATTTGCTTTCTGCGCAGATTAGGGTTTTTGTAGCGAGGTAGCAAGGAGGACTAAGGCGCCGAATCACCATGCGAGCCAAGGTAAGCTCGGTGTATTGAATGCCCCTTTCTCGAACCTTACTATCTGTTTGCTTTGAAAATTAACTTTATTTTCGGTTTCTGGTTTATTTCTGGGTCTTTTCAGTGGAAGAAGAAGCGTATGAGGAGGTTGAAGAGGAAGCGCCGAAAGATGAGGCAGAGATCGAAGTAGTTCTTCTACCATCAATAAATCGTCGTTGTTTTGGTGTCTAATCGTTTACTGATTAGAGAGTCGTAGCGTTTTTTCTGTTTTTATGTTTGGATTAAAGGTCTGAAAACTGCATTTATGTTATTGCTTAATGAAATTTCGTATTGCACTTTTAAACTTTGATAATTATAGTGATGTGGAAATTGGGTATTCGCTATTTATTTTTTATGTTTGTGATGTTCTGAAATTCATTATGGTTTCCTTTGTGGCTCGCTGAAAATATGTTGGATGAAAGAAAGGAATTGTTTTTGAGATGATTAGTTTATAGGTTTGATTAATATAATATCACAGTTTCCGGCCATAGATACTGCTATCATGTTATGTTGAAGGTGTGCCTTTTCAAAGTGTGGTTGGCAGCTGGTTGCACTTGGATTTGATTATGTGTTTGGCATCTAGGCTTTTGTTGGGCTTTATTTTTTGATGAATGAGTTCATAGAGTGCCTTGGGCAGCTCTCTCCATGGCCTATATGTTGAAAAGTATTTATGCTTAGTGTAGAATTTCCTTTGTTGTGTGGTTTTTTCAGAAGGATCATCTTTGGTGGTTAGATAAAGGCTTGACTTGCAACCTGTAGCCTAGATGACTAGCTGTTTTGATTCTTAACTTTAGCCATTTGTAAGTGTAAGGAGATTATAAGATCGTGGGCTATTTAATAATGACATTCCACTGAGTTTTGTTCAAAAGGACATGCATTTTGTGTAAAAAGGGTGTGATTGCTACAAGGGTTATGTGCCTCTTGAATAAAGTAAGTCTTTGGGTGTTTAGGGTTTAGATTTGCACTTAAGAATAAAGTGTGTTATTGCTGCAATGGTTGTGTGCTCCCTTGATTTATATTGGGTGGTGGCTTATGAAGGCGATCTATACCATAGATGACGTACATCATACAAATTCTCCCCTTGGCAAAGGTTCCCTCCCCTTAAGAATGGTTCCGGCCCTACCAAAGGCAGGTGTCCTACTGAAAGGTTATCCCCTACTGAATCCTCCCCTACAAGTAGGTTCCTGCTCTACAGCAGCAAGGCAAGGGTCAGTCCCTTATGTCAAGCAATGGAAAGCCTCCACTGTCTAACCATTTGGACTCGCAGTTTGTGGTGTATGTAGGATATGCTTCTGCAATAGTGATGATGTGCTGCTCCCTTTATGTTTTTGTCAGGTTTAGATGTGTGTTTTGGTTTTTCATTTACTTTTAGGTGAACATCAATGTGTGTGCTCTCTTACCCGACCTATTTGGACTCTTACCCGACCTGTCTGAAGAGGATGTTTTGCACGGTGTTCATAGGATCTTGTCGGATTGAATTCTCTGGTACTCCGGTTATAAAAAGTAAAAAAAAAAAAAAAAAAAATTGATGTGCGCTCTCTGTCTGTACAATGCGTATGGTTAAGTATGTTCAATGGTGTAGATTAATTCTGAAATCATCTTCTTATGATGTCTTGGCTAACATTTAGCTCAGATTAATATTAGCTCGCTTTTGTGCACAAATTCTGAATCTTGCGCAATCATAAAAATTAATCTCATGGGTTTTTTTGAAAATATCTATCACAATAGCACCATAGTAAAGGATGGAAAGCTTTCGTCTATGTAGATTTTATCCATGTGGATACAATAGATGACAACCAGGGCTTTCAAGATCTAATGGTAATATTTGATCAAATCTCTTATTGTGTGGCTCCAGACGAACTTGAAATGTTGATTTTTGGAGCTTTTACGTATCGATTATTTAGGAATCAAAACTTCAGATCCCTCTATTTTTTGAAAGTACGCAAAAGAAACTAGTTCATCCAATTTTATTTTACTTCATATAACTTCTAGAGAAGTTTATCTTTGCCGTCAACAGTTTGATGGGATTTTCTATATTTGAAAATCTAGAATTTGATTTCTCATTTCTTATCAATTTGTTTGCGTTCTTTGATTCTCGTGTTCAACGGATGATATTTCTCTTCACAGTTTCGTTTGGATTTAGCTGAGCTAGACGTAGATATAAATTTTAATTAAAAAAAAAAATGCTGACAGTCTATGTAATTGCTATGTGTCCTTTTGAGTATGCAATTACTGTGTCGTTTGAGCATGTAAGAAGTATTTTTTTTTTTCTATAATATTAACTAGAGGAATTTTTTATAAAATGTTGCATGTGAGAATCATATGGACATATGCTATTAAGAAACGAAAGTGTTTTTCACATGCTAAACCGAACGTTTTGGGGAAAATTCTGTCCTTTGCAAGGCACTTAAATGAAACTAATGAGTAAGCATTGGGGATAATTGAATAAAGTTTTCTTTTGTATTGAATTGGAAAAAATTATTTCAATCCAATTTATACTAAATTACCATATGTTCTTAGAGAATGTGATGACATCTTTCCCACGAAAAAGGTCTTATTCCGGAAAGGGATACTTGAAAACCCCTACTGCCCTCTTTGCCTATCTCAGCCTAAAACTATTTTCCATACTTTGTGAAGTTGCCCTGCTACGATGGCGGTTTGGCAAGAGAGTTGTAGAAGGGTGCTGAAATTGTCCTTACAAGAGGCAAAGAGTTTAAGTTTCATACGGCATTTGCGGGAAAAGTTGGAGAAGACAGCTTTTGCAGAAATCCTCAATCTTATGCGTCTTATTTGGCTTCGTAGGAATTCCTACGTATTTAGAAAGTGCTTTGATTTCCCGACTAACCTAATCCAAAGGGCAAAACGAATAATGGAAGAGCTGGAGAATGCAAATGAGGGGGAGCATGATGTTGCTGAGTCGGCTATTTCGTTTCCTCCAACATGGGATTGTCCTCCGGTAGGTTTTGTGAAGCTAAACTGGGACGCAGCTCTCAACAAGGACATGCGAAGGATGGGGATTGGTTTGGTTGTTCGAGATGATCAGGGGGACGTGGTGGCAACTAAGGCGAAGTGGCTTCCTTTGCTTCCAGACCCTACCACCACAAAAGCTCTTGCAATTTGGGAGGCAACGAAATTCTGTGTCGATAATGGGCTGGAGAAAGTGGTCTTAAAAGGAGACGCACAATTAGTTGTGAACGCCCTGTGTCAATGAACTGCATGTTGGAGTTCCCATGGACACTTGATCAACGACACCAAACTTTTGTTGGAGCGAATACAAACTGTGCTAATAAAACATGTTAAACGTTCTGCTAATACAGCAGCTCATTTGATGGGAGAAGTCGCTATATCTCAATTGATCAATTGTGCTTGGTTGGGAGTTTGTCCTCCACATATTCAGCCCTCTGTAATGGCTAATTAAGCCTCTTCTATTATGAATCAATGAGAACTACTCAATCTTTATTATTAAAAAAAAGAAAAAGAAAAAATGATTAATTGGGTATGTGACATATCTACCTTAATAGGATTAATATGGTATGACTGATGTCATTTTAATAGACTAAATTGAAAAATTTACTCAAATTCTGAAAGAAAACTTTATTCATAATAAAAATAAAAAAATAAAAATAAAAACCCACCATTAATGATAAAACAAATTTGTATATGCCTGAAGATATTAGAATGTATAAAACGAGGAAACAGTGGAAGTACTAAACCTTCTCATCCCGATTTGAATACTTTAGCGGAAACTAAAAATTTATAAAAGAGAAAGCACTAGACTATTATATATGAGACCTAGAGAGCCTTTTGGGCCTGCGCCGCCTCAGGGTCAGAGCCAGGTGCAAGCCCATTCGTAGCCCGTAAACTATCCATGTAACTCTTGACCTCCGCCGCTATCATCTTCTGCATGATCGTCACCAAACATGTCTCCTCCTCTTTCCTCCCACCACGTGCCGCCTCCTCATCGCCCTTCACCACAACCTCCTCCTCTTCCTCCTCTTCTTCCTCATCCTCGTCCTCCTCGTCCCCCGGTTTCTCACCCGCAGGTAAGGATAGCGAGAGCGTCAGCGAAGTCTCTTCGGGCCCCACCAAACCCTTTTCCCCATCGGAACTACTGTGCTCCGGAGACGCACTCAATCTCTGCCGCTTCAGCCCCGACTCTGACTCGGACGAAAACTCGCGACGACGTCGTAGCGTGGAGTTCCAGTGGTTCTTGATCGCGTTGTCAGTTCGCCCGGGCAACATGCGGGCTATGGTTGCCCACCTATTGCCGTGGACGGCATGAGCCCGGAATATGATATCGTCCTCCGCGGGCGTAAATGGGCGGTGCTGCACCGTCGGGCTGAGCTGATTGCACCACCGTAACCTACAGGATTTGCCGGACCGGCCAGGAATGCCCTGGCTTATCAGAGACCAGTTGCGTGGGCCATGCTGCCCCACTAGCTTGATCAGAGTGGCGTCCTCTTGCGGGCTCCACGACCCCTTGATTCGATCACCACCGTTCTTCTTCTGGATTACACTCACCATTTTCACACAATCCTCTGTGGATTTTTTAGAGATTTCTTGCGGGGGTTTGATTGTTTCTCATGAGATTATATTGGCGTCAGTTTGATGATGGGAGGGGTTGTTGGTGTGAACCGTAAAACCGCTGCTTCGCATAACGACTTACTTGTTTCTGTTATTTCATTGCTTTTTATTTTGTGTGCGTGCATGGATTGGAAATGGGGTTTTGAGTTTTGAAGTGGGTGAGAGATGGTGGGAGTTATAACTGCCTCTGCTTCTAACTGATCGGAGTAACGGACTTTCCTAAGAATTCTAAAAGCTTGGGATTTTATGAATTCAACGGCTCTTGGTGTAATGTACAGCTCCGAAACTGTGGCAGTTAGGTCTCTCAACTCTCGGTGTTTATCTTATTTAATCTTTTTTTTTTTTTCCTTTCTTTGTTTTGAAATTTACAAACTGGAATACGGCGACATAACGTGTAACGGCTACGCGTATACGAAGATTGCGGGGAAGTAGGTGAGAGAGTAACGGTGTCATTGTAACGGTAGACACACGAACAAGCCGCCGTATATTAACCCCTCCTACGTGCTCTTCTTTGTCTACTTTTGCTCGCAGTAGTAGCTGTAAACTTGGTTTTCCTAGAATTCGATTATCGAAACGAAACTGTCGATCGCTGTAGGTTTGATGCGGATCGATTGGTTAATTGGACCGAGATTTCAGTTTTGTTTCGGCCGTTTAGATCCGTCATGTTAGTGACTCCATTTGGCCCATTTCCCCTTTTTTTTGGACCTTCTGATTTAGTCCAACTTTTTCGATTGGAAAATTTAATTTTAACTTATGCTCCGTTTGTTTAAAAATGATTTCAGGGAAGTCATTTTTCTGAAAATATTTTTCGCTGAAAGCATTTTTCGGTGTTTGGCGCGTACGGAAAATCACAAATTTTTTTTAATGTTTTTATTCAATCATATTAAATTATAAAAATCAATTTTTATTCCAAACATATAAATATTAATGTAAAATAATATAAAAATTACCGAAGACGAGATTCCATCACTAATCGATAGGATTCCGACCACTTTTATCGGATTCTGTCATTCCGGCTACTATAACCAGAATTCAAGATAAAGGCCGGAATCCGAACAGTTTCGTCGAAATCTGGGTTGGCCGGATTCCGGCACATAACAGCCGGATTCCGGCATACTGGCCAGAATATGCCAGAACCGCCGGAATCTAGCCGGAATTTTCTAGCCAGATTCTGTCGTCGAATTCTAGCGACATAGACCGAATGCTATCGGATTTCGGTACCGGCAAGATTTCGATGATTGTCGACTGCTTGAAGCGAAGGTCGACTGTGTCGTTTAATAGGAGTCAAATGCATCTGGCGTTTTTGGAAAATGATTTACGCTTTAAAAAGTGTAAATCATTTTCCGAAATTTACTAAGGGTTTTCAGTCAAACAATCATTTTCCGGTTGACTATTATTTTCGCCCCTACCAAACACCG
This sequence comes from Alnus glutinosa, assembly GCF_958979055.1. Classification (NCBI taxonomy): domain Eukaryota; kingdom Viridiplantae; phylum Streptophyta; class Magnoliopsida; order Fagales; family Betulaceae; genus Alnus; species Alnus glutinosa. The sequence continues at coordinate 37,007,110 of NC_084888.1, read as the reverse complement.
GAAAATGCCGAAATCATTTTCCAAAAATCATTTTACACCAAAACAAACGGAGCATAAGTCAAAAAAAGAATAAAAAATAATTGGGTACGTTTGATAATGGTTTTAAAAAGTTTTTCTTTAATTTTTTTTAATTTAAAAATTGTTTTGATATGATATAAAAGGTTATAAGTTTAAGTTTAAGTTTAATTTTTTTTTTTTTAAATGAGGTTTACATTTAAAAAGTATTTTGTGTTTTGAATTGTTGATTAATGATATTGAAAAATATGTATTTTTTGTTTTGAATACATAAAAGTATTTTTTTAAACTATTACCAAACGAGATATATGTTTTTTGATAAAGTTTTCTTTGAAATTGGAGTAAAATAAATTCTTTCAATTCGATCTATTAAATTGATGAGAAATTACCCATCTCCTACCCATTTGTTAGAGTACATGATTCTCATATACATTTTTAATGTTTTGTTATATTATTAAAATGAGAAATGCTACGTATTCATCTCTTATCACAATCCCATACTGATGTGTTGATTTGGCAGTGCCCATCATCCCTTTAATCAGTCTTTATCAAAATAATAATAATAATAATAAATCCAATAGCTGATGGGCATTGCCACATCAACCAAATGGTATGGGAGATGAATATTTAGAATTGGAACCTCCTATTCTTTCATCTCTTGTCCAACTTTTTTTTAGATTCATAGATTCAATTGTGAATTCGAAAAAAATAAGGATAGAGTTGGACAAGGGAAAGAAAAATAGCACTTCTCTTTAAGATTACTCTATTCAAAATGGAAGTAATTAAAAATTCTCAACTCTTATCTCACTCTTATTTCATTGATATGGCAGTACCCATGAGCCCTTTGATTTTTTTTTTTTTTTAGTAAAGACTTATCCAAGTTCCCATTAGCCCAGTGGAATGGGGTTGAGTATGTAGTATACCGTAAAAATGCATGTAAAAATTACATGTTCTAAGAACAAAAATCAATTTAATAGGTTGATTTTTTTTAAAAAAAAAATCTTCAACTCAATTCAATGTTTTTCCATTTTAGCCTTTTCTTGTCTAGAGTACGTAAAAGACTCCCCAATTTAAACTAGTACCCAACAATGTATAATGAAACCAATATTTGTGAAGGAAGAACTTGTATCTTAAGAAGTTAAGAGCATTCGAAATGGATTCCCTATGTTTATATATAAAATACTTAACTAAAAGCTACACTTTTATTTTATTTTACCAAATGGATTCATTACGTACATTCGATTATCTATTATTTTTCTATATATATCATTTAAATATTATTAGTTTTATTTCATTTACCAAATATATACTTTCTCTTTGATGAAAGGTAGAGAAGAGAAAGAGGGAGAGAAAAATGATTAAAGAAACAGAGAGAGAGAATCATAAAAAAACTTATGCATTCACCTATCATGCTTTCTTACATTTGGGTAAGCACTTATGCCGAAGAATAATGCTATACACCACAATTTAGTCTTATTCTACTGATGTGACACATTTAATTGATTCTTAATTTTTTTTATTTTTTAACAATTGTGGATTTGCAATGCCACATAAAGCGAAACAAAAATAGTGTATAACATTAATTTCTAAAATTCAAAAGAGTAATATTGTATACTCCCACTTTTATTTCATCTTGTTGATATGATTAATTCTTAAATATTTTTTCTTAAAACAATAATTAATTAACGGTGCCACATGAACAAGATCGGATAAAAATAAAATATAAAAATTCTCAATTTAAAATGTATAAGTCTCTCTGTAGTCTGTGGATACACTCATGGCAATTAAGCACCTTGGAGTTGGATACAGTCGGTTACTTTTGAAGGGAGTCGGTTACTTTACTTGGAGTTGGAATGTGTCTCATGAATACTCGAGTGTTTCTGTGGACCAGAATGTCCAATCACAGCAACTTGTCCGAAAGACCAAGTATATATTAACGAATTATTATATATGTCAGTCTGACAGCAACTAAAACTTTCTTAGTAGTGGTAAAAGTAAAACTACTGATTATTGACTTCAAAATATCAGTTATCAAATCACTCTTCTCCCCTCAATTATTGCTGCACTGAAATTGTTGCTCTGCTTCCTGCTACGGATGTGATAAGAGGTCTAGATTGCATGTGTTAGGCTTGTTTCTTCTTTTTTTTTTTTTTTTTTTAAATAAAAAATAATTACATTAATATAAATATTTATTTCACATAAGCATAATAAAGGTCTAGATCTGGTTTGAACTTAACTCCATAATTTAGTTAAGACTCATTTATTGAGTGAGGAAGTGTGTTAAAAAATATTAATGGGATAATTATATTTTATTTTTCGTTGTTGGGCTCGGTGGTTGAGGAAGAATTTAAATTCACCCGTAAGTTTAAAATATTAATTAAATAATTTAATTTATTAGTTTTGTTTGTTAATATTTTACTGTCTATTTTAAAAAAAATATTAACAAACAATTTAAATATAAACACTCTTAAAATACAAAAAAGATAAAAAGAAAAAAAAAAAAAAAAAAGGTTAAATACCTACTTACTCCACGTGGTTTTCAAACTTTATCTTTTGTTCTCTGAGTTTTAATTTTTATTATAGGTAGTACTTGTAGTATGAAAAAAAATAGAAACGGTACTTCAGTCTATTTTTCCATCTAAAACTGAAGAAAATCTACGTCAGTGCCACATGGCACCATTCAAAATTTAACATGTAGCCACATTATTTTTTAAAAAATATTTAAGGCTTTTATAAAAAATAAAATTGTAGGGGTGGCTTTTGGGCCACATGGCCACGTATTGCATTTTTTTTTTTTTTTTTTAAAAAAAAGGCTTTTTTTTTAAAAAAAAAGCCTTAATTTTTATTTTATTTTTAAAAAAAATATCGTGGCCACGTATTGTATTTTGAATGGTGCCAAGTGATACTAACTTGGAGTTCTATCAGTTTTAGATTGAAAAATGGACGAAAGTACCATTTTTATCTTTTTTTCATATTACAAGTACCACTTATGATAAAAATTAAAATTCAGGAGACAAAAAATAAAATTTGCATACCACGAGAGGCAATTTTATATTTAACCCAAAGAAAAAAATCACTTTTATATCACTCTCCAAAACACATTAATTAAAGAAAGAAAAGAAGAGAAAAAAAAGCAACTGTTATTTAGAGGCACATAAGAGAAAGTGTCTTCATACAATGAACTCGATCCCCTTCTTTTATATGGTAGGAAAGGAAACGACATGAATGATTCGAGTACTTTGGCCGTGCCACCGAACATTTCTACGTTTCCCTGACAGTGACTGTTCGGGGACAGCGCATGTCTCAACTCTCAAGGGAGGTAAAAAAGAAGAAAAATAAAGCAGTGTAACTCTGATACGACCCAGAATTCATGAGAAATGTTCGTCGATCGGCAAGATTATTGTGAATAGTAAGAAGGCAAGAAGAACCTCTGCCTTTTGCTTCTAATTCGACAATTCGATACCATAGAAGACGAAGCAAGTTTAGACAAAACTAATTTAAGGGACCGTTTGAGAGTGTTAAGGCAAACGCCCGCCTCATCACTTTCCTTGGTGCAAAGAACCAACGTGCTCTTAATTCTGCCACCCACACTCGCTATATCGGCTTTAACTGCCGTCAGTCGTAGGCCGTTGAGGACTTGGATGAGCTCCGGAAACAGCTCCGGCCGATCATCACAGCAAAATGAAGCTCTTATGAAAATATTGTTGTCGCCGGCTTTGTCTAATTTAGTGAGGTTTACGTCTTGACCAAGATCACAGTCAATGGTTACTTCATCTACTTCTGTTGGAAGCGAGCAGGCTTTGCTAACTTCCGTTGCTTTTCGCTTGAGATCCTTCACATGGTCAATCACTCTTCCTAATAGAGCCGCCTTGTCCATCTACGTATAACAACAACTCATTAATTTCTTTCAGATTCTAACATACGCATACAGAATATGCATAGAATCATGTGAAAACACACAGATTTTTCCTTTTTTTTACCTTATCAGACTTGGGAATCAGTTTCCTAAGAGTTGCAAGCTGCGCATTAATCCTGTCCCTGCGCCGCTTCTCTGCTTGGCTATGGCTCTTGGAAGCAGTTGCGCCTCCATCTTCTCCAACCCCTCCTCCTTCAGTTGGGAAGCCATGGAATTGGAATCTGGAGCAGGTGGACGCTGATGATACATGGTCATGAGGCGGTAGCGGCCAGGGGACTAGATAGGACGACTCCTCGTTTAGTGCAGCATGACACTGCAAATGAGCCCACTTTTCTTCCCCTTCTTCAGGCCATCCAGAATAATAGCACTTCTCCATGGCCGGCCCTAAACGCAAGCCTCACTAATCGGAGTAGTACTCCCAACTCTCTCTGCCTTTTATGACAGTCTCTACGGCCACTGTTTCTTGTGCTAGCAATATTGTGTGATCTTCTTATCTTGATTGTGATTGGTGTGATACCCAGTAATCTTTCATTGGTCAATATGAAAATCGTGTTTGTCCCTGTTTGCCTGTCACCTCAATTTGACAATTTGCTGATAAATATAACACACAACTTTAAGAGTTGAAAGGATCTTGAAGATCTAGACACAGAAAAATACATGTTAACGTGTTTTGGAAGGCCTTTTTTCTTTTTTCTTTTGCTTTAAAAAAAGTATTTTGTATTTAAATTATTTGTTAATGAATTTTTTTATTGAAAAACAAAAAGAATTAACAAACAAAGCCATGCTCACCAAAAATTAGACACAAAACTTTAACAGTAGCATGGAAGTAGATATTTATTTTGAACTATCGAGTGGTAGATCTAGAGGATGATCCATTACCATTGGGGGTTGTAATCCGCCAAAAGTAGTTTACCACACTGGAATTACCAACTGTTTCGGTTGGTGGGAACTCGTACGTTCTACTAAATTCGTGCATGGTGTCCTTAATTAGGTAGGGTTTAATTTGTTTTCTTTCTTCTTTTCCTCGTTTAATTTCTTTGGGTGTGAATTACAAGTATGATTGAACTTTGAACTACAATCAATTGCTTCATTAATTGTGCTGTACTAAAACATTAATTGTTGCGCGTTTCTCGATGGTTTTTTTTTTTTTTGGGTAGAGATACAATGCGATTTAGGGTATACGTACGAGAGTGTAGGACATGGTATTCTATTTGAACAGGTGTTCGATCGATCAGTTCGGATAGATAAATTTCGAGTTGTTCATGCATTTGTTCAAGGAGGTGGAGCCCTTACCTTTACTCATATATAGTGTAATAGGATGGGGATATTGCACTAAATGTTAATTCGTATTTTGTCATTTCTAATTTCGTACTTTTTAACCTTTATTTTTATTTCTATTTTTGTGGTAAGGTACGTGGGTCTACCCAATTCCTTAAAGTTACTTTCACATTGGGTAGATGGATTGTCCATGCATGTTGAGTGGATAAAGGAAAATGCTAGAATTCCCACCCTTATCCCACCCCAATCCCACCAACTCTAAGTGTTTTAATTTTTTTATTTAATAAATCAATTTTCAACTTTTTACACTTAGGGTTGGTGGGATTGGAGTGGGATGGGGGTGGGAATTCTAGCACTTCCCGTGGATAAATTATAAAGAGCATTCTCATCTATCTAACTAGTTTGGCTAGCCGAGATGTTCAAAGAGGAACAAAATGAGATATATCCAACTCAACAATTTAAAGAAATATTAAGTAAGCATTTTTAATCTCCAACATTATATATATATATCTCCTCTCAAATTCTCCATAAAGAATAAAAAAAAAAAAAATCTTAAAAAAAATATTAAAATAGAATAGCTAAAATAGAGAGTCGAATATAAGTACTTCGAAAAAGTGGGTTTCTACAATAGAAAAAAGTTATTTTTTAGCTACAACATATAGCAAATTTGCTAATTAAGCTGGATGTGAATATATGCTCTAAAGGTGCTCATAAGTGTCAAATCTCATATTGATTTCTTATTAAGGGATACCAGATCGACTTTATAATTGTAACTTAACTTTTGTTCTTTTCTTTTTTATTTTTTATTTTTTTGTTATAACGCAGATAAGACTAACATTTTTTTTCTAAAGCATTACAAAAGCAAAGGAACATTTTTGTCGAAAGCACAAAGCAATCTCTGAGTTCATGCTCAAAAGAGACTCATCTTTAAAATCTTGGCAGGATATTCAGCAACTGGAAGCAACCATCTTCATGGGTCGAAGCTGGACAGAGAAGAATTCCAAGGCATGCAAGGAGGCCAGTCACTATAGCGGCTTGGTTTGTCCAGTTCCGCACGTTCTCTCGATTAAGGATTTAAGGTAGCCAGCTAGTCCTAGAGAAGCTACAGCAAATGCAAAGCAGAGATCGATCGAGCTAGAGAGCTTCAATTAGCATCAACGGCCTTGTGAAAAAGGTAGGGTCCAATACATTGTAACTCACCCATAAAGTTTGATACGACCTCTGATCAACCACTCACTTTGCCAAGTTTTCTCTCACAATATTGTGTGGTGTTCAGGATTCCCCGTATGTTGTTCTTTCTCTACGCTTCTAAAGTTCTATCCATTCGGGACATCTGAGTGCACGCTTTTTGGGTCCCATTTCTTCAACAAAGTAGTAGCAAGATTTTATTGTCGGCAAGATCCAGCATTAAAAGTGTGCCAAATCTAGCAGTCCAACAAGTTGGCAATGTAGAAGAACCAAAAAAACATACGATAAACATAACAAGGTCAGTTTAGATAAGATCTTGGGTTAGTGACAAGCATCTAACCAAAAACCCAGCTCACAGCTGATATATGCTGGCATCAAATACATGTCTTACATGATATATCATCTCCAATTACGGTCTTTTGACTCTTTTATACATCCTATGGAAAACCAATCGATTGTGTTTGTGTGGCTAGGAACAAACCAGAAGCATGAATGAAGGGCCAAATTTAATTTTGATAGGAGCTCCTTTTTCAGTCTACGTGTGATGATTTATGTTTACATGTCAGGTTCGAATCATGTCGAGATATTTGTATAAGACTATATAAGTCAACCCTAACCCAACTCATTTAACTGAACGAATCAAACTCCTTAACTTTAACTTGTTAGTTTCGTGTTGGATGTCAGGTTCGTGAGTCGTGTCAAAATTGCCAGTCCTAAACATTGTGTGGGGTTCGGGTCGTTTCGTTTCGAAATATGAATATAAGACTATAAATTGACCTAGTTAGTAGTTAATTAAATGGGTCAAACCCCCAACTCTAACACGTGAATTTTATATTTGGGTTCATGGATCATGTAAAAAATTATCAGCCTTAATTCTATCCTAAGTGTAGCGTTTTAGCGCGCAAGTTGGCAGTGCGATAGGGACCACCACGTACTGTGAATTGTGAAAGGGAAGACCCAGTACTCATTTATCTAAAAGAGCAAGCTCATATACTAGGCTACAATTTTCCCTTCTATCAATACATATCTGACATGGTATGAAATGCATTCCAGTACATATCTGACAGACTGACATGGTATGAAATGCATTCCAGATAAGTTTGTGAAGAACCACGCAAGAGCTTCAGCTTATGGTTAACCAGCATATGCAGTAAAAGTTCCGAAAAAGTCAAGGCTATGCTCAACAAAACCTACACGTGAAATAAGTGATTTCTACTTTCAAGTAGTTGAGATAAGAATTCCAGGAGTAAGTTCAAGGAATTGATTGACTTTTACTATCATATTAATTTCACTTTTATGAAGCAAGAACAGCACCCCAAGCAGTAAATGTTGATCACCGACATATAACTCTTGACTGAGCAAATCTTTTGTACAATCAAGTACATATATATACTGCCTGAAAACAAAGATTCAAAATCCTAGTCTTGCAAAAGATGGGTATCCGAAGTACCTGGACTTCAGCTAATTTGTGATTTACAAGGAAGAATTAAGAAGGTAATTCGTCCAAAAAATGCAGAACCGCACTGTCCTCCACCTTAGTACTCATTAAAATGGATTGCACCAACTTTCCACACAATGTACGTCGTAGCAAACATCACTGTGCTGATAAAAACAAATGAAAAGGCAATTAAAAAAAGATCAAAACCCCCTGGAAAATCAAAAGTTAGGCCCTGCTTTGGCATTCCTCGCTTGCTGTCATCAAATAAGTTTGTAGGGGCTTCTGGGAGCCCAGATCTTTTCTTGCCACCATCACTTTCTCTCATTGCATCCAAAACTCTGCTGCCCATTTCTGATTTAGTTGCTTTTGATTCCGTGTAACGATTGAGAACCCGGGCAGCCCTTAGTCTCTCCTTTGCTGTCATTGGTGATCTTTTTGGCATAGTTTGTCGAGATGGTGATGTCTCCTGCTTCATATCTGAAGAAACTGTGGACCCGTTAGAAGCTTCAAAGGGTTGAGACCCCAATTCATTAGTAACACTAGCTTGCAACTGCTGATTTTCTGTGTTTCCAGAACCCTCATCACTGGTTTCTGTTGTAAGCCGATCACTATCTGCAACTGAGAGAGACAAGCTCCATCTTTTTCCCTTTACAACACTCCTTGATCCCAACCTTCCTAGGAAGGGTGTGAATTGGGTGACTTTTGGTACTGAAGCTCCAACAGTAGATCTTGACACATTCTGGTAATTGGCCTGCAACTTGTAATTAAGATGCTTGAGCAAATAATCAAGGGAAATAAGTCACCCAGATATATTTAAATTGCATAAAAATATAAAATGATAAAACGTGTATACCATGAAACTTTGTTCCCATAAAATAAATAATAGTGCATCAAATAGTTTCTAATGCAATAAATAATATCTATTACACCACTGACGTAGTTCGAGATGTGTACTTGTTGTTTATGAGGAAGATGGGAGTAGACACGAGTGTCCAGAAAACTGTACCAGACAGGGGCGGGCGTTCATACGAGGTCTATGACTCATACAAACGAGCTGATGTAGAAGATTACAAGAAGGTGATCCACAAGAGTTCCAAAAGCGCTTGTCCGCTGTCTCGTCTGTGATCCCATACGACGAGGTGATCCATAGGAGTTCCATAAGACCTCGTTCGTTGTCTCGCCAGAAATCCCGCACGACGATCCATATGAGTTCCAAAAGCGCTCGTCCATTGTCTCATCTGAAGTCTCGTACGAACGAGATGAACCAAAGGAGTTCCAAAAGTGCTCATCTGCTATCTCCTACAAACAAGCTGATCCAAGAGGCTTGCAATAGAGCTCGTTCACTATCCCGTACAAACGAGATTGCTAACAAGATGTTCCAGGGGAATCACAATAGTACTCGTTCGATACCTCGTCCGAAGGTTCATACGAACGAGTGATGAAGTATCATGTTTTCTTGAGTTTTTACATACTCGTTCGAACGAGCTTCGGCAGATATGTCAACCAACTTATTTTCAATTTTTACTAGGTTTAGGAGTTTGTTGCCTATAAATACTTGTTATAGACAACCTAAAACGTAGTTTTGGTATATTTTATCAGTTTTCAAATAAGGATTACTCCGAGTTTGAGTTTTTCTTCTATTTTGCCTCAATTCCTTGGTTGAATTCTTGGTTTTGGAAAGAGTTGTAAATATGTTGTTGTTTGTCTTTATGATCCCACTACATCACGTTGCATCAACTACTTAGATGCATCTCATCCACTATTCCAAATTCAGTCATAAAAGTAGTTTTGACGGATAAAATATTCCCTTCTGACTAAAGCTTAACCTGAAAGGAGACATGACAACCTACATGCTAGATACAGCAATAGAAGACATTTGATAGAAAGAGGCATCCCCTCAGAATAAAAGTAAAGCTTGAAACTAGCAGTTCATAATCAATCTAGTTGCAACAAAAATGAATATCTACCAGAGATAATTTGAATAACTGCAACTGATTTGGCCCAGCAAATAAGCTCTTGAATAGATATGAATTATCATGAAATGTTTCTCAATTCATATTATTTTGAGTAATGGGTTGAACCAATTAATGGATTGATTCTAGCTAGAGGCAAAGTTTTAATAGGCAGAGAGCTATAGAATACTGTGAGAGACTATCAATGCATGTGAGCCACTTCTAGTGGTCAAGCTGCTCCTTGTGCAGCCAATAAGTGGATCACGGCATTTCTTTCATTTGAAGACAGCCTAGAAACTGTGAGGAGTAAGTTGGCAGTCCAACTTATCTTTGAAATCATTTCCTTTTTTCCTGAGGATATTGCTTGGAAGCACGAAATCCAAATGAGGCAGTATGTTTTCGATATCAAAACTTCAATTGTTGTGTCTATGATTTCTGAAATCTCAGATCCAATTTCCATATTTCAACAGATGTATTTAACATTTTTGCAGTAAGTTGCTAATATTCTCCTTTGCCGTTTGAGGTTAAGAGATTAAAACACCATTTTGATTATCATGTATAACTTTGGAGGGTAAGATAATAGATATAATGCAGGAAATACTAGGACAGCCAACAGCTGCATTTTAAGCAATCCTTCTACAAATATTTGAACTCCATTAGACGAAGGGGTTTCAGGAAGTGCTGAAGCCCACCACACTTTATCAATAAACCTCCATGATCCCTTTAAATTTTAGTAAAGTTTGATCCTAAACCCCACTTTCTTTACTTAATAAAAGAGAAAACCAAAACCTTTCCACCCTTCTGTAATTCGAGAATCATAACACCGAAATTTTGTTAAATCTGGGATTAATTTATATATAAGAAACTAAAATTTACAAATTCATCGTGAGCCTCTGATTTGTTTTCAAAAACTCAACTTTTGTTTATTTTGTTTGAGCTCTTCCACCATCTAATAGCCACTTTTATTCACAACTAAAATCAATATAAAATACACATATCCAGTTTATAGGCTCATAAAACATAATCTAATTTGACAACAGCACTAGAAGAAACTTCATAAAAGTGAAGTGGGAATTCAGACATGCAGAGGAAACAAAAAAAATAAATAAAACTGCAGCGCTGGAGTTAAATGAGAGAAATAAGGACAGACTTACCGTCGAGCTGAAGCCCACGAGTGAATTCAGAGAGATAGCCATCTTATGGTCGTTTGAGGCTCAACCATGAAGAGAGACAGAGCTCTGAGTGAAACTGTGCCTGGGACAATTAGGTGGGTGGCCTGTAATCGAATGGAGATGATGATCAGAAGTTGATAGGACCACGTGGAGGAGGTTGAGGAGAGTTAAAGATAGTGGGTTAATAGAAGTTACACGTGGAGGAGGTTGAGGAAAGTATATACAGGTGTTATTAGAATAGTAGAGGGGAAGAGAAAGAAAGTGTCTGTATCGTGGTTACCCCTAACTCAAAAGCATTCTTAGTAATCTCATTAAATTTTACTCTCCAAAATAATTAAAAGTTATTTTTATTTTTATTTTGGTGAGCCACTTTAAAATTTTTCCAACAGCCTCACAATTTTAACTAGTCAATATTCACTATTCCATTTAAATAGTAATTTTTTAGATTTTTTTATTATTTCTCTATTTAATATTTTTACAAAGAATCCTTCGTATCCTTGAAAAAATGATATTATCGTGTGAGAGAGATGGGAGATAGGAAAAGAAAATGAGAGAAAAAAGAAAAAAAGTATGCTGATCATGTGAGAGAGAAAGGTGAAACAAAATTTGGTGAGTGAGTTAGTGAGTGAATATTTACTCATTAGAATTGGTGAGTAATTTCACTCATCAAAACTTTTTGGTTAAAATAGTGAAGCTGCTGGGAGTGGTTTTTTAGTGTTTTCATCAAATTGGCTCACCAAAATAATTAAAAAGCTATTTTGATGAGGCTACTAGGAATGCCAAAAAGTTTTGATGAGTGAAATTACTCACCAATTCCGATGAGTAATATTCACTTATCAACTCACTCACCAAATTTTGTTTCACCTTTCTCTCTCACATGATCAACACACTTTTTTCTTTTTTTCTCTCATTTTCTTCTCCCATCTCCCATCTCTCTCACACGATAATGTTCTTATTTCATAGATACGAAGGATTCTTTATAAAAATATTAAATAGAGAAAAAATAAAGATATATGAAAAAAATATTATTTAAATGGAATAGTGATAATAAATAGTTAAAATGGTAAGGCTGCTGAGAGAATTTTAAAAAAGTGACTCACCAGAATAGAGAAAGTAATTTTTAGCTACTTTAGTGAGTAAAATTTGATAAAGCTACTAAGAATGCTTAAGTGGAGATTATCAATTTATCTGTATCGACTCTGACCGGACCTATAAGAAGTTGTCAGAACTACCGTCATTTTCAGCGCGTGATGTTACGTTGTCCCTACTTTGCATATAATTTAAGCTTGAGCCCATTGTCAATTTAACAAGGAGCAGGCCTAAGTCTGCCCATAAGTCTGATTTTAAAGCACGAGTAAGTGGGTCCGTTGGCCTTACTCAGGGAAAAAAAAAAAAAAAAAAAGTGTCCATGGGCCGAGTCCATGGGCCGAGCAGGCGAATCCGGTCCTAAAAGAAGAAATTTTCCTTCGAAACAAAATATTGGTTTCGAATTTATTTTCCTTACTTTTTTGATAATAAATTAAAAATAATGATACTCTTCGATACTCATTTATGACTCATTTCATATCAATTAATGTAACGTATTTTAAATGACTTTTCATATTAACTACTTAAAAAAAGAAAAATCACTTAAAACGCACCATATCAGTTGATAAAATAAATAGGTCTAAAGAATAACATTACTCTTAAAATAATCATAATTCTGATTAATTCGCTTGGTCAAAGAAGTCCGAGATATTAAGATTGAAATTGAACAAAGGCTATTAGATCAAATGATTCACATAAAATGCCAAGTACATTATAAGAGATTTTTCTAAATAATTTTTTTTTTATAAGTAATTCTATCTTATTAAAAAGCGTAGAAGAACGAAACCTAAATTAGCACTTAATATACAAGAGACACCCAATCCGGAAGAAAATAAAACACAAATCCAGATAATCAAGAAAACTAATTTATAGATAGATAAAAAGAGAAATTTTTTCTTTTAGAGATATTAAAAGTTCTGTAACTAATAAAAGGCCACAGGCCATTTAAACCATGAGGCCATAGTGGAGATCAATTATAATTGAGATTTATTCAACTATATTGGAGATCAAAAATGTCGTTAGCCATTTTGACAACAAAACTTCATCCACCTTTCAATTAACGGGTTACAACTAAATGGCCAAAATATAAAAGAGAAGGCGAAAAATGTCCGTCCACTGCTCTGAGTTACAAGTAAGCTGTATGTGTTATTAGTCCATCATTTGCTCAGAATAGGCCGGATTGCAGCTTTGAAATCTTCATAAAATCTTTGCTCAGAAAATCTGCCTGCCCGTCTCCTTGCAGCGGCAGCCATCTGGAGCCTCTCAGTTTCGGGCTTCCTTATAATTTTTAGGATGGCATCTGCATATTCTTCCACACTGCAAGCAAGAAATCCTGTTTGCTGTCCATCTTCTTCTAAGACAATGTCCATTTTTGGTCCAGCGGAATTATGAGCTGAAGAGAAGAGGAAAAGTATGAGCAACAAATATACGTAAAAGCATTTCTACAGTGTGGAAAGGTGTCTTCTTTTCAAATGGGTAATCATAAAAGATGCTAACCAATTGGGATTGCGCCTGCAGCCATATACTCTACGACGCTTATGCCAAAATGTTCGTCTGTCATGGAGTGGATTCCTGCAACAGCACCAGCCAAAAGTCTCACCAAGTCCCTGCAGATTGTGAGGAAAAAACCAATGCTAAGACAGAAAAGACAAATCAAACAGGTATAAAAGATCCACAAGACAGAAACTAACCAATGTTAAGTTAAAGAAAATTTTCTTATAAAAATACTTGAGTACTAAAACCATTATAAAGAAATCCACCACTTCAGTGCCAATCCACCATGCTTTACTGCCTAATGAAAAATTAATGGGAGTTATGAATTACAGATATTATTTGATGCAGCTTGATTAATTCCTTTACGTCAATCAGCCCACCTAAACGTATTTTATAAAGCATAGCATGGGCTTCCCCCAACCACCCAAGGATTATTTGAGACTTAAGTGGAAAAGCAAAGTTACCAATTTCTTAATCAAATGCTGCTCCACATAAGGTTGATTCTATGCTGAGTATTAGCATAATCTGCACCGTCATAAAGCCATAAAAGGGGTGACATACCCATTCCATATAAGTTGGTTTTGCACAGAAGATCTAGACAGTCACGGTTGCTATTAATTTAAACCATTTGATTTTTCAACACTAAGAAGCACAATCAAGTTGTCTTCATCTGCTTAAGCAAGGTCATGTTGTGTAGCAATAATCTAATTAACCTCCACATAATGAGACAGCAACACTACTAATCTTCAAATCCACTACGTGCACAGCACACGTCCTCAACTAGATGAATCTGACAATTGCTATGTGATACATCTGACAAGCCTGAGTGGGGGAAACCCATCAAATTGGCAATATTTTCCACTTCTGCATATGAAATGTACACTACACCACATTGCACGGTTTTTCATCCTCAGAGAGGAAAAGAAGTTATCATGCACATGCATCCATAAAATTGCACATTGCATAATATGGCCGTATAAAGGATCCAATATCTAATTTGACAGGCTCAAACCTGTACATCAGATTCTTATAGAATTCCACGTCCCCATCCACCTCTAGTTCAATAGCTTTATTTTTCAAATTTTGCAGCCTTTCCTCGTCTGATTTGTTTCGACAACTACCCACAAACTGAAGCTTCGGTCTAGGCAAGTCTGCATCTAACTTTTTAAGGGCGACTGAAAAAGCCTCAAGTTGGAGAGTGTGTGCCTGAGACAAAAGAATCAAGTTATGAAGTAAGCGAAATAACTTTAAAAGACCCAAAAAATGCGCCATCAAAATCATAGTACCTTGTATTCATAAGGATAATACAAGTATGCGCACCTTCTCTGGACGAAATTGAGCAACGGATATAATTATTGGATTTTTAGATGGTCTTTCCAAAGGAAGAACCTGTTTGGATGGCAACTTGTTAAACCCCACATGTTTTTGGATCAAAATTTTGACAAAAGGTGAGGATTATTGTATTCAAAGTATTGTCAAAATGAAGAGAATAGGCCGCCAACATCACTGTATCAATATTGGTTTGAGAAAATAAAATAAGATGCGACTAATCCTACAAAACTTGGTTAATAGCAACTTAACAAGAATATAAGATGATGACTTATATGCAGGAATAAAAATTGAATGCTAAGATCAATAGTCATGTCAAATCATACGTCATGAATGCACGTGATAATTAAGGGAAAAAAAAAAGAGGGAGAAATTTGGACCAATAGAATTGAACCAAAAAATGTAATAAATAAATAAATAAATAAGAAAAATAAAAAACTACAAAGGCCTTTCAACCCCACAATGCACACAATATCCTTAGATTGAAGAAACAAAAAATTACAAACCTGGAGTCCTGAAGTATCACAAGGAGGATAGACTCGCTTAGTTCGGTGAGAAATTTTCCAAATCTTTTCAATATGAGACTCAGTCCATGAAGAGTTGACCATTGCAAGGTGCGCACAAGAGCCTGCAAACCCATACATCCAGCTAAAGATTGTGTAATAGATGATTTTGCACCGGGATAGCCAAATGCTGCCACATCATAAGAAAATTTTACAATCAACACATAACAGGAGAACGAGTAATAAAGTTGTCCATCTATGAAAGACGCATGCAGGAGCATTTCGAAATCTAAAAGATCTCTAGCACTCCATCGGTGACAGCTTAGAACAGCAATGCCATATAAAGGACCTCGAAACACCATTAAGTTTGCTAAAACACTTAAGTTCAATAATGATTAATCCATGTGGGCATGTGAAGATACACTTGCCAGTATGCGTTGAAGGGAAAAGGTAAAAGAGGAAGAAGGGAAAACCCGCCTCTGGGATATTTGGAGAGGGGAACGTGCAATTAATTGTCTTTTCCATGGAAGTACCCAGCACAAAGGCTTGATACATTTTGATAATCTAAAGAATGTCTAAAATTCATTTTTGAGTTCATGTCTTAGAACGAATCCATGCTCAAATAAATCAACACTAGTTGGAGGAATTGTATGAATTCTATCTAATGCACTGCAGATGCACGAGGAGCAATAACTTCCCTACCACCCTCCCTCCCTCACTCCTATTTGTGCCATGGCTTTTAAGTGCTCAATCCTTGTAACCATCACACAATCATAATCATCGTCTACTTTTTCACTATAACAGGAGGAAACAAACAAAGATGGTTCTAATATTTGAAACATACCCTTTGGGGCAGCTATCACAAAGACTGCATACAAAAAGATGGGTGATGAACTAAACAGTTAGAAAACAAACCTCTGTGCAATCAAGGCATCGTTGTTATACATTGAGCTCCGTTCGCGAACACGAGATATCATGTCTAAACTGATAGTAGGGTAATGTGTGTAGCAGACAACTTTGCATCCAAACATTCGGGCAAGCGGATAAGTAAAAGCATATCCGCTTGTGTCAAAATAATATATGGGGGTAAACTTGCACAAAGCTTCCCATGAGAGATAGACTGAACCCAGACTTTGACCAATCATTGTGAAGTGAGGGTAAGTGGTTTCTTCAATCCACTTCCTTTTATACAGATGCACCACCTGAGCATATAAGATATTGAAGACTAAAATAATACAAGGACTTTACGGTAACAGCAATAGAGAAAACACAAAGATCAAACTCTCAGTAATATTTCCGATAATGCGTATTGTAAGAGCTACTAACACCAAATGAACAAAGAACAACGACCCAAAATCACCATAATCATAGACAATTGAATTACCGATTGTTCCAAAAGTATAAACCCTCAATAAGATAATTTTAATAGTTACAGATCATTCCACACAAAATGATAAATCAGAGAGAAAGAGAGAGTGCCTTAGGTGGGTAGAGCAGCTTGACCCCGAAGCGATCGACAGCCCGGGCCGTCAAGCTCTGAGGCGAGGCGTCGTGGTCGCCGGTGTAGACGACGCAGTCGAGATCAGGGATTTCTTCTTGGATGGCTTTGACGGCGCACCACAGCACTCGCTCTCCGCCGCCGCCATCGTTGGTGTACGGATGGAAGAACCCCACGGCTCTGTTTCTGTTCCTTGTGCCACTGATTATGCCTAAAGCTAACTTCAAAGTAAAGGCTGAGAGAGCGGTGATCAGAGCCCAAATCAGAAACCAGATTGCCATGACGTTTAATTTTTGAGCGAATTAATTTTGCCTATGAGGTAGCGAGTGAATAAATGGTGATGGCCTACCTGAAAGTGAAGGTAATTATACCGGGGCACCCAACGGAAACCATTTCCTTTTGAGAAATGGTACCTACTAGGCTACTAACCCCATCTCACCTTATCCCACTCGATTGAAAGTGAAACGAAAAAGATTTCTTTTAATGCTCCGTTTGTTTCGACGTAAAATGGTTTCCGCCGTAAAATATTTTTGACGAAATCAATTTCAAAAGAAATTATTTTCTCGAAAATATTTTTCGGCGTTTGGTTCGCACGAAAAAATTACGAAAAGTGAAAATGCAACTATCGCCGGAATCCGGCAAAGACCGGTCGCCGTCGCCGAAATCCAGCGAACATGTTTGGCCGGATCAGGCCAAAATTGCCGGATTCCGGCAGGAAACCTCCGGGCCCGGTCAGATCCGGCCGGATCCGGTCATTTTGGCCAGATCTCGGCAGGATCAGTGGCCGGATCCGGTCATATCCGGCCGGATTCCGGCCATTTTGGCCAGATCTGGCCGGATCAGTGTCCGGATCCGGTCATATCCGGCCGGATCCCGGCCATTTTGGCCAGATCCGGCCGGATCAGTGGCTGGATCCAGTCAGATCAGGCGGGATTCCGGCCGGTTTCTGTCCATGGCCAGATTCCGCCGGCATTCGGCGCAGTTGCCGGATTCCGGCAGCCGGCAGTATTCCGGGGGTCGGATTCCGACGCCGGCATTATTCCAGTGACTTGATGATGCCAGATTCCGGTGCTGCCTATTTTCGAACGACCGACTAATGTCGGATTCGGACAGTCAAATATTAAACGTGCGTGTAAAGACGAAGAATATAATTTTGGAAAACGATTTACGGTTTTAAAAACCGTAAATCGTTTTCCAAAAATTAAAGAAGGTTTTACGGTCAAACCGAAAATGATTTTCGTTGACCGTTATTTTCACCCCTACCAAACACCGTAAAATACCGAAATCATTTTCTGGAAATCATTTTACGCCGAAACAAACGGAGCATAAATTGAGTCGGAGGTTACTTCAATTTAATCTAAAAATAAATAAATAAATAACGTGTCTTTTTTTTTTTTAATAACATATAAAATGCATATTTTTTTAATAAAATTTATTCTAACTTTATTTCTGCTATTAAAATAACATGAAATTTTCATATGTTCAAGGAATTCATGTCATTTTTATATACTGGCCGGGTCAATAGAAGTTTTTAGTCTAGAGGAAAACTCTGTCCAAAACTACTTTTTTAACCTACAATTATCTCACAATACTTATGTGACAGTTTTTCGATCAATTATTAGATCAATCATTATTAAAAAGAAAAAATTAAAATTAAAAATTGATTAGGACCGTCAAATTATGAGATACTTGTGGAATAAAAATAGAATGTTTAGCTTCCTGTCGCCCTACTTGGTGTCATTATGGCAGCTAATCACGGTTACTGCTCTTTGATTATCAAATGAGACTCTTCTCACCATTCTTGCCATCAACTCCTCTCAATCTCTCTCTGATTGGGCCATTGCCGACGTTCACCAGCAACTCCTCTTCTTCCGCGAGTGGACTACTTTGAAGATCTCAATATGTGCAAAATTGGTTGCTTCAAACTTAGTGGTTGGAAGCATTTTCACCGTCTCCCATCTTTTTACCTCTATTAGAATTAGCAGTGGTAAATACCCCCTTTGAATGAAGAAAAAAAAAAAAAGGTGATGAGCGAGAAATTCAAACTCAATACAGAAAACAAGAAAATACTTTTTGTGCAATTTGTGAATTTTATTAGGTGCTTTATGGGACAAATTAAAAAGACAACGAATTTTCCCTATGCTTGGCTAAGTTGTCAGACTGCGGCAAGAAATTTTCAAGTTCTACAAATTCGTTGTACAAGAAGTTCTCAAAAACTTATGCGTAAATTTCCAAGCTATCTACTAGAAATTCTCAAAACTTGGTACTTTAAATTAAATTAGATTTTCCTACATTCAGCCTAAAGTTAAGAATTTATGGCAAAAATTTTGTTAGAAGTAGAAACCAAAATTGATAATCGCTTGCTTTATATAAGTGAAACCATGAATTGCCAATAAAATGTTCGTTTAATTTTAAAGAAAACCCTTCTTTTGCCCACAAGTTCACTTGGAACTCTTTCCCAATAAAGTTATTCTAGAGAGGAGCCATAGATTTCTTCAACTTCAAGGGTTGAATGCTTAAATTCAAATTCTTTTACCCCCTTTTTTTTTTTTTTGTCTTAATTGGCTATACGGTTGACGAGTATTTAAAATCTAGATTTTAATGGACAAAAGGATTGAGTATTGGAATCATTTAATGGTTTCAAAATGTGTGGTTTCTGTTACCAAAAAAAAACAAATGTGGCTTCAAAAAATAGGGAACCCAGTTTATGAAAATGCAATTAAGAATATTATAAAATTGTAATTCAACTTTTAAAATCGTTCGTTTTAAAAACATCGCAACACCAGACGCATTCCAACTCTAATGCAGTCATATGGTGGAGGATGTTCCCATGTACCAGTACCCTCTAATGCGAAGTGGCGAGCCCAAGAACACACTCAGTCTAATGCAGTCTCACATCTCACATGGAGGATGTTCCCATGTACCAATACCTTCTAATGCGAATTAGCAAAACCAAACCAGTAACTTCTGAAGTGAAATCGCAAGGCCAAGCATACTCTTAAGTCTAAGGCAGTCCCATGAGAGAGAGAGAGAGAGCATTCAGAAATGCCGCATATAAATCAGACGGGAAACAAAAGCAAACATTTACTTGCGCAATAGTCTTTCGAATTCCTTTCCAACAACAATTCGCTCTGAAGGGAAACAGTATCAAACATTTAAATAAACAATAAGTACAGAAAATGTGTTGCAAATGTCATGTTTTAGTAGTGGTATATATATATATATAAGGTTAAACATGCTCTGTAAATAGAATTTTCAAATGGGTCCACCAAAATACTTCTTTATGGTCGTAAAAAAACTCATTCAGGTGTCACCACCTTCATTGTACTAAATACATAATCATTCAAACGAATAAGAGCAGACTATACACGTAATCAAAACATAGCCATAATATATCAAACTGGGAGTTGATGATCAATAAGAATTGTTTTGTACTATAACTGACCGATTCCTGGACCACAAGAAAAATAGTAAAATACAGAAAATCCACAGCTTGCCCTCTACGGCAGCCAAAAAAATGCCTCTGCTACCAAAAGAATATTACAACACATATCCACACCCTTATGACAAAAAAACAATTGACATTATTTAAACTACACCTTCACCCCATCAGAACAAGGGAAAAAATGAGGCACCAAAACCCCCACAGAATGAAAAAGACAAGCATGCCATAACTGATAGGTTGCCCTCATCCCTATACTCTAAACTTACATCATTAACTTCAGCTTGAACAACTTGCCTGCATATCAGTAGCTGCTCCCCATTGGAGGCATCCCAAAAGGTGGCATGGGAGGCATACCCATTCCACCCATACCGGGTGGTGGAGCAAATCCTCCCATTCCCGGTGCACCTCCCATACCTGGCATTGGAGGTGCAGGCAAAGCAAGAGGCAGCAACTGAGCATACATGTTCTGCAACAGAAAACACATCACATCAATCAAAGCCAACGCGATTGTTAAACAAAAAAGAACAGAATGCCAAAAGAGAAGGGGGGGAGACTGTCAACATGGCGGCTAAAAGATATAATTGGGAAAATATTTGAGTTGCTTAATAATATCAGCACCCGGAAATTATAAAAAATCCATAGCACCGGCAGAAATGACAAAATTACTCTCTGGAAAGCCCAGAACAATGACCAAACTTATCATACATCAACAGAAAAAGCAGCCTTGAAATGATTACCTGCTGTGCCATTACATCCTTCTCTTCCTTCTCTTTAGCCTTAACCTCAATCAAAGCTTCAATTTTGTCCTTAACAAGCTCATCAACTTTTCCAGTGTACTCACGAATGAACTACAAAAAGAAAGAAAAGAAGGTGAGAGATTAATTGTAAATCAGATTTCAAATAGGACGTCCATGTTTCTATAGCACCCCACTGTAAAAAAAAAAAAAAAAAAAAAAAAGGTATCACAGAAGCATAAAACTCTTACCAACCCTTTTCACCCCAAACCCAATGTAAATAAGGGACATAATCATGTACCCAACACAAAACTAAAATTCTAACTAGCAAAGCACAATCTCGAATGATAAAAAAAAAAAAAAAAAAAATCAATCAACAGAAGCATGATGTAGTAAAGAAACATAATTCAGTAACACCCAACCCTAGATCCACGAATGATCTGTGCCAAGCACAAGCTCAATACCTCACATTTGACAAGGCACACAAAGCACCTAAACATAAGCTTAGGCCCAACATAAAAAGAATGGAATTGAAGTATAAATGATATAGTAAATCACCTGCAACAGATATGGGAAAGCAAAGTCGATCATATTGTTCATCCACGCAAGTTCTAGAGCAACGTCCGGCCGAATTAAATCATAACAAACAAAGAGGCACGAAGCAAAGCATTCCTTCTTTCCCTGCACAAGCACATATAACACAAATTAAAATAAAGTTATAAATAAACTTATATTATCTACACCTTCATTGATTAGATGCAAAAAATGCAATCATGCTTGAATAACAAAAGCAAAAGGTGAAAGAAAAGAGGAACTTTTTCCAAATCTGGAAAGTTGATTGTTTGACATCCTTCACATGGCAACATCCCCCTAATAAAGTGTCCAACATCGCCAAAAGATACATGACCTGGACACTTTATAAGCCATGAACACCCCTCCTCTCTCAATGCGTCTTTTGAGAGTGAGTAGGGCTCATAGACTTTTACATGGTATCAGAGCAGGTTCCTTGGACGATGATGGGGCTTTCCCTCCCGATGGCCAAAGTTGTCACACGTGAACGGGCGTGTTAAAATGTCCCGCATCGCCAAGAGAAGCACAGCCTGAAGACTTTATAAGCCATAGGCACCCCTCCTCTCTAAAAGCGTTTTTTGAGAGTGAATAAAGCCTATAGACTTTTACACCCCCTACATCCACAGGGACTGAGTAGGAGGTAAAACAGAGATCCCAACACAACTAACATCGCAAACTAACCATACTATGAGTAAGAAAGCTTTGTCTTACGTGAAAGTAGATACCTAATCATTTTCATTATATTCGCAATGCCTATGGAGGTGTGTAGCCAAGTAAAACCTATTTAAATCTCAATCAGTAAAAGAGTGAACATTTTTTGGACTTTGCAAGGTACCTTTTCAATAAAGTAAACGAGCAACTCCTCTGCAAGTTCGCGATCACCGGATTGCGAGGCTGTTTCCATGGCATCTTTGTAAAGGTTGTCTTTCTTTGATAATGCAATGGACTGCTTCCACCTGCCCGCTTTCTTGTAAATATAAGCAGCAACACGCCTCATTTCAAGAAGCTCATGTTTCTCAATCTGCTCAAACGCATATCAATTAGGCCAACGCAATTGGACTCGTTAACAGAGAACCACAAAGTAAAATAATTGCATATCACCTTCTGTGCAAGGCCAATTTGATCAAAGCTATCATGCATATCAATTGATTCACGCAATCTCTCATAGTCCTCCTCCTCAACATATATCCCATTCAACGCTTCATTTACTGCAGCCACGTTGCTACTCTGAACTGCAACCATGTATGGCTTCACAAGATGCAGTTGACCAGCCTGATGTAACATGATTAAAAACTCGCCAGAGTTAGAGCCACACAAAGAAAGTTGTAAACTTAGATCTCAATAAGATCATAAACCTGCAGAAGTAAATACCTTTCGCATAATGTCAACAACACGTGTATGGTCCACACGAAGTGCAAGAACATTGAGAAGATCATTAATAAGATCAGGATGTTCTTGCAAGTAGAAGTGCACAGCCTTATAATAAAGCTCCACATTAGCAACTTTAACCGCAACATCTTTAAACTGCATGTGATCCCATGCCTCAGGGGAATGGTTCATTATAGTAGTTGCGGCATTATCAAACTCATCATATTGGATATACAGATAGGTGAGTTCCTTCCAGTGCTGTTGTTCATCGCAGGCGCGTATAAGCTTTGGAATATTGAGACGGGTTGAGAACAGTTTGATGTGCTCCATAAGCTTCTCAGGACGGTATCTAGCATACAGAACTCCCAACTCAGTGAAGATGCCCATATGTGCACGTTCTAAACCTAAACCACTCTCCATAAGAGAAATTAGCTCATTGAAACATCCTCTATTCTGGTAATATTCGCTGACTTCTTCCAAGTCATCCACCTATTGTATGCAGAAGACAGCAAAATTGATTAAACGGTTAAATAAATTTATGAATTATCAATGTAGAACATGCTGGCTATGTAACAAAAAATATATCAAGCATGGAACCCTGCCAAGCACTGCAAATGCTTCATCGTTATACTCTGCAGGGCCCATCTTTCAAACTTGCAACTGAAGCTGAATGAAAAGAGACCTTCAAAGTTCATAGAAAGTAAATAGAAAGCAACATTTCACCTGTATAATAATGTTGAGCCCACATATCTGAGCTAAGCGGAATTCCTCTGCATCAACACAAGCAAAGCAAACTTCCTTCCATGTTTTTGAGCTGTTAGCTTTCCTTGCTGCATCAACTGCACCTTGGAACTGTCTCAGTTTCACAAGTGTGATAGCCAACTTGGCCCAGTTAGATATGAAGGCAAATATTATTTTTGCAGCCTCATATAGGGCTTCATCATATAAGCGGTCACCAACATTTTGGAGATTTGCTACATTTGGCATGAGAATGAACTCTTCAATATCACTCAGCCTATCAATCTTAGCATATGCATAGATGAGCTCACTGTCCACCTTGGGCTCTTTCGCCTTCTGCCTAACCATCAGGAGGTACCTCACCAAGTCATGGTAAACATTTGCATCCTCAGCTGCACGAATTACGTCCAAAAATTGAGTTGCATCATCTGCACGAATGAACGACTCAATGGCATCGCTCACCAGGCCCTCCCTGAGTTGAGCCTTGGCCACCTGGCTCCAAACAGCATCTTCTTCAACACGGAATGCAAACTCCACAGCCCGTTCAATGCTCCGGATATTATCCAATAAGACATTGACAGCCTGAACATTCAAGTTAAACTTCTTGAAAATTGCAAATGCTTCCTCATACAGTTGGGCTTCCACAGCCACTTCCCCAACTGCGGGTCCATCAAAGTTATCCAGTCTATTAATGTAATCCATAACTCTAGACGGGTCTGCTTTAATTGCTGTCAAAATGAGCAGGTTTTGCAGATTAAAGTTTCCACTGAATGCAGAGTTCTGAAGCACAATCTTTTCAAGGAGCTCAATTAATTCATGAGGCAGATCGGCAGTCATGAAAGCCTTAACAGCTGCAGAAACTTGTTCTGGGCTCTTGCTTTCGGGCAAAGCAGTAGATACAACTTGATCAATGAGCTGTCTTCTATAGACATTCTCAGGGTTAAGAACATTCTCCCAAAGATCACCATCCATCCTTTCAACCACATATCTGCAACCAACGTCTGAGTCAATAAATCTCCGAGAAAAAACACATGTACCATTGAAGACAAACTAAATAACTAAAAGAAATCACAAACCTTGCTTGAAGTTTGAACAAAGAATTTTTATTTGTGACATTAATAAGCTCTTCATCACATTGTCCTCGCCGATATGCCACAACTGCCAGGGTAGGATCACGTTTCTCACAATACTTGCCCACAACACGAGAATCATAGTAAGGGTTGGTGGTGAGGAAGTGCTCTGGATTGTTGTTGCTATCAATGATGATTTTACCCAGAGCATTGTGAACATGAACATCTTGGCTTCCCTCACTCACGAGATGCTCCAAGAATTGAGTGAGCAAACGAAGTCGATTCCTAAATATCACAAAGAAAACATAAGAAAAAAAAGTAAGAAATGAGAGTAAGAACAACAAAAGAATGAAATAGAGTTGGGACACCACCTCTTCTCACATTCATCCACAAGGGGTTCCACTGGAAGCAAAGAACGGACAGAGAGAATCAAGCCTTTGATAAAATCTTCAGGACACTCATCATCTAGAAGCTGCCCCACAACTAAAGGAGCATTCCCTGGGTTCACCTATCAAAAGCGACAGAAAAATGTCGTAAGGACAAGAAACAAGAAAAATTCATATAACAGCTAAGGCATTTGTGAATGTTCAACGCATGACAACTAACACTTTAAACCTCATACCTTTTGAACATAACCTTCGATGTAACGAAGCATGTTGTTTGTGTACAGATAATGTGTGAGATCCGGAACAAATCCAAAACGGTCACAAACATTGATTAGTGGCCGTGCATCTGGAAGCTTAGCTTCCATTAAAAAGTTCTTTGTTTTCTCAGGGTCGTAGAAATTTGACTCTCTCGTAACCCGCTCGACCTCTTTGATTTGTCCAGTTTTAGCAGCCGCCTCAATGTACTTAAAGTGAATATCGGGGTCCTCACTGTCTCATATATGAAAAAGAATGAGCCAATAATAAATGGAAATGCCATTACCCACCAAACAGAAAGAACTTATTAACTAAATAGATTACCTGGAGCTTAAATATGACCCAAGAAAAAAGTATAACCCTTCATACGACTTAAATTGCTCAAAAAGCTTTATGCATGCATCAACACCCAACTGTTCACAATACTCCTTAGCAGCCTGCACAGAGGTGTATAAGCATGCTTCAGTTAATTACTAATCAGATACTTTTCCAATTAGACAAGACAACGATGTGTACCTGCACAATTATCTGAAGATTGCCTCTTAGATTGACCAACAAAAGGTCCTTCATACATTCCAAAGCCCATTCGCGTGACAGAGTGCCGAAAAATTCTACAAGTGACTGTAAAGAACACATAATCAGTAGGAAGTTTAAAAACTCCACACACCAAAAGATATAAGCACAGGAGTACATAAACCTGTGGCTCAATTGCATGCGTATTCACAATGACACGCTTAATATCTGGCAACTCTGAGTAATGCTGCACAAGAAGTGAAACATTTAACACAGAATAATTTTTAACTAAATGTGCAAAAAAAAAACACTAATGAATGTTAAAGAACTGCTAGAAGACATTACTTGCAGAGCTCGCATATAAAGGCCAGCTTTTTCACAAAGTTGGGCAATTCGAGGACGGTCATAGTGGCTGAACATTCCATTAGCTAATATAGCATCAGCTACATTTGGAAAAGTTACCAAATTGATTTCCAGGACCTATATAAAAAGTGTTAACAGTGCTGAAAACGGGTGCAATTATACAAACAGAAGTCACATAGACTTAACAAAGAAAGTGGTGGTCAATAAAACCTTTGTTTGAAGGTAACCATGTTCAGGAAGATTTGGCTTCAAAACATCTAATAGAAAAGCTGTGGCCTCACGAATCAAGTTCCTCTATAAAACACAAAGCACAGAAAGCAGAAAAACTATTAGTTCTCCTCATTTATCATTAGCATTCTGCAATTGCAACAATGAGAACTAATTTATGCCCTATGAAGCTTGTTGATGAGTGACAAAAACTAAAGCAATACAAATGGAAAATAAAAGAACCTTATTATTAAATCAATATAACAACTCAAGCACCATTGGAATCAACAAACCTGAAGAAAGAGATCTGTTATGGTATTGTAATCAACTGGACAACCACCCTCCATTTGAGACATCATTAACGCAAAATTAACAGCTCCCTGCATTCCAAAAATAAATATTAGCTGTATAGTTTAAAAAATGCAAAGTCTTTCCTGGATTAAAATTATCTTTCATAAAAATGGTCTAAAAACAATTTTCTACCAAAACAGAAAGTCACAAAGAAAAAGGTTATTGGCAAACATATGAAAAGAAAGGGTTTGACTCCGATAAAACTTGTGATTTGCTCGTGCTTTTGACCTTAAGGTACTAAAACTTACAAAACTTGCAAAACATACAGATAAAAAAATACAATACCTGAGGATCTGCACGAAGAATGGTTTGCAGAAGGAATAGATAGTCTGGAGTGTACCCAACCTAGAGCAACAAAGGAACAATGATATGCTCGGACCACAAAATAACTTGAAAAAAATACTAAAATATAATAATAATCAGAACAATAACAGTAGTAATTAAAGCATGTCTTCACCTGCTTTGAGTATATTAGAATTTTGTCAAACTCCCTCCGTTCAGCAAAAGCAGCAACGACTTTCGGAGTTGCTCTGGCTTTAATATATATTTTCAACGCAAGATCATTATCCACAGTCTACAATGAAACATAATTACCAATATGTAAACAAAAAAATAATTTCAAATCCGGCAGCTTTGGGATGAAGTAAACAATACTTCCAGTAAACTATATTAACGATTAAATCTCAAATTGCACATCAAACCTTCACAAGATCCCCTAGTTCCTCGCTGCATTCCAGCTTATCCTCGGCCAACCAATTTTCCAAAAGATTCTTTTTGTTCTGATTCACAACAAGACGTGATAACTCCAACGACTCAAAAGCATTGAGCTTTCCTCTTGTCAAGAGTGTCCCAAAATACTGCAACAGAGGTGGCGTTTGCCCAGCTTGAACAGGAACACTCTGCAATAGAGCAAAATGTCAACGTTATATGACAAGTCTATTTCAGGAAACGTTCCATTCAGGCAGGGAAAATGAACACAAAACTCCCTTGGTGGCTACCAAGATTCATCCAATCTCAACTGATTGAGTACATGTCATGTTAATTTGGTTTATTCAGGGTGTTTGTTTCTACCCATCCTTTAAAAATTTGCATATGGGGACCATGCAAAATATGCATTTTGTTTCGTCTCTAAACAATCACGTCTACTATTTTATGTCTTATTCAGTGACTACTAAAAAATGCACAGCTAGATGCTACCAAAAGACGGGTAATCTTCTGCAGCTGCAGCTATATCAAACTCCATCAAATATACCTATATACACACAAAATGACAGTCAAGTGTACGAGAGAGAGAGAGAGAGAGAGAGAGAGAGAGAGAGAGAGAGAGAGAGAGAGAGAGAGGAGATGTGGTCAGTACAAGAAGTAGGTCTTACAGTGAGATCCTGATTGGCAAGAAATAAAATGAAGACACAATGACATATGCACAACATACACAAGGATGAACAGTGTTGAAGCTATCCATATATAAGCAACTAACAAAATATGTAGGATTGGAAAAGCAAAATGTAAACCTGAAATTTGGCAACTGTGTCAGGCGTACGGAGGAGTCCTTGTGGAGACTCAGCAGCAAGCTCAGCAGCTTCTTTGTACTTTGTTTGGGCAAACAATTCTTGGAAACGTTGGACAACCTGAGACACCCAATAGCGCACATCCCTATATTTTCAGTACTATAGGAAAGCACACAACAATAAACAATATGGACTATAAGCATATATTCATGCATAACCAGTTAAACAACAAGAACACCTAATTAGGGGTGTGTGTATGTGTGTGTGTGTGTGTGACCTGTCATTAAGTGCAACATAAAACGTCATTGTGTCCATCACCGTGAGACCCCAGGCTCTAACTGCAACGGTGATAATGCATGCCCGTAGGCTCAAATCCATGGTGAATATGAAAGTGAGTGACACAATATTCATAAGTACAAGGATTTGCTCCCCTCAACTCCCACAGCCCAAAACACCATTTATTTTTATTCTTGGAGTGCAATCATACAATACTAGTTCACAAAACAGAATAAGAGTCGAAGATCAAACATGACACACATCAATCTCTACTCTTATGATTAAGGTCTAGGCAGCACTAGTATGATCATACAATCTACACAAAGTATTTAAAACTTTTAGATACTTTCACACTAAAAGAGATAGGACATTTTTCATAAGAATCCTGTATAAAGAACTATTGGCTTGATCATTACAAAAACCTAACTTTCAAAGCATTAGCCAAATCACAAACCATGGCATGGTTGCATCACTACCTTAAATGCACAACTAATTTTTAACATTGATGCTTATTTTTATCCGTAGGAATTGTTAGGTTTTTAGTGTTGGCCTATTTCAGTGATCAAAACATGAGTTGAGGAATTATCTGAATTAACACAATTAATAATATAAAATAGAAAGAACAAGAATCATCTTACAAGCTGCTCAGCACCAGGAAGATTCCCTCTTTTTGCAAGATTGACAGCTAGCTCCAAATTGTTCAACTGTAAAAATAACCAGAAAACATTTGTAAACACAATAGTAATTCTCCCATAACAGAATGAAGGAAAATGCAAGCCTGTGAATATACCTGGCCACTGACAAATGGCACAATTGTTTGTTCGTTGACAGTAGCCAATAACACCTGTCCACGCCTATTGACAGCATAAAAACCTCCCACTGACGAAGCTTCCGCTGTCAAAAATATTGGATCTGGACTAATTCTATTTCTATATACCGCAGAAGCTGTCTCCAAGTCATACACAAATAATAGCCCAAGCTTGGTGATCACGTAGATCAAACTGTATTTCTGGGATATCTGTCAATTAAAGAATTCGTGAATAACAATTATGCTGCTGTTTACTAGGACAAGTAACAAGAATTAGCGACTTTGATACCTGCATTGCAACCGGAAAGTCATCAGCAAAGTCTGGAGGGAAGAAAAGATCTGCTTGTTTCTTTGTAAAAGACGGTTTCCCTGCCAACAAAAACGGAAAGATAGTTGTCAGTGATGCAAGAAAAACCACCAAAGTAGAAATGATTTAGCGAAATGTGATATGCTGTCAGCAACAACTATAAATTCTGTAAACTGATTTAGTCTGCCTCCAGGATTCCCACTTGATACCAACCAGTGTTTATAGATTGACTTCCTACTTCCTATTTTAATAAACTCCAACAAATCCTGACAAGCCCAAACATAGCAAACATTTAAAATATTTATCTTGACAAGCCCAAACATAATAAACGTTAAATAATTTAGTCCAAGTCCAACTTCTCTAAAATCACTTAAAAAAGAAAAAGAGCTCAAAAGTACAGCCATGTGAAAACTGGTATACAATTATCTTCCATAATTTTTCTCATCTCCCCTTCCTGCATTGAAATTCCCATAATTTACAACACAAAGCCACACTTGTCCAGGCTTTTTTTGGTAAGTTGTCCAGGCAGAAGTTATTATCCATCTTTCAGTCCAGATGACATGTCAAGATCCAATTCATCAGACATGAAATTTATCATAAATTTTATGACCTAGATGCCTATTTCCACTACCATTCCAGCAAACGAAATCCGTTTCTCTAATTTTTCTTTTAAAAAAAAAAATCTATATTTGATTGCCACCAAAAGAAAATATGCATTTTCATTCAACAATCTCTTCTTGTTTCCAGGGCAAAAGAACAAAGGTACTCTTAACTGCTTCTTTCAAGAATTATAACAAGCTGAGTATTAATAACAAAAAGAGTAACAATTTTTTTGGACATAGCAGTTACATACGTATAAAATGTGGAATGTGGCAGCTAAACTCACTACATTTAAATCATGCATATAACAGATTCAGTTGCATCAAAATTCCTTTCTAAACATAGCTCTTCACCCCCTATATGGAAACAACACAAGGATACATCACACCTCATTGTAACATTGGATGGATGGGAGAAATGAAGGAATATGAGATAGTTATAGCCATATCAATTAAAGACTAAAAAATAAGACAAACAAAAGGTAATTAGAACTAGTAAATTTACCTGGCTGGGCACCAAGCTCAATAACATGTAACTTTGATATAATCTGTCCAGCATTGAGGGTCTTTGTGGCAAAGGAAATCAGAATAGAAGGATTCTCGTTTCCTGGGACCTGTAAAAACATACAAGTTTAGTAACATTCATAAAACAGTGTATGTGCGCATGTTACACTTTTTAATGAATTTAGTTACTTCTACAAGAAATCTTGTGTGTGAGTCAATGCAATGTCGAAAACAGATTAGGAAAGGGAAACCACCACACCTTAAATTGGGCAAATGATGCAGCATGTGCTTCAAGAGCTTGACTGCGCTGCTGATCAACGGAGAAAAGTTGCATATTCCCTTTAACCAATTGTGGCCTCTATAAACAAAATCAGATAAGGAAATCAAACCATAATACCATGACAGTCAAGAAAAATTGTCACAGTAAAAATCATATAACTACACATGGGGTAGCATCTACAAATCATGAGATTTAAAAATAAAAAGATGCATGAAAAATGAAACTCAAATAATATAATGGCTGGATCTAACTGCTTGTATGCAGGAGAGAGGACAACTGAACTGCGTTCCAAAAGTTTTATATGAAACAAGATCAGTTACGCATGGCAGTTTAAACCAGGGACTACAAAGCACCCAACATTTAGGAACTTCTCAGGCCAAGTTGGCTAGATCAGGCTCAGATAGCTTGCAGCAGCTTGGGTTCAATTTCATGTGATACTATCATGTATATCTTTATCCTTAGCTTTTTACTGCAAAGCAGGTTTTCACTTGGAATAGCAGTTCTCTATATTTCCCTTAGATGTGAGAAACCATCATGTGTCCTTCGTACATGAGAGCATTGATGTGACAATTTTTTTTGTTAAGTAATGATGTAGCAAACTTTTTTTTTTGTTGGTAAGTTACACATGCACCCAGAGGGTTTTGAATCTACATCCACCTCATTCTTAAAAGAGCAAGGAAGCATCATTTGAGGTAGAGCTCATTGGCATAGTGACGCGATCAACTTTGTATAGCCATTAACAGAAATAGTAACATACCTCAGGTGAACCAGGAGCAATTCCAATCAAAACCAACCACTTTTCAGAAGGGTCACATCGGTAGTTTATTATCTGATTGTTTGCCATATTGGCTGTTCTATCAAACACCTTTACCGGCTCAGAATCACCTACATTAGAGATGCAGTGAGGACCATATAACTGTAAACAGTTTGAACATAACAAGAACCTTATAAACTAAAAAACTATTGCAACGTGATACTGAAATAGAGTATAAATAAAGATACTGAAATAGATTATAAATAAACACATCTTACCCTCAATTGACCAATGATATACTGAAGTCAGTGTCACCAGGCCCAGCATCTTTGGTGTAATCCACTTCCAAAAAACAATCTGTAAACAACGCAGGGAGAGTTGGTTTAGCTAAATGATTCCAATCTCAATGGAACAAAGTGGACAATCAAAGTATCTCAAACTGTAATGAAGATGCTAAGAAATTAAAGTTCTCACCTGCTCAGGCATCTGATAAGATTTTATTTTTGCTTTCAGCTCAATATTAAATATTTGCAAATGATCCTGATTAGTTCCTTGAAGTTGGGCTTCAAAAGAATGTCACAATTTTATGAGCCAAAACAATATAAGAACAAGGAATAATAGAAGTATGCACAAACCAAAAAACATACATGTACATGTACACATATGTATCTATTGATTTTTTTCACCAAAAAAACATAAAAATGAGCTACATTAGGGAGTTTCATGATTAGCATCCCAACAGTAATATTCTCGTTTAACCTGGAGAGCCAAGATATGCAGGCAGTAAGGAAAGGTAGACAAGGGAGTAAAACTGGGCATGACACCACTGGTTCAGCTAGTTGCATCACAACAAAATGGAATAAAAACTTAAGGTAGAAGTACATAAACTATGTCAAGCAGTATGTAATCAGAAATGAGATCAGTAATTCCTAAAGTTTTATGATCGCATTGTATGAGTGGCAACAAACATAATAATTCTACAATAAATTCCACACACAATTCTGCATCCGCAAGTTTCTGAAGTTATATGATCGCGTGGCATGAGCAGCAACAAACAGAATTCTAATCCTAACAGCAATTCCACACACAATTCTGCAACCACAACCCAAGTACATAACTGAGAACTAATCCTACCTTTCAAAGCAAGAATTCTAGAATTTGGATTCATAAGCGCCGAGTCTGCAGTAATTGGCCTCCTCAAAGGCTGCATTGGCATACTCATATCAATAATAACAACGCTATTCTGTGGCGACGTTTCCCGAACACATATATACTTATCCGATTCCATAGTAACATGAGTAAACGTAATGAATTGAGGATTGATCCCAATGCTCGGTAACTGCAATCACATCAGATCACACAAGCCATAACTCAGCTTCAATTATCTAATTAAAGTCCAAAAATAGATAGTGAAATTATAGCCTATGAAATAACTTGCGAAGCAAACTCAAAAAGAATTTAATAAATTTACAGATCTGAGTAGAAACCATAAATTTCAAATCCATAGAAATTTCCATTAAGACTAAACATTAAAAGCACTGTCGAAATAGCAAATCGCAGAGAGTTATAGCACAGTATTTGACCTAGAAGCGAAATTTAACAAAAATAGATTACTAAACCTCGTAACTATGAGAACAATGCCGTTTCAGCTCAAAACACAGTTAAAATTTCAAATTATGCATAGATTTCAAATCGCATGCATCGAATCGAAGCCAAAAAAGAGGAAAGTGATAGAAAGAACTGACAGTGAGGGCCTCTTTCATGGTGATCGGAGCGCTGGCGGCCGCCATGGTGGCTCAGATAGACGGCGCGGTATTAACGGCTCAGATCTGTGGCTGTGATCGAATACCGGCTGCGAGGCAGAGATCGAAGCTCGCGGGGGATTCGAAAAGCTGCGAGATCTGAAGCAGCGATCAAACCTTGGGACCCTCGGAGAGAAGGAGAGGGAGAGATCTACAGCGAGATATATAGGGAGACAGAGCAATGGAAGCTGTGATTTTGGGAAAGATAAATGGAAGAAGAATGTGATTACAACGGAATAACGAGAAGCAGAGATCGCACAGGCACTAGGAAAGCAAAAGAGAAATCCTGTATAAAAAAATCCTCCCCCAAGGGAAAGACGAGTTAAGATGTGGCCGTTGTGCGAGATGCGGCATTTGCCTGCTTCGGTTTTATAGAGTTCGGGTCGGATCTTGATCTGGGTCCAAAGACTACAAAGTCGATCCTTCTGAGTTCTGACCGTTATTTTATTTGTGCCTTTCGGCTGCTGAGTTGTTTGACCCGACGACCCGTGTAACATTATGTCCCTTCGGCTGGTAAATTATGAGTAATTCTTGGAGTAATGTTTTCTAGATAGAGAAATGCTGTACGCTCTCATTTCATTTATATCCTTTTCTTTTTTTTTTCTTTTTTTTCTTTTTTTTTTTTTTATGTGAATCAATAATATTATTAAAAAAAATTAAAATCTCACTATACTCTCTTTACTATCTCTTATATCATTGGTCTACATAAACAATAGTGAATGAGAGTGTACAACCAAACATTTATCTTCTGTATAACAATTATACACACTTTATACAATAAAGCAAATATGAAAATAATTTTCATAATCATTGTACATACTTTTTTTAACTTTTTCGAGAAAAAAAAAATGAAAATCATTTTTAAATCAGCTTTGTTGTACAAAGTGTGTACAATTATTGTACAGAAAACATTACTCTTATAGAAGTACCTCATGTATCACTCTTGTATCTTTTTAAAAATAAAGTAGCTCTTAAAATGATCATTTGATCAAAATTTAATAATCATTTGATCAAACTTTAATAGTAATTAATCACAAGCTCGGTGATGATTTTAAAAGCCATTTCATTTTTTTATGAACACAAAAGTGATACATGAAAGACTTATAGCATTACTCGTAAATTATATATGTAGTCGTAGTAGTATATTTGAGGAAAAGCATACATACTGTAACGATCCACCCCAAATGACACAATATTGTCCGCTTTTGGTTCCCCATATCAGACTTCCCAGGAGGTCACCCATCCTAGGATTGCTCTCGCAGCGGCTCGTTAAACTGTGGAGTTCTGATAGGTTCATTGCCATCACGACTTTAAAACGCGTTGTGTTATAAATGGTGCATTTATACATATAAGCACACATCCTCATTCCCAGGCGATGTGGGACGTCACAATCACCCCCTCTTTGGACCCAGCGTCCCCGCTGGCGTCCCTTATTGGGCTTGTGCACGCTCCTACCATCTCAGGCTGGGCAATGGCTCTAATACCATTTGTAACGATCCACCCCTAATGACATAATACTGTCCGCTTTTGGCTCCCCATATCAGATTTCCCAGGAGGTCACCCATCCTGGGATTGCTCTCGCAGCGGCTCGCTTAACTGCAGAGTTCTGATAGGTTCATTGCCATCACGGCTTTAAAACGCGTTGTGTCATAAATGGTGCATTTATACATATAAGCACATCCTCATTCCCAGGCGATGTGGGACGTCACACATACTCTCCTCAAACTGATATATGACGGAATTTACTAACATTTTCGTTGAAAACGAAAATAGAAAAAATGTCAAAAATAATATTCGAGCAGCACTGTTTGATTAAAAAATTACCTGTTCGCAGACAATGGAAATACAAAATGAAAGACTTAAAAAGCCATAATTTTATTTTATTTTATTTCTTTATTTAGAATTATGATTTTATTTCATTTACTTACTATGACCAAATTTGCTTTATTTATTTATTTTTCTTACTAGGATTAGATTTACTATTGCTACTAGGAATATATTTACTTTTATTTATTTTGTAATATTTTCCTTTTTATGAATAGTTTACTATTACTATTAGGATTATGATTACTTTATCTACAAATATTTATCTTGTATAAATAGACTTGCTTATTATGTAAAACTCACTCAATTGAATTATTATCAAACCAGCTGATAATAATTCAATTGAGTAGAAAACGAAGACGCTTCTCATTGTTGAATTAAATACGCTACTATTTGATTATTTACCTTAGTCTTCCGCTACGTCACCAAACTATCACCTAATTGTCAATGTCTCATTTAAATTACTAGTTGTGTCAATCTCCCTTCTAAATTACAAAAACAATGTCAATGTGCCCCTTAAGGTTAACAAAAAGATTAAAAAAAAAAAAAAAAAAAAAAAGACCTTAAAAAAAATTTCAATAATACAAAATATCCTTATAAATTTGGAAAGAAAAAAAAAAACTAAAAACTACCAACTAACAAAAAAAAAATTAATTGTTTTAAAAATTAAAAACTAGAAAACTAACTATTTTGTTTAAAAAAATAAATAAAATTTGATCACCTTGGCTTTTCTTTCTTTTTTTTCCCCTTTTTTTTATTTTTTTATTTAAAATAATAATAATAATTTGTCAGTTTTTAGATGGAAAAAAAATTAAAAAACAAAAATTAATTGTATTGGTTTTTATTTTTAGACTTTTTATAGTTTTTTGTTTTTTGTTTAATTTTAAGAATTTTTTAAATTTCCCTTAAATATATATATAATTTTTTATTTTATTTTATTTTATGAAGGGTATTTTAGTTATTGATGAGACATTGCAATTGTTTTAGTAATTTAAGAGAGATATTGACATAATTTGTAATTTGAGGAAGACATTGACAATAAAGTGATAGTTTGAGGGGAATGTGTATACTTTTTTACGCGTTTTAACTATGAGTAAAAATACGGATACAAATGTGGTTGTTAGCAATATCCGCATTCATACAATGCGGTTACCACTCTTAGGTATCCACTCCGCAACATGCAATTACTATCTACATCAACCCCAAGCCAAAGGGCTCCCCCCAAAAAAAAAAAAAAATCTAAAAAAAAAAAGAAAAAATATAATTTTTACCCCTATTCTTTAAAAAATTTGTAGTTTTGGCCCCCTCAAATTATTTTTTTTCAATTTGGCCCCCCCAAAGCCTAAAAGCTGGCTCCGCCCCTGATCAACGTGTTTATTATCCACTATTCACATATGAGGTAATAAGCGTTTTGTATTACGAGAAATGCTTGGTTGTACACTCTCATCCCACTCTTATCCCACCCTTGTGTACTTGGATCAATAATGTGAGAGATAATAGAGAGTGTATAGTGGGACCCTATTTTTTTAACAACATTATTGGTCCACGTAAACAAGAGTGGGATAGGAGTGGGATAAGAGTGTACAACCAAGCATTTCTCTTTGTATTACTGTCTAAATCTATATGCAATATTAAATAATGTAGTTATTACTATATGTAAGCTTAAATCAATTAAGATTTCATTTGTTATCAGTCATAGAGGGTTATTGTTTCGTAGAGTAATTTGGATTTTGATTACCCAAAGAATATTATAAAAAAATAAAAATAAATGTAATGATATAAGACTTTTAGATGATAGTGAAAAAAATATAACATAACTTAAAGGTCCTAAACTTAAAAAATTTAAAACAACGTTATTTTAGCTAATTTAATTAAATATATATAAAATATATACTATATATAAAGGGAATATGGATGGGGTTATTAACCACATCAACATACCTCAAAACAATTATCCGTGTATGCGAATAATGGTTTTGGTATCGCATCCTCATACGTGGATAGCAGATCGATATCGAATAAGGGGCGATTATTATTCGCAGCATTTTCACCCATAATTTTTACTGCAAAATTTAAATTAGGTGCGACATTTTAAATGGCGGGCTGAATATTGCCACGTAATTTTAAAGTAATGTTATGAATTATGAATTTTTATTTTATAATTATCTCATAATATTAACGTGACAAATTCAATTAATTATTAGATCAGTTATTAAGATAATTATAATATAAAAATGTAGGTATTAAATAATATGTACACACCCAATAAACAAAATTTAAACTAAGAAATGGCACTCTCTATTTTAAGCAAAGGAGATCCTTGTGTGCTTTCACAATAATTTAAAGAATGGAAGGATTGAGAATTTAAGACCAATGGGCGTGTATTTTAACTTCCGGATCATGAAAAAAAAATGGTTCTAGAAGTTTATATTTCACAAAAGATAGGTAATTTGATTCAAGATTGTCGTAATATTTTATTTGATTTTAAAAAAATGGAATGATAAATTATTTTTAATATGTATGTACGTGTATATCCAGTGAGGATATAAACTTATCGACCCAGTGCTAGAAAGGGGGAATACGGCTAGCCACTCTTTATGAGGAAGAATACTACTAGCCACCCAGTATCAAAAGGGAGAGTATGACTGACAAGTGACAACCAATCAATGGGTAATACGCTTAGCGACCCAGTGCAGGAAAGATGAATGCGACCAACAATTAATGAAACGAGAAGTAAAATTAATATGTTAATACTGTATATGCCGTTATACATAGAGAGAAATATGCTATATGTAGTACTTTCACCAGAATATGAAGTTAAATAAGCTTCTATTCAGTTTGAATAGATGTCTATGTTTTATATTTCTACTGCAGGGGCGATCCCAGCAGACAAGCTATTCAAGAAATGGGAGAAAGGTGCAACCGTGCAGGCATAATATACTAAGATCTATACTGTTTTTCTCCGGCAATCCTAGCAGAGGTTTAAGGACAAGCTTCCTTAAGCTGCAAGTTTCTCCAAAAAAACACTTGCAGGAACAACTATAAGTCACCCATCTTCATCTGAGCTTCTTCCATACTGAACATAAATTATGAATCAAAATGGCCTAATTGGATTATCATCACGCTTATATCATCAGTGGAGCCTCTTATTACTGCTAGCTCAGCGAGCCTTTTACAAGCAAAAGCCGGCACCGGCTTCTCTACTCCCATGCACAAAGGGCGAACCGCATCTACTGCCTCTTGATTATTAACCTTGTCCCAAAGACCATCAGATGCTAGAATTAAGAACTCGCAGTCAGGCTCAATCCTTATGACTCTGGTCTCTGGTTCTGCCGTAATCCATTGTTTAAGATGTCGATCTCCAATTCCTCTTGATACAGCAAGAGACCCCTGTACTCTCCAAAAACCCTGGTAACAATCCACATAGCCACCCTGCAAAATGGTTATTGCAAAGATTTGATTAGCTACAATGTACTACGTTCATTATTCACTTCAAGTTAAAAGCCTGCTTCGCCCTCGTGATTTCGCAGGTTAAAAGCACAGAAAGTGTCATAGAGTGTCTTTGAAAAAAAAAATGTATAGTTTGAAAAGCAATTGTGAATCTAAACGGTTCATTTCAACTTTCAAGCGTGCCATTTGACGACTAGGTTGCATTATGATGGAAAAGTTAAACTGTTATTTTATCAAATGTGTAATCGTGTTTTTAAAGATCGCGTTTTCACTAAGTTTGAAATTAATAATTTTTTTATCTTCAAATTGTACGTTTTGAAGTTGCTAAATCAAAAGACTCGTTACCATGTATAACATATGTACATGCAGGGTACACGGCTATTACTCTGCTTACCAGGGTTTCAATTCGTTCTTTTTCATCAGCCCTAGATGGCCGGTGATCAGATGTGAGGGCCTCGGCGATTCCTCCTCGGCTCATAACCGCACGACAGTCACCAACATTTGAGACCACAAGATCACCTTCTTGTATCAATGCAGTCGCACAGCAAGTACCACCCCCAAAATGCTTCTTCAAAAATTCGGCATCGGTGGTGAGGTAACCATCTCTAACTGCTTCCACAATTTCCTCCCCACATCTCTTTTTCGATTGATTCATTATATACCTCCCCATGTTCTGGGCCGCAAATTCAGCAGCCTTTGCACCCCCGTGTCCATCAAAAACACCAAAGAAAGCCTGCAATCATAGGATATATATGATCAAGTCAGGTTATAAGCACATTAACTCTTTTTTTTTTTTTTTTTTTTTTTTTGTTAGTGTCTATTGAAACAATTGTCATATTTTAGAGTGCGGGTAAACTTTTATTACAAATTCTTTACAAACCAATGTGATAGTTTACACGACACTTATATCAGTCAGCTATAAAACAATTAATTAAATTTACGCTTAATTTTTTCACTCATATGGTACTGAAGGAATAAAATTGTAGTAAAATCCGAACATTTTTCCATATCCAAAATTGCTACACTCTCAATTCTAATTTTTTCACTTATACGGTACTCGAGGAATAAAAGTGTAGTAAAATCCAAACATTTTCCTATATCCAAAATTGTTACATTCTCAATTCTCAAAAAAGAAAAAGAAAAAAAGAAGGTATACTACTATACATCCAAGATA
Organism: Alnus glutinosa; assembly: GCF_958979055.1. Taxonomy (NCBI): domain Eukaryota; kingdom Viridiplantae; phylum Streptophyta; class Magnoliopsida; order Fagales; family Betulaceae; genus Alnus; species Alnus glutinosa. The sequence goes on along the minus strand of NC_084888.1, from coordinate 36,966,955 downwards.
ATTATTATAAAGAAGAAGAATTGTTATTAAAAAAATATCAATTTAGGTTCCACTGTTGTCTGTTGATATCTAATCCCTAGCTAAATCAGTCAAATTTAAATCTTTTACAAGAGATCTCAGTATCCCCATATTCATCAAAATTAAACATTTTGATTAATTTGCTAAAAATTAAACGAAAAGTCAAAATCCAAGTCTTAAATACTTTTGGATACACATAAAAACAATTTAATAAATCTAATTTGACATTACCTGTCTAGAATCTCCATGAGAATCAACGACAGCCGAGTACCGGTCCTCCATCATTCTCCTCCTTCCTCTCTTACAGTAAAGCGCATACCCATCATCTTCAACGTCCAACACGTCCGCTCCACTCTCCGCACCTTTAGGCGTATCAACGCCGAAACTCAGTGGCACCAGCGGAATATCAAGCATCGCCGGCCTCTTCCTCTTCGAAACCGCACCCCCAACCGAACCCAAAGCTTCCTTCTTGCTACTACTTGTCCCATTTATCTGTTTATTAAAGCGGACCGAAAAGGGTGACGATGGAGATGGGGATGGTGGTGGTGGCGCTGAAGATGACGATGACGATGATCGTGATGGGGTTGGTGGTAGGCCATGGAGGACCCTAGGAGAAGAGCAGGAAGCCGAGGATTTGCAGAGGATTGAGGAAACTCTTGGAGAAAATATGGGAGAGTTTAAGACCGTCGCAGCGCAGGACATATTTGCAGTTTGTTCTTTCAGATTTCAGAGTTTTGTTTCTTCTCCGTGAAATGCAGAGTGCAAGCACAAGCTCATTCAGGAGGGGACTCAGGGGAGTACGTAGATATAGTCATGGAAATTCCACATTAAACGACGAAAGGAATTGACTAAGTTCGAGTGGTAGAATTTTCTTGTTTTTCTTTTCAAGAATTCAATTATTTTTTTCTTTTGTGGTTCTACATTGTGGGACGAACGTACGAAGAGCGTGAGGGATAATCCGGTTTGACTTGGGTGCGCTGAACGAGCTAAACACCCTATCGGCCGTGATTGTACGAGCGGTGACTGGCAGTACGATACACGCGCTCTTATTGTGAGTGTCCAATAATGTTCAACATACTTAAGAGAAAGAAGAAAATAACCGTCGGCCGTGGCCTAGTGGGTGGTGGGTATTTTGTGACTGTACTCGTTCAACGGTCAACACGTTTACTGGTCTGGCGCTTACCTGTGACTCTGTGAGACTGGGTCTTTTTTCGCCGTCTCTTTTTTATTTTATTTTTTAATATGTCTACCAGACTACCACCGACTGGTCCGAGTAGGTAAAATAAAGAAATTTTATTTTTTAATTAAAAATAAATTTTACAGATTTAATGATATATTCATTATGACATCATTTAAAATGTTAACCATAAAATAATAGTAAAACAATCCTGATCACCTATATCTGCAAACACAGTCTGGATATTCTTATTCTTTTGCCCTGGAAATGAAGCGTAATGCTGTTGGTCCAGGGTAAGTGGTCAGAGTTTATAATTGCATGTTTCAATTTATATAACTTAATTATAAGCTAATCGTGACTACGAACAGTCGGTGGCATGCATGTGATGTGATATTATTATAAATATATATTTCCACTGATACTTTTTTTTTTTTTTTTTTTAAATGTGAATTTGGAAATAACAAACCTATATATACGGGCCGGGGTTGGTACAAGCACGGAATAATCAGAAGTAGATTGATAATAATGATATAATAAATTATATTGCCCGCTTTTCTTTTTTTCTTTTATTTTTTATTTTTTATAGGTGATGAAAAGTTTAGCTCTACCTACAAATGAGAAATGCTACATGTACTTAAAACTTTTACAAATTGAGTCTTACTAACTAATGTAGAGCTTATTCATTGGAGATAATCAAAACAATTAATAAAAATAAATGTTACGAATATCAATGAATAAGCTCCACATCATCTTAGTAAAGTTCTATTTATAAAAATTTAAGTACATATAGCATTTATCCCTACAAATTAATTTGGGTAAAGCTAGGGGTGACACCATTACGGTTTGCATTTATGGTATTCTTCCCATTTCGATGAATTGAGAAAGCTAACTATATATTAATTTCACAGATCAGATTTTATATTTTTCAAACACAGTTCAGCTACATTAATTATTTAAAAATAACATCATAACATATTCATCATGTATATATGCCCTATCTATATATGGAATTGTCTCCTGTCATCTGAAGGGAACTGGAAGATGAGAAAAGAAGACATTTTCCAGGGTTCAGAATCTAGATGTATCGTTCTTAATTGGCTTCTGCATGAATAAATGCTTCAACAATAATTATGATAATGCTCCTTTGACGCGATGCATGATGCATATGTATTTGACTAAGACAAATTAATTGAGCATTATAATATTTCCCTCTTTTTTCTTTGGAAATGTCTATCTCGGTGAAGTTCTGATTGCTCCTCCAATAGATTATTAATTAGGCTCCGAGATCCAAAAGAATATTTCAAATAGTGAAATTCAGCATCCAATGTAATCTCCAACCGAAAAAAAAGACATATGCATATATACGTGCCACGGAAACGGGGCTCTTTCACATCCTTGTCACAAAGCCACGACTCGTGTCATTCTCTTTGCAACGTGTCACCTAGGACTTTCCCCGAGGTGCCGCATCATTGTCCACGTGTCGTCAAGTTCAACATGCTTTTCCTCCCAATTTGTCCCTATAAAAGCACTAACGACCCGTCGTCCAAACACCCCCATACGAGGCTAGTAATACAAAGATTTCATCGTCTTCGAAGATCATCAGGTTCACTTAGCGAAAAGTTTCCAACAAAAGAGAGCCATGTCTTCGGAACAGCAACGAGCTGAACTTGAAGCCAGGGCTAAGCAGGGAGAGACTGTGATCCCTGGTGGAACAGGCGGCAAAAGCCTTGAAGCCCAGGAACACCTCGCTGAAGGTTAATCAACTACTGAGCTCTCTTATACTTGCACGTACATATATGTGTATTTGCTTCGTGTTTTCTTTATATGCTTTGCACGTTGTTTCGTTTTTTTTTTTGGCTTGGTTGGCTAATTTTTGCTGTGGCCACTTATGTAATGGAAGGGAGGAGCCGAGGAGGGCAGACAAGAAGGGAGCAGCTCGGGCCAGAAGGGTACCAGGAGATGGGTCGCAAGGGTGGTCTAAGCACCGTGGAAAAGTCTGGCGGAGAACGTGCTGCCGAGGAGGGTATCCCAATTGACGAGTCCAAGTTCAGGACAAGAAGCTAATGAGCTAATTAATGTATTTCCAAGCTGTTTAATTGTTTTATGCATGTGTTAATGTAGTTGGGAATGACCGTGCACGGGTACGTGTGGTTCTATCTATTATGTGTTAGCGGTTACGATTTGTTCATTGGTGTGTGATCTCTGTTCTTGTAGTGACTGAGAGGCAGCTCCTTTTGCGTTTTGCAAGGTTGTTGCTGCTTCTCGGTATTGTCATGTTTATGTACTTGATGGCAACTATATATATATATATATGTATATGAAGGTTTTATTATCCTTGCATGGCTTAATTAGATACTATTTATTTTTGTTCCCTGTTTTTGGGTCGCAAATATTCGATAAACACAAAGAACAGATCAGGTTAAAGTTGGAAGATTTGGATCCCGGAAAATTGTAGGGGCTGTGACAGGGTCCTCTTCGGACAGAAGCTCCTGCATGCTCTGCCCTTTCACAGCCTCCCTCTCTGTTCTGCAGGTCAATTCTAAGGATCCTCAATTGTAGGCCCGATCCATACGTTAATGCCAACCAAAAAATCAAGAAATGATGACAATGCTGCGAAATCCAAAAGAGTGAATTTTCAGGTGCCCCAACTGGCCGGCCGGTACTTGAATTAATCTCATCTTTAAAAGTAGAGAAATGCTAGAAATGCACCCCTCATCTCCCATTTGTCTCCCCATTTTCCTTAAAAAAATTGATTTTAAGGAAAAAGTTGTCTTTGATCTCACATCATAGACAACTTTTTCCTTAAAACCAATTTTTTTATTATAAAGAGAGGATGAGGGATGTATGTGTAGCAAAGCTCTTAAAAGTACGTACTGACAGCCGATTTGGATTGTATATATATATAAGCTTTTGTTTTTTATTTTCGAAAAAATTTTGAAAACAAAAAAGGAATACAACATAATAGGCTTCACAAACTCTTATTGTGTGACTAGCGATGCATGCATATATTTCAGTTGATGATTGGTAGACCGAGTTTGAGTTCGAAAAATAGTCCTATGTGAATATGAAACTAAATATTTCTCATTTGATTATCCGGCTGATGCGGGTGCGGGGTGCGGGGTCGAGTTTCTTATCTTATGTTTTCCTTCTATAATTTTGAGATTATTTTGGAAGGTATGTAATATAAAATGATTACTCATGTGATAAAAGATTGGAGTTGTTGTATTGACTGCATTTCTCATGTATTTGCATAATTGACATGTTTGGAAAATGCAATAAAATTTTGTACTTTGGAAAATGTTTTGACAAAAATCAATTGTTTTTTAATGGTTTTAAAAATGCCTGATTTTCAAAAACATAACCACACTTTTTTTAAGCATTCAACAAAAAATTTACTTTTCACCCCCACAAAACATGTATAATATTTTTTAAAAATAAAAAAACTAAAATAGATAACCCTTCTCCAACCAAAACATAATTCACTTTTATAGGATGCACGTTTAGGTACTGGCTTTTTGCTTATTAAAAATATTAAAAAAGAGTAACCAAACTGACTTTTTACTTAAAGTAAAAATATTAAAAAAAGAAAAGAGAAGAGTAACAACACAATCGACCGAACCACCAAGATTAGGGGTGGCCACTTACGCAGCCACTCCAACCAGAGATAAGGAGGTTGCTCCTCCATAAAAAAATTTGTTAAACTTTTTTTAACTTTTAAAATTGCGTGTTTAAAAACATATATGAAATCTTTTTTTTTTTCTTTCAATAAAAGTTAAATTTCTTGTCCATTTCTAACTCTAATAAAATAGAGGTGACCGCATGGCTACTAATATAGGATAGGAGTAAGGGTAAATGCATTGACCAACTCAACCAAATAAAAATCAGATGCAGATAATGTACACTTGATGTACATAAGAGCAGGGGTTGAGTGCATGACCAGCTCAACCAAATGAAAATTATTTAGAAAAAAATAAAAAATAAAAAATAAAAAATAAAAAATAAAAAATAAAAAATAGATGTTTGCACGTTATCTACACCAAAATGATGTACAAAAATTATTAGTCAGTAGGTAATGCTGCCATAAGGCGAATGCACGACTACTATTTTTATGTAGAGAATTGCAGGGGCGTAAATTATGCGTCTAGAATGGATTAGAGAGGAGAGGGTAGGTTCCTTTACAAATTATTTGGGCTAAAATTGACCATTTCTTAACAAATTATTTGGGCTAAAATTGACCATTCCTCTGTAAGAAAACTATAGGCTCGCTAGTTAAAATACTGTAATGAAAGGAATTGGAGTTCGAGCGTTGAAAGTGAGCCCACTTTCCAAATTTTTTAGAGTCAAGTGATTCAAACATAAAAATCACCTCTCAAAATATTCAAACATTTTCATGAAGTAGGATCTAAGCAAACTTTGTTTGAAATTTTGAATACAATGATTTCATTATTTCAATGCGAAGTTGCGAATCAAACAGTTAAGGGTTATGGCTAAGAGTGATGCTAACAGCTAAGAAGCAACACTTTATTTGAAATCGGGGTGGAGCTAGGTTTTAGATTTTGGGAGGGTTAAATTGATATAAAACCTTTGGAGAGGCCAAAACTAAGAAAATAAAAAAAAAATTAGGGGTAAAAGTTTTTTTTTTTTTTTTTAGATTTATTTATTTATTTGGAGGAAAGCCTTTGGCTTGGGGGGCCTGTGCGGAGTCATTTGAAAAAAAGTGCTACTTCATGGCACATTAAATTAATGTGCCATGAATAATTACAAATGTGCCATGGAGCAGCACTTTTTTTTGGATGAATTATGAATAAAATGCTGCTTCCTAGCATTAGCCGATGTCCAAATACAAAAAATTAGTAATTTTTTGAAAAATATTTTAAACTAAAAACGTTTTACATTAAAAATATTTTAAGTTGAAATAAACAAAAAAACAAATCTTTAAACAAAAATAACGTAAGGGCATTATTGGAATAAAGTTTTATTTTAAACTGGTTGAAGGAATTTCCTCCACTCAATTATTAAACTGACACATTTAAAATACATGTAATTTTTATATACATTTTTTATTATTATGTGCATTTTTAATAGATCATATGATTATCACATACATTTTAAACAACTAACTGAACAACTAGGATAGATGATTTTCCTTTAATCTAATTATAAAAGTGCTATGTGTCATTTAACTTCAAAAAATTATATAAATGTTTTAATTATCATGCAAAAAACACATGATTTTTTTTTTTAAATTATTAAAAAAAAACATGCTCTTTACATACTTAAAAGACCTTTATACTTAAAAAAAAAAAAAAAAAAACTGACAATTTTATATTTAAAGAATTGATTTGAACCGTCCATCTAATAAACAGAATTGAACACCAATTTATAGGATTTTTTATTTTTCACATTATTGGGGGAAATCTTTGTAGGGGGGAAATGCCGAAATGGTTCCATAATTCCCGAAGAGGTTGAGGATAATCTTGGCTAAAGTTCGATACTCCTTGCACCCAAACAGAGCAAACTCTAGGGTTTAAACCCACTATCGACAATTCCCCACCCGTTAATTCCTCAAACACAGAAAAAGAGCGGGAGAGAGCTCTCACACTGACCTCCACAGTGCTCCACTCCACTCTGCTCCATTTCTCTCAATCGCCGAGCCAACGCTGTCACCGGTACGGCTCACAAATGTCGGTGGGGGTTCGCCAGCTCACACTGCTCGGCGAGTTCAAGCCCTTCGGCTTAATTGCCGAAGCCCTGGACGGAAAGCCCGCCGATGATGTCACCGACAAGTACGACTATTTTCTCTTCGATCCACAAGTCGTTCGAGAAAGAGACGAAGCCGGTGAACCAGACGCGTCAGCCACAGCGTTCAGCGATCGTAGCGATCACGAGCTTTTCATCAGAGGGAACCGGTAATTCTTTATTTAGTCACACAGAAACAATAGTTTAGAATCCGAAGAGGCATTTTCTTATCTTAGTGTTTAATTTGATAAGTAAAAGTAGTTCGTGTGGTCACCTGGAGTAGTTTTTGTGTTTCTGGAGTTTTGAATGTGGAACGTTGTTCAGTTCGAATTTTGCCTTACATTTTCTCAGCAGCCGAACAATAATCAAAATCAATTCCTGGTTCTTTAATTTGTAATAATCACGTGTGCCAATTTTTGTGGATGAACAACCTGTTTCATTCCCTTTTTTTTATTTGATTAAATTGTAGCAATTTTCTCCACTTGTTTGTAACAGGATAATATGGACGACAGGTGCACGAGTGTTTAAGAGATTCACCTTACCCTCCACGGTCATCAAGGTACTTATTTTCTCTGATGCAGTGTATAGATTGGGTGTATATTTCTTTGAGAAATGCTACATGCACTCTCAAGTCCACGTTCTCAAGTGCATACTCCCATACCTGGCAGTGAAAATCACCGTTGGATGCAAAATTCAATGGTAATCCATCTAAAGCTAATGCTGATTTTCACTGCCACGCTAGGAAGTGTGCCCTTGGGAGTGTGTGTAGCATTTCTCTATATCTTGTGTTGGTGTGGTGAACTTTGGGAGTAAAATACCTCTTGTAAAATGATACCTTTGCTCTCTTTATAGTTACTTTGTTTTTTTACTGCTTTTCTTTATATTAACGGAAAACTTTACTTCAAATAGTTAAAGTAGGTCACGGTAATTTTAATGTGCCTATTCTCATAGACCTGCTAGGGATGGCAACAAAGCACGCGTGATTGCCAGTCTTCGTCCACCTGATTGATAAAGATTTAATGATAAGAAAATGAATGCAAATTGTTTACATTAAATATGTTGCTTGACTTGTTTTGAGGCAGACGCTATTACATAAATTCTTTAGACATTTTTTTTTCCTTTTTTTTTGATCCTATGGTGTTTATATGTGTTAATTATATCCAGTTCAAACATTAATGCATTATTTCTTCTCTCTCTTCGTTCGTTAGAGCTTTTCATTATATTTTATAAAAGCTAGACATCTCTTGCTATATCTATCACTGTGTATGTCTTTCAGATAGAACGATATTTGTTAAAAAATTTGCTCTATTTCAGTGAACTTTCAGTTTTGGCAATAATTTTATCTAAATTCCAGGTGTGCTGGTGTCGTCTAGGCAATATGGCTGAAGCTCTGCTCTGTGTCTTACAAATAGATTCGTTAACAATCTACAACACGTCAGGTAAGCAGGCCAGTATAGGTTCAGTGGTAATTTAATTGCTTGATAATAGATCTTTCTTTGTTTCTTAGGACATGGCTCTCTGCAGCAAAAAGAAAAAAAAATGTCTTTTTTTTTTTTGATAAGAAATGAAATATAAAAATGTCTTGTAAATTACTTGCGACCTTGCCACTTCAGCATCAATAAAAAGATGGGAACCCGTTGATGTGCTATCACTAGGCAATAAATAATAGGGATGCAATGATGGAGTATTTTATTACTTCTGTTTAGTAGTCCTGGTGTGCCCAAAATATCTGGTTTTGTTGCTCTTTGAAGAGAAAATAAATCCAGAATCAGGCTCATGATTATCTGTGTGGTGCATTGGTTAAAATCCATCACATGATGGGTTGCAAGTTTATTCCTTTTAACGCCGATGTGGCAGGATTAGAGTCAGTATTTGCAAGTTCTAAACTCACTCCTGATTAGGGGTTTCTCTTGTATATGTCATGTGTACTAGAGATGCACCCATCTGCAACTTTTTAATGAGATTGAATTACTCATAAACAAAAAGTTGGGAATTCTCTTGTTCTATATATGCTGGAAAGGAGCCAAAATCATTCTACCAAACTATATCTCCCAATCTATGGTGGGAAATGTTACCAATTTATTTTACTTGGAAATTGTAAGGAGTTATATTTTCTTTCAAGATTTTTCTTAAAGCACCTTATTTATTTCATATTATGTGTTGAAGCTGAGTTCCTACTCTGTTGAATAGGTGAGGTAATATCTATTCCACTCCCTCGTACCATCACATCGATATGGCCTCTTCCATTTGGTTTATTACTTCAGCAGGCAGCTGAAGTGTATTCACCAGCGCATATTCCTTTTTCATCTTCAAGTACTTTATTAGGCACATGTGATATACCCCGTCATAGGAGAGAAATTGGACATAGTCCACAACATAAATTCGGATCTCTGAGTGCATTTGATTATGTTTTTAAGGGAGACACAAGTTCAATGTGCTCACATCTAATTCTGAAGGATCCGCTGGAAGAACCACAGGTACATAATTTTTTTTTCCCTCTTACTACTCATATTTGCTTGAATTTTATCAAAAAAATATTTACTTGAATGTCTTTTCTTGTTAGCTTTTTATTTTGTTTGCTTTGGATATGTGCTATGTTCATAACTCGTTCCTGGACTCTAGTTTCTGTTAATATACGCTTATTTTTTCCTGTTCTTTGTTTCTTATTTATAAATAAATTTTGTTGAATGAATTTTTCAGTCAACTTATATTGAAGAGAGAGGAAATTTGAACATAATGAAGGAATTTGATGAAAGAACAATATGGACTAGTGATCAGATTCCTCTGATGGCATCATACAATAAAGGTTTGTTATGCATCCGTCATAATCAATTTTAAATTGGCCTCTCTCTCTCTCTCTCACACACACACACACTCACACACGCACACACACACACACACACACACACAAAAGCTCTTATCTTCGTGTTCAATATTCATCATTTTTGATATAGTCAATCGACTCATTCTTATGCAGGAAAGATGCAACACTCGGTATGGGTTGCAGAAGCAGTTAATTCTAACCTTGAAGTGGCAGATGCTAGTTTAGCTGATGTAGTTCCTGCTGATGTACTACCAAAACAGTTCTCTTTTCATAGAATATGGCAGGGGAAGGGTGCCATGACAGCCGCTTGTAAGGTGTCAATGTACTTACTGATCTTTGGTGTCTTTTGAATGAAAATTAATCAGGGAATCTCTCTTTGTAAATTAATGATTGTCTTCCTCCCTCTTATTCTCTTCTTTAACTATGTAAACATAGAGCATTATGAAGCTATATGAAGGTTTCAAAAGAATTTTTTCTCATTAATGGACTGCACTTTATATTAGAAGGGAGAAGCTGCATTGGCATCTTTGATCAGCCAGTGGATAAAAGTAGAGCATGGAGCTTCACATAATGTGTTGGGGTTCAGGTTTAAGGTCCGATGAGGCAAGGACTGCTTGGGTCTATTTAATTGGATCTGTCTAAGTGTGGTTTCTGGCTTGGGTTTGCCTCTTTGATTCTTCCTAAATAGAATCAGGAATATAGCCACAAGTTTTTTTTTTATTTTTTTTCATGGATCTTTAGGGTGACTTTCATTTCAATGTAACAAATATTTAAAAGAGACATGGAAGAATAATGAGCAAACTGGATTTCAACTTTAAAGAAATGTTTGAATCTTCACGTAATTGGATTGACTTAACTGATGTGGTTATTGGTGCATGCTTGGTTTAATAACATTTTTGAACTTCATAGATTTTTGTGGCAGGACCTGACTTAGGACATCCTTTGGTTACTGGTTTTGCATGTCTTAAGACCATGATTACCCTATCCATCCTTTAGGCCCTGTTTGGTTCGCGGAATAAGCCCCTGGAATGGAATGACTATTTTATAGGAATAACTATTCTTTAGTTTAATAGGGGTCCATTCCATGGAATAGCTATTCCCTTATGAAGAGGAATTCTTGTTCCTCTAAAAAACGAGAGGAATTGGTATTCCTTGAGGTAAAGACTACATTTTCCACAAAAAAAAAAAACTCATTTTTTATTTTCTTTCAAATCTTTTTTTTTTTAATAAAAAAAAAGAAAAACAAGAGAAAAAAGAAAAACTAAACCCCGAAGTGGTTGGTTGACCACCCATTGGGGTGGTCGGCTAGCCACTGTGGAGGGCGAGGGGGTGGCCGTGGCCACCCCCAGAGTACATCAGGGGTGGCCGCCAGTTTATTTCAATTTTTTTTTGGTTTTTTTTTAGTTTGATTTATATATATATATGAAATGTAGGGTTTTTTTTAGTAATTTTCTTTGAATTCATATTAAAATGTGTGAGTTATTACTAAACAAAAGAATAAGAATAACCATTCCATTCCACCACCTTTTATTCCCAGGAATAGCTATTCCTTTTCCTAATGGAATGGCTATTCTGCGAACCAAACGAGGCCTTATTATTTGGATTGTTGTTTTTCTCTTTGTTTCTTCAATTCTTCTTTCTTTTAAGATGCTTTACTCACCTGGGATTGGGAACATTCTTCTAAAAGGGAGCCCCTTTGGTTGTATATTTTTGCATACTATGTGTGTTTGGTTGCTTGTGATCTGCATCTAATCGATCTTGTTACATTGCTGTTTTCTTCATGAGTAGTTGACGATAAAATGTTCATATTTATATATGATTTTTCCGTTTTCTTTTGAATTTTACTGTTCTCTAATGTTTACCAGGTTTTTCTGGCAACGGATAATGATGCATCTCCTGTAATTTGTTTTCTTCACCAAGAGCAAAAAAAATTGTTGGCTGTAAGGCTACAAAGTGTTGAAATAAATAATGAGATTCTGTTTGGTATAAAACCTGACATGAGCTGGAGCATACCTGCGGTTGCAGCTGAACCTGTGATTGTAACACGCCCAAGGTAGAATTGATTTTTTGTTGTTGTTGTTGGGTTTTATCTTGACCAATTGCTTTATAATCTTGTGCCCCCCCCTCCCTTTTTCCAGAGTTCAAGTGGGACTGCTATCATACTCAGACATCATTGTTTTGACTCCAGAAAATGGCCTTCTTCTCTATGTAAGCTATATGCATACGATTATAACATAGCTTACATCAATTCTGTTAACCTTTTTTTTCTTTTTTGTTTTTCTCTCTAATTGAATTTCTATGGTTGTATTTGTTTGCATTTTCCATGGCATACTTTTCAAAATCACACTGTGAGTACCATGTCTTTGACTGGAATTGGTCATGTTTGATTATTTCTAGAGACAGTTGGTCCTTCACTACTGATACTGAGATTACATTTGCTTGCATTACCAATTATCGAGTATAACTCTTGTTCTTATACTGATATGCCATATTAATGTGCGAGTACTTTTTGAGGCAGTTTACCTTTCAGACTAATATGATATCTTTTTTTTGATAAGTAAGAATTCATTAAAAAGCGCAGAGGGACACAACCCTAGTACACAGGAAGTATACAAAGGAGCCCCTAATTAGAGGACCGAAATGAACAAGAAAGTAAAAAATCAGCGTACGGCATACTACCCAAGCTATGCGCCGACACCTAAAGATATAACATATTAAGCACATTTCTACAAAGAGCCCCAACCTGAACCTCCACATCCTCAAAAAGCCTAGAATTTCTCTCACGCCACCTAGTATGATATGTAATTGCATTTCACTAATATTCTATCTGTCTTAAAAAATTATTGTAGTGAATATCTTATCATAGATAACTTAACCAAGTCTAAAGCCCAGTGAAGTTCGACTACTTATCAGTTATCTCCCTTGACCTTTCTAGTGTTTTAACGCATATATGTGACTGCAAATGGATGTCCTGGATAATAGTTCATTGGCAAAAAGGATTCACATTGCCAATCCAAAGTGACTTGTCTAAAGTTTTCCACTGAGTTGAGTTTGCTTGCCATATGCAGAAATGTTTATCTTCAACGAAACTAAATGTTTTATCCAATTAAGAGTGAGATTAGTGTTCTTGCTTTCTTTTATACCACTTAATGCCTGTTCTGTAGAAATCTTATATAAGTTTGTTCTGAAAGTATTTCTTCGTTCTTCTTTTCCTTCTTCCTTTTATGAGACATGCAAGAGTTGCTTGCTAAAGTTTGATGTGTCTTTTTCTCAGATGTGTATAATTTGACGTATATGTTATAATTGCAGTCAGGGGAGCAATGCCTGTGCAGGTATATGTTACCTTCTTGTTTGAGTAAAAGTCGAGTTTCACATAATTTGGATTTTCCAGAAACATCATCTATGTGGCATGACTTAAAGATTATAGGACTGGCTGATGCTGTTGAGGGACGTATCAATGTAATAGCAAATAATGGGCAGGTATGCTTATTTATAACTGTCATTATGTTTCTATATACATATATAGCTTTTTCGTCTTGTGCAAATTTTCTTGATAATCAAATTACCTGAGTTCGTTCTTGTATTTGTACTAAACTGTTGATGTTTCTATCTGTGGAAGTAACTTACTTTGATAGCTGTTGCTATAGCCTTTGACAATTCTTTTTTGATTCTTTCTCCAGATGTTTCGATGTGCATTTCGAAGAAGCCCATCATCTCTGTTGGCAGATGACTGCATCACAGCAATGGCTGAGGGGCTTAGCTCCAGGTTCTATGGTCATTTTCTTGGTCTTCTTTGGAAAGATGGCGACTCTGCCTATTTAGCAGATGCTGATTCTAGTGTTAACTCAGAATGGGATTCTCTTTGTAGTATTATTATGAAAATGTGTAAAAGCTCTTGTGTTGTTTCTCAAGAATTTCTGAAATCGGTGCCACACTCATCTTGGGAGTTTCTTATTAGCAGCAAATTTCACAAGAGTTACAAACTTAACTCTATCACTGGAATTTCTTCTGGGATGTCACATGATGTTCTGGGATTTTCCCCTGGGTCAAATTCAGATGGTAAACGAAGTTTGCAAAATTCATCTTCTTCTGAGTTATTGATGGAATGCTTGGATTCTCTGCATGCAGTATATGAGAGTCTAAAACTGCATATTCTTCGCAAAAGGTTAGTCTTTTCTTCTTATGTATATTCATGTTGTTTCTTTGTGTTAGAATTTGGAATGGTCCTGAGTTATATGCTTCTTGTGAGCTGAATAACTAAAATAACTTTTTAACTAAGTTGCATTTTTAGTTGGTAGTGTAGACAGCGTGCATCTTTTTAATATTTGGATTTGCATTACTTGTATATAAAAAAAATTGATTTGCATGATTCTTTGTCTAGTATACTAGACTTGAGGTGGGAGATGGATTCAAGGTTAGATTCTGGCATGATCTTTGGTGGGGGGATACGGCCCTTAAGGAAGTCTTTCCAATTTTATTTGGTATTACTCGCATAAAGGATGCTTCTGTTGTGACTCTTGTAGAATTTTATGGAGGTGCTATTCAGTGAAACACGAGCTTTATTAGAGCGGCTCATGATTGAGAGGTGGAAGCCTTTGCCTCATTTTTTAGGGTGTTGCATTTAGCAAGAGTGAGACTAGAAGGGGAGGACAAGCTGTGGTGGTTTCCTTCAAAAAAGGGTTTGTTTGGTGTTAAATCTTTCTGTAGTGTCAGGAGTTGTCATGATTGTGTCTTTGTCCCTTGGAAAAGTGTTTGGCGAACTAAGGTTTTGTTGAGAGTGGCCTTTTTTGTGTGGTCAGCGGCCTTAGGAAAGATCCTTACCATGGACAAATCTCCAGAAGCGGCACGTCATTGTGATTGATAAGTGTTGTATGTGCAAAATAGATGGGGGGTCCGTAGACCATATTTTTCATTGTGAGGTTGCTTGTGCCATTTGGAATGTTTTCCTTAGTCGATTTGGGTTGTCTTGGGTTATGCCTAGATGAGTAATTGATATGTACGCTTGCTAGTGGATTGCCGGCAACACTCAGAGTGTTGCTGTGTGGAAGATGGTGTCTTCGTGCCTTTTGTGATGGCTATGGAAGGAAAAGAATGATAGAAGTTTTGAAGACCGCGAGAGGACTTTGGAAGAGATTAAGTTTTTATTTTTTAATACTTTGTATCTCTGGACAACTGTTTAAGTTTCTCCTGTGGTGATTACTGATTAGTTACGATGATTTTTTTTGTTTTTTTTTTAGGCTTCTCTTGTATATTTTCTGTGTACATGGTGGCGCCTTACGTTTTTAATGATTTCTCGATACTTATATATATATATATATATATAAAAGTATAGATGCCAAGTCAAGATTTATAACTAGGGCATAAGCATTAGGGTTTGCTTTACTTCATACTGAAACAACTCCTTGGTACCATAGAGTACTTATTTTATTAGTTATTGCACTTCTACTGCCTGCTATATGCATTTTGGGTTGAGCCCTCTTACGTTTGATTTTTTACCTTGAATAGATTGTAGCAATGACTTGTGGTACATTAGTTCTCAACTTCTTTTTTAATAATGCTTTGATACTTTAATTCTTGCAGGGACTTGGAGCTTCTGGCAGTTCTATTGTGTAATATTGCTAGTTTCCTGGGCGAGGAAAGATATGTAGATCATTATGTTCGTGACTTTCCTGGTCTTTTCAAGAAAATTGGGATGTGCACGACCTCCTTTTCCTGGAAATCTGCTCCAAGTTTATTCAGATGGCTTGAGATTTGTTTGCGACATGGAAGTGGTTCTGCTAATATTGATGATCTTCCACCTTTAATTTGTAAAGATGGAAGTTCTGTTGTTAGTTGGGCCCGAAAGGTAGTCTCTTTTTATAGCTTATTATCTGGTGCTAAACAGATTGGGAGAAAGCTTTCATCTGGAGTTTACTGTAACATTGCCCCCGGATCACAATGCACAAATGAGGAGCTTGTAGTTTTGGCAATGGTTGGGGAAAAATTCGGACTGCAACAGCTAGACTTACTGCCTTCTGGTGTATCTCTTCCTCTGCGGCATGTAAGTTGGGCCACAATAATGCATCATATGTGTAAAAAATTTGAATGCGGATTACCTAAGAAAGCTGGAATATAAGTATTCTGTGGTATTGTTTAAAAACAGTGTCAGGAAGGTGATTGTTGTAAAATTGAAGGTGCCTGTAGATTTATAGTATGGTTATGACAGCATACCACCAGACATGATGCTGATCTCAAGTTATTGATAATTGTCTATTCTATCCCATTGACACCTAAACCGTGTTGGACAACAATATAGGATTATTTTTACTATTATATATTTTTATCTTGAAAAATGTAGTTTAATCTTCGTTGCTGCACCTGTATTGTAGTATTGCTGATCCATCTGTTGGGTTTTACCATCATTGATTTCCTCATATTCAGCTTATTTGTTTGTTTCTGCACTAATCAGGCATTGGATAAGTGCCGGGAATCTCCTCCCTCTGACTGGCCTGCAGCTGCATATCTTCTTCTTGGTCGGGAAGATTTGGCTTTGTCTTGTTTGGCATGCTCCTTGAAATCTAGGGAACTTGGGGCCCAAACCAATGTTAATTTGATCTCTATGTCTACACCTTACATGCTACATTTGCATCCAGTTACAATCCCTTCCACAGTTTCTGATACAATTGGGCTGGAAAGTACCAAATTTGAGGAAACAGATTCTGTTGATGGGTCTTTGACAGATGGTATGGAGCATATCTTCAACTCAAGCACACAGTTGCGTTATGGTCGTGATCTGCGATTGAATGAGGTCAGTCTAGGACCTTTAAGTTGAACCGGTTATATTAACATGTTTCTAATCAATTCTTCATGTACTTACATATTAAGAATGGATGTTGCAAATAGTATACTTCATGTTTATCTGGGGCGCCTTATGCTTTTATTGATATTCGATACTTACAAAAAAAAAAAAAGAGTTTGCAAACAAATCAATGTTGAAATGGTTCAAATAGTGCACCTTAGGCAACAAGCAGTCCTTTGCTCTACCCACCTGACTCTTTGGATCCATTCTGCGTAGGTTTGAGTTGTGTAATCTAGTTTTGCTCGTGCTTTGACGTTGTAGAGGTGTTCAGTTTTAACCATATATCATATATGTTCCCCATAATGCATAGAATGATTCATACTCTGTGTTCTTATGTTTAGTGACAATGTATATATGGTCTGCAGGCTTGTCATACTACAATGTTGTTTTTATCTTAATTTTACCATATATGGTGAGTGGAAAGCTCTGAGGATACAGTTTTTGTTTGACCTTTTGACTTCTTTTGGTTTGGCATGTGTTTTTGCGGGTTTTCTAGGACTTCACATCATCCATCTCATAGTTTTGAAGTTCAAGATGTTGACAAAATATGCTTTCAATTAGGTTTTTTTAAAGTAACCCTGTTTCTCTTGCCATATTTTTGTTTTATATAGGTTGTATACCTGTATCTCTGGTAGTAATCTGTGGGATTACACTTTTCTTTTTCCCAGTACATGAGCTTTTGATATGCAATTGTTTATTCAGCTGTCTTTATGTGTTGTTGAGCCTGTTATGTAGGCCCTCAAGCTTCAGGATCTTATTTGATGTCTCTTACATTATTGTGAATATCTTTGGATGATGACTATCAAGCAACCTCTTACATATTTATAATTTTGTTTGACAGTATTTTCTCTCTCGTTGCATTCTCAGTTCCCTGCTTTTCCTTAAAGTATACATTTTATCGTGATGATTATTAAAAGTATAATTTTAAATTCGGTTCTATTACGCATGTTTAATAGTTACTTTAATTTCAACTAGGTTCGACGCCTTCTGTGCTCTGCGAGACCTGTGGCAATTCAAACATCTGTTAACCCTAGTGCCCCTGATCAGGACCTCCAACAGGTATGCTTTATTAGTTTATTTGTACTCAGTTGAATGTTGAATTATTCATTTTTTTCCATGATATATGTAGCTCTTTCTCCCACCAACATAAATTCAGTTCCTTGGTCTGAAATGGCACGGTCTTTAGTGAAGCAGAATAAGTGTATGGTAGGAATTTGTAATGGTAAAAGCATAAGCCTTCAAGGCCTGATATGGTTCAGAGACTGTTATCTATGGAGAAAGGATCTTCTTTTATTGCTGTTATCCGGCTGGCAATGGAATATATATATATATACATGGTAGTGATCACGTAGTGTTTCCCAAGATGAAACTTGAGATTATGAGTCAGGATTCTAGACTCTAGAACTATTTTGCTATCCTCCTGGCTTTTTAATTCTTGAATACAGGACAAGGCTGTAATGGCTTTGCTAATGAAGTTTAGTGCTTGTGTAAACTTGTAATAACAAGGGGCCCACAAAATAAATGTTCTTTTTAATTGTGTAGTTTGGTCTTAAAAACATTCGCTCTTTGATGGAATCAAAACCAAGATAACTTGCAGATTAACCAAATTGAGTTGGGAAGCCTCCCAGGCTGTTGCAGAAAATTTAAAAAGAGCATCCACCTTACATTTTAGTAATTGAATCCACTTCTTTCTTCACCTACATGACTTTTATGCAGCTACAAGGATTGGACATTGTTTCTTGTCGATTTTCTGTATTTTGTGAGGGTGTTGATATCCTTTTTGCTTCTCCTGCTTAATGGACATAATAGTTCACAATGCTAAGCTTCATTGTGTTGCATTTTCTTTTTTGTTTTGCAAAGGCTCAGCTATGGAACCTTGCTCAAAGAACCACTGCTCTTCCTTTCGGTCGTGGGGCGTTTACTCTTGCGACTATATATACTCTGTTAACAGAGGTACTCTTCTATTAAAAAATCTTTCTCACCCTCCAAGGAAAAGGTCTTTCATGAAATATGTTTCTTTGAGATACAGTTATCTTTTCCTGATAGATTGTCTTTAACTTTTTGTAGGACTTCGCAGTCCCGAAGCTTGTTTTAGCAGGTCGGTTGCCTGCCCAACAAAATGCAACTGTATGTTCATATTAAGTTCTATTAATATGTTGATTTCTTGACCATGTTCTTTGGAATTCTTGTTTGCTTTCACCTATCACTGATTCATTACCGTATCTATTATCATAAACTGACTACAGAAGATCTTTCAGTGAGATACGGAATTTTGATTATTATTATTATTTTTATTTTTTTTATAAATTGTTCCATTATAATTGTCTTTTCACCCTATAAATTTCGGTTTGAAAGGGGTGCCTTTCTTTAATTTGTTTTTAATTCTCCATTCATTGGCATGTTTATGTATTTTGCTGTTTTGACTTTTGACTTTTCCATATTTTCCTTGTTATGATTTTCAAATGTTTTTACCTTCATTTATCACTTACACATTTTTATTTGGTTGCTTGGTAGGTTAATCTAGATCCAAACTTACGGAATATACAAGAAATTAAATCTTGGCCGGACTTTCACAATGCTGTTGCAGCTGGACTAAGACTGGCCCCCCTTCAGGTTTATCTTTATTTATTAACATAATACAGCACACGCAGAGTTAAATAGATTTTCTCTATGGCGAATTAAATTCTTGGTATTTCTAATGCAGTCTATATGGATATAGTGAAAGCAAGTTTGTTGTTCTGTTCATTTGGATCCCACCCACTTGTCTTTCTTCCATATAGTGAAAGCAAGTTTTTTGTTTTTTGTCCATTATATATATATATTTTTTTACCTATATAGTATATCTTGAATTTTATGTGATGTGTGTAGACCTTTCATTTGCAGGGTAAAATGTCAAGAACTTGGATAATATATAACAGACCTGAGGAACCAAATGCTATTCATGCTGGCCTTCTTCTTGCATTAGGATTACATGGATACTTGCGTGTTTTGAATATTACTGACATATACCAGTATTATAATCAGGTGCAGTTCCCATGATCTTTGTTACTTATCATCTTTAGTTTTAGTGCCTCTTATTCCTTGAGTCTTCTTTCCCAAAGGTTAATTTTTGTTTATTTTGTTTTGCTACTATGAATGTTGTGTTGCTATGTTTCAGGGTTTAATTTTTGCTTAAATTGTGTTCATAAATCTGAGATTATGCAGCTTCTCTAAGGATCTTTTGGGTCATTCAAGTATATTTTTCGCCTAAGTGTTGGTGATTTTTACAAGATGTAGCATATGGGGAAATTAGATACAGTGCATCACTATTTTAATGGAGTAAATTAAAGTTACCTTTGGTGATCTATTGCTGGTTGAAATCGTACTTGATTTGTTATAATCTATTCTGTTGAGTATATATGAAGCCAATTTTAAAACCTACTCTTGTTTCATTGACTGTCCAAAAAGTTTATGTTGATAGAATATCATACCAACAATGTGTATCAAGCTTAACACACATTAACACTTCCCTTCGCGTATAGACTTGCAACAATTATAAACAGAGTGTGAGCCTTAATGTGTAGAGCAGAAGGAATTACCAGAAACATCTATGGATAGAATAGGCCATGATACTTCGATGGTCAACCGACTGTCTAAAAAGTTAAGTTCATAGGAAATGGGTTAGCAATGTATGTCAAGCTGAATTCACTAACATGTATGCTTGATAAGGCAGTGGTGTGAAACCAATGAGTAGGTATCAGTATGCACTTTTTAAGAACTCCTTTGCATCTAAAAAGAAAATGTAATTTTTGAAGTCTGAAAGATCATTTTCAAAACTCATCACATGAACGCTGACATTCCTTTGCGTTCGAATGCGGCCAAATCTTGTTCGAACGTGACATCACAAATTCAAAATCTTTTAAGCTTTTAAACCCTAAAACCTTAACGTTTGGTCAATTAAAAGCCTACAAGCCTCATTGTGCTCCATCTATTTACCCCAAAATATATCTTTATTTTTATTATTTTATCTTTAAACTCTAATTTCTATTTTCTTTTCATATTTTTCTTACGTGGGGTGCTACAACCGGTCTCCATTTAATGTCATTTATTGGCTCCTCAAGCAGCATGGTGCAATTCATTAGACTTTACTTGTAGTGAAACATTTATAAAGCTATGTACTATTCCTTGGTTGTTTTATTTCTGATTTTTCTTTGCCATAATGGTTTGATTGACTTAAATGTATTTTTCTAGGGTTTTTTTTTTCTTTTGAGATTTTTGTTAAGTATGTACACAGGTGTTTGGCATACAAGGCATTCGTGTCTTTTGTTTTGTTGCCTGCGTTTCCATTTCCTCCTTCTTCTTCATCTTTTTCTATTCTCTTTTATTCTTTCTACAATCAGAGTCTCATTGTGCTTTCTTGACACTTTACTTTTTTAGGAACATGAAAGCACAACTGCAGGGTTAATGCTTGGCCTGGCAGCTTCTTATAGGGGGACAATGCAACAAGCAATAACAAAGGTAAAAACATATAATCTTTTGATCTTCACCTTTCCTTCTATACTGATCTCTTGTTTAGCAAAAGTAACTTGATATGCTGATTTTATTCATGATTTTTGTTCTCTTTGCCTCAGAAATCTGTCTTTGTTGCTTACTTTTTCTACTTCACATTTTTGCATCAAAACTATTTTTCTCTATTTTTATGATGGAAAGTTTCCATTTTATTGTATGTTATATTTTTTCTATTGATTGATAAGTTCAAGTTGTTTTGTTTTTATGCGATGAATATTGTTTGTCACATTTTCTCAATGCCTATTTTTCTTATCTTTTCTTTAAGCACACCAAATTTGTTGTGAATGAGCAGCTCCAAATTGATGATAGGAGTTTTAGACAGTCCAAGCATGAAATTATAGGGCTTTTGCGTTTTGAGCAACCAGCGAACATCACATCAAGTTTACTTGAAGATATCCAGTTGAATTATTTTAGTACAAATTGTAGACATTGATTTATAATTTCTATAGTTTATTTGTTCTAGATTTTTTTTTTTTTTTTTGTTCTTGATTTGTGTTCACTCCTCATAATATATGTTGCGCATAGTTTAAGCTGATCTTTTTGCATTATCGCATGGCAGTCTTTTTATATTCATATACCTGATCAACCCCCTCCATCTTCCTCCTATCCAGAGTTGGAGTTTCCAACCCTTCTGCAGGTATGCATCATGAGTTGTTGTCTTTAGATTACCTCCTCAATGTGCCTCTAAAGTTTATCTTTGCAAATACTTTTTTCTATCAATTTTGATTTGTATATGGATATGTTTTTTCTACCAAAGTTTATTTATATGCTAAAACTGGCTTAGAAAAAGCTTAGTAGATTTGTGTTCTTCTTTCTCTATGGATTAGGGGTTTCTTGTATACATCCTGTGTACTTTGAGTTGCACCCCTCTGTGGTTTTTTGAAATATACTTTACTTATATATTTATATAAGAAAAAGCTTATGATCATGTTAATTGAGCTTTTCTGCTTTACATGCTGAGAATGTGTGGGTTTGGGGTGAAGTGGTGCTCATGGATAGCTTATTGTATTTTCTCAGTGCGTTTCTCGATTTTGGTGAACGGCTCTCCCACGGGTTTCTTTAGCAGCTCTTGTGGCTTGAGGCAAAGGGACCCTCTGTCTCATTTGCTGTTTGTCATAGTGATGGAGGCGTTGGGTAAGATGCTTTCAACTGCACTGAGTCGAGGATTGTTGTCTGGCTTCTCTATGGGGACATGGGCTGATATCTCCTATCTTTTGTTTGCTGATGATACCTTGCTTTTCTATGGGGCTGACCCAAATCATCTTCGCAACTTATGGAGCTTATTCTTAACTTTGAAGCTGTATCGGGTTTGAAGATGAACTTAGCCAAGTCGGAATTGGTTCCGGTGGGAAACATTGATAATGTGGCTGGGTTGGCTGGAATTCTGAGTTGAGGGGTTGAGTCCTTGCTCTTGAAGTGTCTTGGTCTTCTGTTGGGGGCATCCTATGAGGCCAAACAATATGGGATGGTGTTATTGAGAAGATAGAACGTCGTTTGGCTAGTTGAAAAATGTTGTGTTTGTCTAAGGGTGGTAGGATTAATCTTATCAAGTGCACCCTATCCAACTTACCTACATACTTCATGTCCCTCTTTCCTATCCTTACTAGTGTTGCAAACCGTATTGAGAAGCTCCAACATGATTTCTTATGGGGTGGGCTAGGTGAAGAGTTTAAATTTCACATGGTGAGTTGGTCCAAGGTTTGTACGCCAATCTCTGACGGAGGGTTAGGGATTAGAACTTGCTGAAGTTCAATCGTGCTCTCTTAGGTAAATGGCTTTGGTGCTATGCGCTTGAAAGGGAGGCTTGGTAGAGAGTGGTGGTGGACTCTAAATATGGAAGTTTATGGGGAGGATGTGTTCTGGTGAGCATGTTGGGGCGTATGGGGTGAGTTTATTGAAGACTATTAGGAGGGGTTGGGGGAAGTTTTGTAGTCACACCAGATTTGATGTGGGAGATGGCTCCAAGGTTAGATTCCGACATAATCTTTGGTGTGGGGATATGGTCCTTAAGGTTAAGGATGTCTTTCCAGTTTTATTTGGTATTGCTTGTGCAAATGATGCTTCTGTTGCGACTCAAGTGGAATTTTCTGGAGGTACCATTTAATGGAACGTGAGCTTTGCTAGAACGGCTCATGATTGGGAGGTGGATGCATTCGCCTTGTTCTTTAGGGTGTTGTATTTAGCGAGAATGAGATGGGAAGGGGAGGATAAGCTGTGGTGGGTCCCTTCCAAAAGAGGGTTGTTTGGTGTTAAATCTTTTTACAGTGTCATGGGTTGTCATGTTGGTTTCCAATTTTCCTTAGAGAGTGTTTAGTGGACTAAGGTTCCGTTAAGGGCGGCTTTTTGTGTGTGGTCAGCAGCTTTGGGAAGGATCCTTACCATGGACAATCTTCGGAAGTGGTGCGTCATTATTGTGGATAGGTGTTGCATGTGTAAAAAGAATTGAGAGTCCGTGGACCATCTTCTTCTTCATTGTGAGGTGTGTACCATTTGGAATGTTTTCCTCAGTCGATTTGGGTTGTCTTAGGTTATGCCTAGACAATTAGTTGATTTGTATGATTGTTAGTGGACTGCGGACAGCACCTGGAGTGTTGGTGTGGAAGATGGTGCTTTTGTGACTTTTGCGGTGTCTATGGAGGAAAAAAAATGATAGAAGTTTTGAGGATCGCAAAAGGATTTTGGAGGAGATTAAATCTTTATCTTTTCAACACATTGTATTTTTGGACAGCTGCTTATGTTTCTCATTTGGTGACTAGTTATCCTAGTTATCATGATTTTCTTGTTCTTTTTGCTCATAGGTGGCTTCTTTTGTATATTTCCTGTGGACATGGGGGCACTTGACGCTTGTAATGATATCTCGATTACTTATAAAAAAATATATGCTACTTATCTTTTGCACATGCACATGAATAATCTACGCATTTATACTTTCTTTTACCCATATGTTTCCAAATTTGATAATATGGTTACCTACAACTTCCAAGTTGCTTTTGCATGATTCTGATGCATTTGATACTTTGTTTAGTAGAATCTGATTTGAAGGGTTATTTGTGAACTCTCCAATATTGATTTTTACCTTGCACTCTCTTGTTGATGGTCCAGTCAGCAGCATTAATGTCACTTGGGCTTCTTCATGAAGGATCGGCGGACCCGCATGCAATGCAAGTTCTATTGGTAATTTTTATGTTTATTTTATTATTATTATTATTTTGTCTTGTTGCTATATTAATAGATTACTCATGATTTTTTTTTTTTTTTTTTTTTGGTACTAAACCCCAACTTCATTCTTGAACTATCAATTTTTTCAATTCAGTCCTTGAAATTCTAAGATTGTCTCAATGTTATCTTTATCTCATCTTATCATCAATATGAAAAAAATAATTATCAATTTGGCAGATGTTCTTTTGCATGCATGCTCTTATAATGCTGACATGGCATGTAAGGCTACATGCTGGCCTCACAAAATCAGAATATATTAAAATAGTGTAGAATAAATAGATAACATTGTGGTTCTTCACGTACATGTCACTTGTTTTTATATGTTTTGATTTTGTGAGATCAGCATGTGACTTAATGGGGCATATAAGTATTATAAGGACTTGTATAAAATGCATTTGCTAAATAGCAATTGTCATTTATATAGTGACAGTAAGTCAAGTTAAGGGTAGTATGAGGCTGATTTTAAAAAAAATTGTCATTTGCATAGTGACGGTAAGGCAAGTTAAAGGTATACGGGCTGCTTTTAAAATCTTAAGGACTACACTGAAACAATCAATATGAAATTGGAATTAGACACATAGTGTAGGGTCAATATGGAATTTTGTCCTATTTGTTTCTACATTTTGGGTTATGTTATTCATTGTATAGGAAAATGAGTATGAGTATGCCGTGAGAAAGGATAGATGTATAGAACGTTTCAGCAACATAGGGCTTTTTCAACTCTCACAAAATGGAATCTATTTCATACATGTATGCCATGATTCCTTACTTCGACGGGGTATAAGCATCTTTATTTAGCTTTATCAGATATTCTAGTTGGCCTTGTATGTGATTTCTTTTTACAGGGTGAAATTGGTCGTAGAAGTGGAGGTGATAATGTTCTTGAAAGGGAGGGTTATGCTGTTTCTGCAGGATTTTCACTGGGTCTTGTTTTATTGGGTACGAGTAGTTAGACCCTACTATTAATTGAATTTTGTTAATCTTAGCTAACAGTGCTATGTTAACTGAAGGTCGGGGTGAAGATGCACTTGGTTGCATGGATGCAATAGTTGATCGATTGTTCCACTACATTGGTGGCAAAGAAATTTGTAATGTATGCTGTTGAATTTACGTTTTATTCGTTATTCCTCACAGATAATCTTGATTAGTGTTATTGAATTTATAGTGCTGGTATCTAAATTCTCTTAGTCTATTTGGTCTATGTTACTTGTAATTTGAATTATTAATTTTCTTTTTGGTTTTATTCTTCACCAGGAGCAGTCCCTTTTTGTGACTCTATCAACAGAGGAACAAAGTCGTGGTGCTGTGAAGGTAGTGTGATTTACGTAGCTTCGAGTGTTCACTCTTCCATAGTTTAAACCATGTGTCAAAAACATATTTGTGGATTTCCTTCTTTTTGAGCAACTGATATTGGCATTTCTTTATATCCTCTCTTGTTATCTTGTAGATGATGGACGCATCAGCAGTCAATATTGATGTCACCGCACCTGGAGCTACAATTGCTCTTGCTTTAATGTTTTTAAAGGTAACTTTTTCATAAAGGAGCTACTGAGTTGATTTGTATGAACTTTTAATAACAAGTTCATCAGTTCTGGGCCATTCATAGTACAAAATGCCTCACATTTTCATTGTCATGTATCAAGATTTTCTTGCCCCATGTTTATAACAGACTGGATCAGAGGAAATTGTGTCAAAGCTTTCTATACCTCATACTCGGTTTGACTTGCAATATGTGAGGCCTGACTTCATAATGCTCCGTGTCATTGCTCGGAATCTGATAATGTGGAGCAGGTACAGCTAGTCTTATGAACTCTTTCAACAACTGAACTTGTGACCATTTTCGCTGTTCTTTAGATCTAAGATGATAAGGTGTTTTCTTGTAGGATTCATCCTTCTAAAGATTGGATTCAGTCCCAGATTCCTGAAATTGTCGAAAATGGTGTCAAAGGCCTCGGAGTTGATGCCATTGATATTGATGATATGGAAGTGGAAGCATTTGTCCAGGCTTATGTTAATATTGTGACTGGAGCATGTATTTCTCTAGGTAAGCTGTTATTCCCTTGTTTATATGAAATGTAACTTTTGTCATGGGTCAGTCCTTAGTTTTTGTAAAAATATCATTTCTGGCCTGGAGGCATCATCTTAGAGACTTCTTGTCTATGGTCACTTAATGTGTTATTTGAAAGAATCAGCGTGATATACTGGAAAAATTCATAGAACTTTAGGATTTAGAAAGTTCATAAAACGTTGTACCTATAAAGATATGCTGCGATAGGATCTGTGCTTTAAGGTAAAAGAACAATCGAGAACAATAATGCCAAAACACAAGATTATTTCTGTGGTTCAGCCTTCGTGTCTAGAAAAAGATATATAAGAAATATCACTTTAAATGGAAAAGATCTTAGTGACATATTCCGAAAGTTCCAACCAAACCCTCAAAGCCAAGATGGGTTCTCTTTAAAGTGAATTCTTGCTCTCTTAAGTCAACTCAACTAAGCTGTAATTCCAACTAATTGGGGTGGCCCTTCAAAATGCGTTGGTGTAACCAATACCCTGAATGTATGTTTCACCTTCATTGTAAAGTCAATGAGGGCAATCTCGATACGGTCATCAATTTGTTTAAGACACTACTCCCCTAGAACCTATCGGATGGCTCTGTTGATGTGTTGTTGCCCGTTGGGGCCATCTGTACACAGTGAAGCTTCTGGTTGCCTAGTCGCAACACCTGCCTATTTTAGGGCTTATGCCATAAAGTCCAATTACTTTGTATGACATTTTAGTTTCAACTAAATAAAGTCTATTTGATGATTTATTTTAAGAACATTGGGCATATTACTGTTTACATATATGCATTTAATGATTTTTATTTTTCATATACAAGTAAAGTCTTTAAGTTGCATTGAATATGGTTTAAGGTGTGTTAATGATATTATCACACAGAAGATTTTAAACCATAAACCTTGTAATTATAAATTATAGTTCGTAGTCAGTAATGGAATTGAACATTCTATTTGATAAGACTATAACATTTCAATCATGATGATCTATTTTGATCATATGAAGTAAAGACTTTTGATTGATATGTTGGTGCGAATACACTGCACAGAACGGACCACGTGAGTTATTCTTTTATAACATTGTCAAAAGATTAACTTCACGACTACTTATAGCATTGACTCTTAATCTTGAGAAGAATGTGAGCTCAAATGTGAAGTGGAGATCACTTTGATACATTTAGGAGTGAGACCTTTCGTGGTCAAAATCTCGGTGTGTTAGGTGATCGCATATTGCATTGTAGGAACACTACTCCTCAAGATGGAATTCATAATCCTTTGATTTAATCAAAGTGATATGAAATATTCTATTGTGATAGATTTAATGGAATTGGTTATACTTAATCTTGGGCTTGAGTGTTTTAGTAAGAGTTACTAAAACTTTATGTACGAAGTTTTTTTGATAAGTAATCGAAATATTGTTAAAAGCGTAAGACGCCCCCAAATACACAGAAAGTATACAAGAGAAGCCATCTAGCTAGTAGGGGCAAAACTTTATATACAAAGTGAAATGAGATTTCACAAGTATGATAATAATTAAGGGATTAAATTGGGTACTCAATGATAATAGGTAGCGAATTAAAGTAACAGTTATTTTATGACTTTAATTTGACTACGGATTATTTCATGGAGGGGTCAAATGCAAAATATAAGAAGTCATTGGGAGTATTGGAATAATAAAAAATAAAATTGTAGAGTGCAATTACAATTTTTTAGTAGATTCAATTTTATTTAATAGTAACCTGGGACAAGTCATGAGATAACAAATGTCCTAGGCTTATTGGAGCTTGTTTTTTTTTCTCTTTAGGCCCCTCTCTAAGCTGATTATTGCCCATTTTGGGTTTGACCTAATATAGACAAGCACAATAAACCCTAATGGCCGTGTATATGGGTGGTGGTTAGGGTTTTTCCTAGCAATTTCCATTAGCTTGCTGGTAGCGCGAATCGGCTACGTGGATTTTAAATTTATAAGTTTTACCACTTCGCAATAGTACGGATTAATTGTACTGTAGCAAGGGTTATCGAACCACAGAGATTGTGGGTTGTTTTGCGTAACGGGATACTTATAGAGCGTATTTAACTTGACTTTGAAAAAGAAAACAAAAGTAAAGGTTGTAGAATTGAAGCTACAACAAGTAAGGTAATAAAGACAGAAAATGAAACAATTTAAAAGAAACTTAGGATATTGATCTCATCTAATCCTCAACCAATGAAATGCTTAAAGTCTATATGGACCTTCCTAACATGCATGATATGAGCGCGTAATGGGTGTCAACCATTACGACGACCTCGACATGAAAATACTTTCGTTAGAACATAGTTATAAAGCACCTAGTTTCACATTAAACAATTCCACGTAAAGATTAGTCTATAATTGAAAAACGTTTACACTACAAAAGGTGTGGGGTGATTAATGCTTCCTAGCTTACTATATAAAACATCCTAATAAGCATACACAATACGTGAAAACTCTAGTTAGGCCACAATGATTTTTTTGATAAGTAGTTAGGCCACAATGATAAGGTATCTTAGTTTCACACCGATCTATTCCATGTAAAGATTAAACTACAATGGAAAGACGTTTTATACTACCAAAGGTATGAAATGACCGGTGCTCCCTGGCATACCCTATAAGGTAACTCTAATAAGTTAACACATATCATGTAAAAAAGAACCATTGCAAAAGACATCGTTCTCTTTCAAGAACGTTGGTTTTATTTAAGAAATCAAGAAAACTCATAGACAAGTATAACTCTTTTTCATGAATAAATGGATTGGAATATTGAAGACAAAACTTTTTAGCATGAGTTTTGAAATCCTCTAGCCTTTCACAATCATCAAACATATCAGGAAAAACTCAAGAACATCAAGAACCATGGCTTTTGGAAAAGATTTTGATCAAACCCTAAGATGAGATTTAGCTAGACATAATCAAACTAATTTAAACATAAAAACAGTAAAGAAACAAGATTAAAATGAACTAAAAACAATATATTTAAAGTATGGAATTCGGATTACAAAAGGAAATGAAAAGCATTAAAATTAACTAAGATACACCTGAGACAATCGAAGCTCCCAAAAGATGCATGTTTTAACCTAAAACCCTAATCTCATATATATAGAGATTTAATTTACAAAGGGGACATCAAAGAACAATTTTTGGCCGCACAAAATAGTGTCGACATCCTCTATGAACCGCCCAAATTGGATTCATTTCATCCTCACAAAGCATGTCGACATCCTAAGATTTTTTCGGAAAATATCCAGGTTTGATCGATCGACTTTGCGAATGCATAAATAATCGATCGATTGACTTTGGATCGATCAATTTTCTTTGACTGATGATGCGATCGATCGATTTCTTTACTGAAGAAATAATCGATCGATCGATTTGCCTTGGTCAATTTTTCATCTTTTCAGGATCAGCTTTGAACTCTGGAAATGACTAAATTGCCCTTGATGTATTTTCAGGTCTAATTCAAGTGTTTTGAACTAGATTTCAACTAAGACCTGAAAATAAGACATAAAACAAAACTACAACAAAACGTTATATATACAACACAAACTAGGTCTAACAAATGCAAATTAAGGGGTCTTGAATCGAATAATTCAAGACTTATCACTTCAATATGCCTATAAATAGGGAACTTATGTAGGCATAAGATGTACACTACTTCATAGCCCACTCTTTTGGTCACTAATAAGGCGTTGGAGAGAAGGTATAAGGGTCTCAAAACCCTAACCCTAGCTGTGCAGAGTGAGTTTGGTGGAGAAAATCAAATCAGCCCCCTACACCAAGAAGTAGCCAAATTGCCCTATGTAAGTGCATAGTGCATAGTTTTTGTATTGCATAAATCCATACCATGCTCTCCTAAAGCTAATTCCTAGGATTCTTTTGCTATGTTTTATACACATAATCCCAACAATTGGTATCAGAGCGGGGCTTCATAGAAAGCATGGCTTGGATTGAAGTTTTTGAAACTTCAGGCATTCCGGCAATACTGCGTTAACTTGGTGCTGCTGCGGAAATTTTTCCAGCAGCCCGTCAGTCAAATATGATCGACTTTGGTCCTTTGGCATGTCTATTAACATGTTAGGACGTTGATTGGATCATCCCAAGTGGCTAGATGCACGATTAATGCATGATTAAATTGTTGCATCAAAACAGTTGCTGCAATTTTCAGCAACATGTGTTCATGTTGAAGTTTTTGATTCTTTAACTTGATTCAAAAATTATTTGGCTGGTTGATTTAGCATGTTAAATACATGGTTAACATGTTAGAATCATTGGATCAATGTTTTAGAAGCGTTCTAAACATGTTTGAGAAATGTTAGGGGTACTAAATCTATTACTAAGAGATAGGTACCAAGATGATGTGAAGCATATTCATTGAGATGATCAAAACAATTAATAAAAAGAAATGCTACGGGTATCAATGAATAAACTCTACATCATCTTAGTACTTATTTCTTAGTAAAAGATTTAGTACCTCTAGCATTTTTCAACAAGTTTTCCAATTGTTTTTATCTGATGTATTCTTACTGTTATGGTTGCCATTGTTTTCTTTTATTGCTTCCTTGTGAATCTTCTTGCAGCAAATTCGTAGAAGTGAAAGATAGATCTGTTTTTGTTATCTATGTTTTGAAGTTTATTATCATCATGTTCAGGGCTGAGATTTGCTGGTACAAAGAATGGAGATGCACAGGAGTTACTTTATGAATATGCTATCTACTTCCTTAATGAGGTTTGACATTAAGCATGAGGCTGCTTAATTTTAACATAAATTTATCTGTCTATTTAGAAAAGTGATATATTTAATGTTTATAGATCAAGCCTGTTTCTGCTATAAGTGGAAATACCTTCCCAAAGGGATTGTCTCAGTACATTGATAGGGGCACATTGGAGATATGCCTTCACCTCATTGTTCTTTCCCTCTCCGTGGTAAATGAAAGTACTGTTTGATTTTGAATTTTACTATTACTATTATATCATCGTCATCATTATTAAATTTTGCTGTTTTCTGTTCTGAAAATGATAATCGTGGCTTATTGCCTGGTACAAATGTTCTGAGGGAGCAGATTATGGCTGGTTCTGGACATCTACAAACCTTTCGATTATTGAGATTTCTCCGCAGCAGAAACTCTGCTGATGGCCATGCTAATTACGGTATTCAGATGGCAGTAAGTTTTTGTTTAGTTTTCATCAGATCTCATATTGTTTCTAGAACTGCTCATCTTCACTGTTTTAATCATATCATGAGATGTCAAACCCACCAATGGATTTGTTATGGGCTTTTCATGATTCTCCTGGAACATGGAGAAAAACTTGCAAGCCCTTATGGATACAAAAATTCTTTTGGATGTGTTGCATGAACTTTAAGATCATAAACCAAGAAACGTGTTACAAAAAAATGGTAAGGATAAATTTGAATTGATTGTTTGATCCAGGACAATGGATTATGCTTTTCATTGAAGGGAAAGTAAGATGTTTCCCTTTGTTTCAAGTAAGATATTAATCAGGCTTGCACTGCCTTGTGAAATGCTGTCATTAATCACTGAGGCAACGATAACTGTGGATTTTTGGTAATTTTCTGCTTCCTTCAACTGTATTACTTGCAGAGCCCCTTGTGATATGAAAATCTGGTCAAATCTTTTCTCATGTTATGTGAGGAAGAGGCTCAACATTTCTATAAGCTCCCTTCAGTCTTAAAATAATATGGAATGCATTAGACACATGATTGGGTCACTGTTGACATAAAGATATATCTGGTTACATTTATCATTTGTGGTGGATTTTGCATTCAGGCGGGCATCTTGCTCGATAACAGCACAATGTTCAAATGTTTTCATTTGAAGTTGAGAGATAAATTATACTGATTGGCTTTCTGCTGATACTTCACATGATTGTAGGTAAGCTTAGCCATTGGTTTCTTGTTTCTTGGGGGAGGGAAGCGAACATTTTCAACAAGCAACAGTTCGGTTGCTTCTTTACTGATCACTCTTTATCCACGCTTGCCTACCGGACCAAATGACAATCGATGCCACCTTCAGGTATGACTATCTGTGATTAAGTTAAAGATCAGGAATATATGGTAGAGAAATTTCACAGATAAATTGGGAATAGTTTGAAGCTCAACAAAGTTGTGGTAAAAATTTTAAATTGGTTTTGAACTGTGCATTAAGTCAGTCCCTCTGAAAACTGGATCGGCTGGTTGAACTGGGTTAATGGGGGAACTGGCCTAAGTTCCGGTCCAGTTTACTGAGACCATTTCTGTGATAAAAAGCTGGCCCGAACGGGTCTGGCCAGTTCAGCTGTCAACCGTTATAAATCTCATAACATGTGATTTCAGACTTCAAGTCTGCCAATTAAAGGAGAATCTTACCAATCGCCCTTTGGGTGCCCACATTGTATCCTTGGATGGTCATCTTAGTGAATTCGAACCCGTGCCGCAAACTTAATATTAAATTACCTTCCACCAAGCTACTAAGGACCTTGTTGTAATATGGCAAAAACTTTAATATGATTATATATTACATGAGCTCGATGAATGTAAGTATATATAAATATTTATTTATTAACAAACTTTTGATTGATCAAAGTAAAATGTACTACCTATTATATTTAGCATCGCTGTTTGACCCTGGTCGAACCTCTGACCCTCAACCTTCTCTTTTTCTCTGTTTGATTGCCAGTTTGTATTTCTGAATATTTCTTAGTCATGATTAATTTAATTGTTATCTTTTTTCAATTCCAGAAAATGTGAAACTTTTCCTACCTATTTTGTGGAAGGAATATGGTTAGCCTGTTAGATTTTTTAATAATAGCAATTCTTTAAGATTAATTTGATGCAGAGGCCCAAAGTATTGCATCTATGATTTGTGATGGTAGGCTTGAAGCACGCTTCTCCCCTTCCTACTTTATCCAATTGTTACTGTTATTTGTTTTTCTGAAGCAAGTTTATATCCAGGCATTCCGTCACTTGTACGTCCTTGCTACCGAGGCTCGCTGGGTCCAGACAGTTGATGTTGACACTGGTCTACCGGTGTATGCCCCTCTTGAAGTTACTACTAGGGAGACTGAACATTATGCAGAAACAAGTTTTTGTGAGGTTACCCCTTGCCTTCTGCCAGAACGTGCTGTGGTAAGTTCCATACGTTCATAAAGAAACTCTGCAGGATATACATAATTCCTTATCTTGCTCTCCCCCTCAACTAAAATCAGAATCTTTTGTGGGAAATCTAGTGGACTTGCATGTGGAGTTGCACATTCCTTTTGATTTCCTTTCCCTTGCGCATTTCTCATGGTTGATTGACCTTGGATAGAATCTTCTCAGCTAAATTTGTTGTACCGGGGAAAGTTATTTTGGGACTAAAGGATTATTTGATATGCTGCTTGCAGTTGAAGACAATACGTGTTTGCGGCCCTCGGTACTGGCCTCAAGTAATAGAACTTCACCCTGAAGGTAGTTGGATTCCACTCCTTTGAATCTTTTTTTTTTCTTTTTTTTCATGTTAATGTCTAACAGATAAACCACTGTTCTGCTTTGATTACTTCATTGTAATTTAAGATGCTTCTGATAGATTAAATTTTTATTTTTCAACAGATAAACCTTGGTGGACTTTCAGGGACAAGAATAACCCATTTAATTCTGGCATTCTGTATGTCAAACGAAAGGTTGCCGCTTGTTCGTATGTTGATGATCCTGTGGGCTGTCAGTCTCTGCTATCCCGGGCAATGCACAAGGTTGGTAATTTTCCATATATAGACAATTTACTGCTTTATCTAAGATCATTCAGTGGGTATCAAGTGATCTTTAATCCAGGTATTTGGCTTGACAAGCTCTACAAGTACTGTCCATTGCAATGGGCCTAGTTCTGTAACAGTTGATCAGTTGGTCAGTACCTTCTCCTCTGATCCTAGCTTAATAGCTTTTGCACAACTCTGCTGTGACCCTTCCTGGAATAGCAGGCAAGTATATTTGTATTCACCTCTAGTTTAAGCAGCCTTGTTGCTTTTGATTTCTCGGATTTAAGAGCCCTCTAATGTTGGTCTTTTGTGAAATTTACTCATGTTCTTGTTTTTTCTAGAGATAAGGTTGCTTGTATATTTGTTTTCTCCTTGTATTATATTTACATATACGATGATCATGAACAGTAAACCATTTCAAAGTTCAGGAATTCAAGGCAATGAATTTTGTTTCATTACAGCATGTTTGAGCATTGCCTTCTAAGAATATTTAATGCGACAATGCAGTTCAGAACTGCATTTTATTGGTAATTATTTTTCCCAATGGAAACATTTGGGGTTCCATTTTAATTGGCTAAGAATGAGAGGATTATTCAAGAGATCTAGTAACTTATTGGATTTAAAGATAAGCCCCAAATATAATAAATTAAGAATATTTTTCAATAACATACGAATAGTGCAGATTGATACTAGTTTCCAACAAGGTGTAGAATAACTGACATTGCTGAAAGTTGCTAAAGAAATGGAACCAAGCCATCCTGGCAAGCTCTCCCAGTTCGATTATTATTCTTGATTTGACTAACACAAATGTAGATGAATACATATATACGTACACATGAAATATGCTTATAGTAGGTAAAATTGCTGAAAGTTGAGAATAACCAAACACTTAATTTTGATATGGAATAGAAGTTTGGAACAAATGAGCAGTACATCATAGAGTGGATTGGTACAAAAGTATTTCATGTATGCAATGCTTAACTTGGTTATGGATTGCTAAAATCTGCACTTGCTGTAGAATGAATCAGCCTTCTAATTGAACATGTCAAGAGTTATCAGAATAGTGCTAACTGAGTTACATATTATGCTGCTATCTTTTCTTTTTCTCACCTTAAGCAGAGGATTCATTTCTTTTTTTTCTTTATTCTGCTCATTGAAAATCTTTGCAGATCTGATGTTGATTTCCAGGAATTTTGCTTGCAAGTATTATTTGAGTGCGTGAGCAAGGACAGACCAGCTCTTCTACAGGTAACTATAAAATTTGGCAAGGACGAGCAAATTTCTGTGCCTTCTACAGTTTAACGAATAACCAAGTTAGTTCGCCTGATAGTGGTAGCATAAAAGTGTTGTTATCTTGTGATTATTTGAGTCAAAATGTCTTCTGTGGACCCCATATACAAGTCATTTTTCAAACGTGGCTCCCACCAAATCAATTTTCAATTTTCACCTTTTTCAAAACTCTTCTCAAAACCCAAAACACTTCTTGAAACTTTACCAAATAGACCTTTAGTTTTTCTTTGATGGAATAAATGTAACTTGTTTATGCTTGCATCATTTTATTGAATGCTTGCCAGATTGCATTTCCTACTTTATGGAAACTTCACTTTTCTTCGTGCCGTGATATTGTGCAGGTCTATTTGTCATTATACACGACAATTGCATCTATGGCTGATCAAGTTACCAGTGGTACTGTTGTTTTTGTTGACTCACTCTTTATCTCTAGTCTAAAGGTACGTTCCCGAAGTTCTAGCAGTTCTTCTAATTGAACCAAGTCAATATTCTGAAAATCAAGATATTGCACAAATTTCTTTGGGTATGTGCT
Organism: Alnus glutinosa; assembly: GCF_958979055.1. Lineage (NCBI taxonomy): Eukaryota > Viridiplantae > Streptophyta > Magnoliopsida > Fagales > Betulaceae > Alnus > Alnus glutinosa. The sequence goes on along the minus strand of NC_084888.1, from coordinate 36,930,969 downwards.
GAAACAACTAGATTTCTGCTTTTAAGTTGATAAGAAACCAAAATTGGACTAGTGGTTGGGAGGATCCAATCCAAATTGGACCCAGCTGAGATTTTATTATCATATCGAACCAGTTTTGACGATACAAATTTAAATGAATCTCTTAATATTTGATTGTAATCAGATTGGATTCGGATTTGGATAGATAAAACCGAATTACCCCATTGAAATAATAATTATAACAAGTTTTTATATATAGCCTCGGATGATTTTTGACCTTTTAACTGATGTGGAAATGTATGCATATACTATTAATACTTAGCTGTATGTATTACTTGGTATTGGATGCTGGATTGTTACATTTAGGTCACCTGAAGCAGAGATCATGACTTGACTCACAATATTGGTGCCAGTTCTGGTTCTTTTTAATATGGAACCGGAGGACAAATTTATTTTGTAGGGCCAGGATCTCAGCTGTTTCATTTTATTGTTTCACTTTGGGTCATTAATTAAGCTTTGGTCAATAATTGATCATATCATTGATTTCGCACCTTTTAATTTTTTTTGCTCTTTTCTACTATTACTTTGTTATTATTTATCATTAATGGAATGTATAGCTATCATGATTGGAAGAAGTTTACACAATGGATGTACATTTTCATGGCATTTTCTCCATTACAAGAACAAGGTCAAGGATTTTTTATTAGTAATCCAATCAATACTTAGAAAATATATTGTATCACCTTCATTAATAATAGCTAAAAATATTCTTTGTATACTATTATTTCAATTTCCTGAATGGTCCGAGGATTTACAGTATTGGAATAAAGAAATCCATGTAATGCACCTATAATAGCTTTTAATAGTCAGAAAAATAATTTCTGAAAAACTGGTTAACTGACAAAATTCAGATAAAGATCCTTCCTTTTCGTCTGAAACTTTGTCACAAATCTAAGTTACGACCCCCTTATAAAGATCCAATTAGGAAAAAAGAAGAGAAAGGATGAAAAGATGATATTTGTTTTGAGATCATGGGTTGATGACCCACTGGGTGCTTTGTGTAACTTACAATCCATCAATAAAAGAAAGAAACAAAGAAAATTGTGTACTACTTGGGACGAAATACATTAATGCAACTGAAATGGAACATTGAAGTTTTTTCAGAGTGCCCGCACTTTCAATGTGTCATTTAGTATGCTTACTATCTCAAGACTAAAAATTACTTGAAAACAATCCAGGCATGCTGATAATGGTTCATAAGTTCTTAACATGCCTACCAATTGAGATGGCCTCTCTGACAGAAGCCGCTTACATTTGAAGTCACAATGAGTAGTATCCCCAATTACGATTTTACTGGAAATTTTCTTATTCAAGATATGATCTGAACCTTATTTATTATTATTATTTTTTTAATGTTCCATATGCATTCCTAAGTTAATTTAGAGATTCTCACTATCAATGTTTAAACATTTCTTTACCCCTTTCCTCCTTTTTTATTTGGTGCTTTTAGAATTAGTAATGTGAATCACCTTTTAAAATATGTACATCGGTATAAATTTCAAGCAAGCTGGTTGATCACTGTATAATTGAATGATTTAGTTTCAATGTATAGCTCAATGAATATATTTGTATCGTACAAAGGTTACAATAGTTCTGCATATTTCTTACTGAGTTCATCCTTTTTATAGAGGCTTTATGGTTGGTGATGTCTCTAATTGAGATTTGGATCTACTCTTTCCTGGTTTCTGATTTATTTATTTATTTATTTTTTTTTAAGTAAGAAAATTTTATTAAAAAAGCGTAAGGCACCCCTAAGTACACAGGATGTCTGCACAGGAACAACTTTGCTAACCCACAAAAGAGAACCCAAGAAAACTCACGAGAACCTAAGCACCCATAACTTCCAAAACCCATAAGAAACCCAAAATACTGTAGAACCCCAATCAAACACCCAAAATACAGTAGAAACCCATCCAAATACAGTAGAAACACCCCCACAAAATACAGTAGAAACCCCATCAAACACCCTGGTTTCTGATTTCTTCTATCATCTTTTATTGAGAGAGCTGTATAAGATAATAATTAGATGGTTATGGCTACATGTTTCTATGTACTTGTACCTCTAAGAATTGGATAATTGTGTCAATGCTGCCTTTTGTCAGAAAAAGAACTGTTGCTGGTTGATTGTTGATTGACTTGGGATTAGTTGGATTTGCTGAACAGTTGCCATTCATTACGGATCTGTTTCTTTTCCACATTTAGTTTGCTCGGTATTTATGGCGATCTCTAGTTTTATTCACGAATTATCAAGGGAATAATTTTTCACTGCCTGTTTCTGCTTACAGCTTGCACTGACCTACGCTGAGGCTCTGTTAAGTGGAAGATTGACCACTTCTAGAGGTGGCATTGTTCAATCTAAATTTATAGGGTCTCTTAGGAAGCGGGTGGACGAGCTCCTAAATTGTTCTCCAGCATTGAAGGATGATTTCGGTAATTATTTGAACTCTGGAAGGTGGCCAATTGGGGGATCTCAGGGAGAGAAAGGTTCAATACTTCTTTCATGGTACCTTCAGTGGTTTGGGGTACCAGCTCCATCTGTGATCAAGATAGCAGTCGAGAAAATCAAACCCAAGCTCATGTCGTCATCTTTGATTCCCTTCTTGCGTTTGTTATTTCCCAGCACTCACATCGTCGCTATTGGTGAGATAGACGAGTACTTGTCTTCTTGTCAGTCAGCAGTGTGAGTCCTGCATTATGTCTTGAGGGTGATAGCTAGACAACCGGCGAGCATTACTTCACAAGCATCTACAACTACCACTGCGACTTAGGTCAAAAACTAGCCATTAACGTCACTAGCAGCAGCACCGCCTCTCCACTTTCCAGCCCAGGCAGCCATCTTGTGGCACCGCGAAAGCTCCTTCAAGCAGAACACATGGTTCCACCGCAGCTCCACCACCAGTAGGTGCAGCCACGCTATTTACCCATACTCTTTACCATTGCCATGGCTGTCTTCTAGTAATTATTACTGGTTTTTTGTTTCAGTATGGTTGATTTTTTATTTTTATTTTTTTTTGTATCTATTCCGATCACATGTTATACATGTATGCCGTGAGGCTGTTTCCATGTCCTGGTAACTTCCTCTTGTATGGTTGTTTTCAGTTTTTTGTAATTGAGCTTAATAAGAGGGAAGAAATGGGCAGTGTATCAGATTGTCACCAGCAATTTGTGTGTGGGGCTGAGCGTTGTTGCTGTGTTGTATCCAAGTCATTCGTAGTATGTGACTAGACTTGTTCCCAAGTTATGAAACAACGTCTGCCCAAGTTATGAAACAATGACTAGACTTGTGGTAGCGAAATTTTCATGGAGATTGGACGAATGCCACAACTTAGGGTGGCAAAATTACATAGGTTTGGTTCCCACTGGAATTGACCATTGGGTTGATTCGTAAGAATTGGGATATCCAGTTATTAGGCTACCTGAATTTCTTAGATATTTGGGCAGCTTAAGAAAGAGGGTTGTAGGTCTCACTTGCCCTAGATAGTTGGGTTCTGCATCCTAGGCCGCTCAGGACAGGTGGGTGCTATAGTCCCTTCTCTTAAGTTGCCCAAATTTGGGCTGCTTAATAATAGAGATCTTTATCCAATCCGTCATGGACCTAGATTTGGACTTGAACGGAGACAAAAGTAAATATGCAAAACCAAGCAATTGTGCTTTACATACAATTTGTAGTTATTTTATTTTCTTTGGTATGCATTGAACAATTCCGATAGGTGTGTCAACTGCCCATTTTTTGGTCTCTCTTAGGCAAATTTTGCCTAGTTGGCAGAAATCTGGCATGCTTAACTCCCACCTACCAAATGAGCAGAACCCAAAAAATTCAATGGTTCAACCCTAGAATCAAGGCCCTAGAAAGCTAAAGGAGTAAATTGAAGGGAAATTACATGGGCTTACAAGGGGAACAAAAACTGAGATGGGAGTGAACCCAACAAAAAAATTAATGGATGGACAATAGTTATGAATTTGCACGTCAAGATTTTGAGATAATACGTGTGTAGAGGAACTCGTTCCATGTGTCGGGCAACCCGGGAAGACACCAATGGATGCAATCTGCATAGGTGGCCGGGTCAGCCTGTTGTTCTTTTGTTAGCATCTTGCCTTGACGGATGGTGTGGACCGAGGTGTGTGCATCTTTTCGGTACTCAGAAAGGGTGGTGATGTTTATGAAGTGGACGCCTACTTTCATTGATTTTGTCACATTGCTTGCAATAACAAGAAGCCTTCGATCCGTGCCTACTTCCAAGTGGGTGGACATGTTTAGAACTGGGGTGGTCTCCTTAGCACACTTTATGCCATCCGGGTTGTTCCAGTCCTCGCTCCTATTAAATTGCCGAAAGGTCCCAAAAAGGATAAATAATTTCAAAAATATGATAATGATTGGAGTATTAAGAAGAATATAGTGGTTAAACCAACCAAAAATCGGAAAAAGACCTAGGTGAGGTCTCATCATACTTTTAGAGCTCACAGGCCCACGGTATCTACTATCAACCACCGGGGCTCACCAAATGCAATAATTAGTGAAGGTAAATGGCTGAGGTCAGTGCAATTTCTCAACAATTCTCATAGGCCTAATTGGATTTGAATAAAAAATTGAAAGGAAAATTAACCTATTATGCTGGCGTGCAGGGTTTAGTAATAATAATTTTTTTTTTTTAAAAGAAAAAAAAAAAACAAAGGCTCATTCAAAGTGGGATAAAAATGGAGTAAACGTATAGTTTATAACATTTCAAAATAGGTTAATTCTACGTCATTTACATGGGGACAACATTTTCCTTTGAAATGGGTTGGATGAAATTCTTTGTACCCAATCTATTAAACTGACATATGTTCTTAGAGTTTATAACAAATGTCAATTTAATAGGCTGGGTTGGAGAAAATTTTTGTTATTTACAAGGTAATTAGTGATCTCTTACTTGGTTTATCAAAATTATGTTTTATTGTTTCCGTTTAAAGAAAAATGAAAACCGAGACCCAGTAAATCATTAGATAATATAAAATTAAAGAATTAAATATTACTTGATATGCAGAGGAGACATGCTGCTGAAGAAGACCATTGTCCGTTTAGGATCTATATTTTGGTCCACCCAATGAGCCCACGTCCTCAAAACTCTTGCATACGCTGCTGGCCGTGCGATCTCATCGTACTCTGTGGACCCTTCATCGAACGATCCTCGCCTTTTCCATCATCAGATAACAAATAAAAGAAATCAATCTCAATGATTTTACTTGATTAAAATCAATCACGTAGAAGGAGCAAAATTAGGTAAGCACTTACAGAACTTTCATGTTGAAAGTGTTCATCCACCAGATGTACGTGTTGAAGATCAGGTAGTCTACGCTCTTCCAATTAACTCCATGCTTCTTGATTGATTCAGGCATGATTATACGATTCAATATGCTGTGCATATTTGGATCGTCTGAATTTGACTCAACTAAAAATGGAGCCCAATAAAACTCCACTGTAGCATTATAGCCCTACAAATTGACACGTGTTCACTATAAGTTCATGCCGGCATTCCAAAGCAATGCCAGTTCTTGTCCACCAACTACCATGACATATCTCTGTTACGTGACCTCCCTCTAACCCCATTAAGATTTGAAAACTGACAGAATTTTTTTACAAACCAGATGGGAGAAAAAATTTTAACCTATTTTTATTTATTAATTCAGTCTAGTAAATTGATATTTGTTTTTAGAATACGTATGCATGTAAAAATCACGTGTTGTAAAGATAAATATCAATTTAATAAACTAGATTTGAGAAATTTTCTCTAATATTTGGATCGAGGTCCCTACAATCTCGCCTCCGAAAGTGAAAGGAAACCCTCCAATTGTGAGAGGCCTCCTGTGGACACATTCACAATTGCTTGTGTAATTGTGTTTATTTGTCCATTTGAAAACGCCAAGTGAATTGGCGATGTTCTCGGTCTAACTTGGCGGGCCTATGTATGCATCAAAGAATTCTTATCTCAATCTGGGGTGAAGCAAAAAGCAATAAAGAACCAATAAGAAGCAAACTCGTGTCTCATCATTATGATTTATCATCATTAGAAAAACAAAAAAGAAAGTATTTCTTAACTAGCTGAGAGAGAAAGAGGTACGAACCTCGATTCTGAAAACAGAAAGGGAGCCAGATTTCTTCAAGCTCTTCCTGCCTGCAGGAACAGCAGATTGAACCAAACAAACCATGGACTCCCACTGATTCCTATTCAATGAGTCTCCTACAAACATAAGCCTCTTTCCTCTGAGCTTCTCAAGCAGCAATCTTGCTTTGAACCTTGACACGAACACACAAAATTAACCATAATAAGCACAAACATATAAATCAACAACCCCAAAAACAGAAAGAAAGAAAAAAAAAAAAGAATATGAAAGAATTCAAGAATTCAAAGTCTCTAACTTTGGCAAAGAACAATCTCTGGGCTTCCACTTCCAGTTCTGATACATAGAGTCCTTTCTCCCGTTCCTCATGCAAGTCACTTGGGCCGTCAGAAACTCGCATTCATCTTCTTTGTACAGAGGATGGGTGACGTTATCGAAAACCCAGTCTCCTGTAAACAAATCGCACTCTTCTGGTGGCAATTCGACATCTTCATCATCTTCCTCAACAACCGGAAATTCGATCTTTTGCTCCTCTTCCTTTCCTAATATCGAGTTCAAATCGACAACCGTGTCCTGTTTCTCCCCGGATTTATTTTCCTGGGATTTTTCGAGTTTAGTTCTCGACTTCATCGAAACCGAAACTCCATTGCCAACGTCGTCCTTGTTGTTAGTTTCTTGATGGGGGGTCACGGTTGGTTTGGACGGTTCTTCTTGGATTTCTTGTTTAGGCCTTGAGAATGGAAACTCTGCAATGGACTTCACGTCTTCGTTATACATGAAGACCCCGAACAGGAATACCGAAAATACGACAACGACTACGGAGAGGTTGTTGTTCTTGCGGCCTTTCATCGCTCCTGTATCGGAAAATAGCAGAGGTCCTCTGCGGCGAGGTGGCTGCATGAGAGAGAGAGGCACAGAGGTGGGGTGGGAGAAGAAATGGGAGAGAGACGGAAATATAGAGAAAGAAATGAGCAACATGAGAGAGAAAAAAAGAAACTTGGGTTGGTTGTATTAAGCTTAATTTCTTTAATTGGGGTTTGGTGAGATGGTCTTGTCTTCAAGAAACTGGTTTGCCTTTTGATGGAAGGAGACTTGTCTTTCTCAGTTCATTTTCTTATAGTCCTTCTCTAACTACTTCCTTCTCCTTCTTCGACAAACAACGAGAGAGAGAGAGAGAGAGGAGTAGTTTCAAAGCTTTCCCAAGTCGGTCCCAATCTCAGTCCGATGAAGGGTATGGAGGTGTGCTCTGGCTTTATGGTAGACAGAGTGTTACTGTCTATGAGACTGGAAGGGGAGGATTGAACAGGGAAAAGTGTTAAAATGGCAACAGAAGCCCAGATTCTATGGAGACAGATAGTGTTAAAATGGCATCAGATAAAGATCTTAATTTTATGTTACTTTGCAGTTACGTTCTTCAAAATAGGTTAGAAATAATTTTTCTCCAATCTAATTTTTTAAATTAATATTTATTATTAGAGCATGCGATTTTCACATGCATTTGAATTTCATGCTCTAACGATAAATGTCACATGTTCTGTTAATTTTATTAAAAATGTACATGAAAATCACATGTTCTAAAGACAAATGTCAATTTAATAGACTATGTTAAAAAGAAAAACTTTGTTCAAATGAAAGTGTGTCAAATATTTTTTTTTTTATATAACAAAATTAAAGATGATATGACTATAATTGAAACACAAACACATTTTTCTTTTATTTTATTTTTTTTCTGATATGTCATACCTAATTTCACTTCATTGGGACCTTTGGTGTGGATTGTTTGTTATTTTCTGGAGTTGGTATATCTAGGAAAGTCCATAAAACATAACCACCCAAGACTAAACAAGCAATATATAATTTGCAATGTTTTCCTTTTCCCAACTTTCAATTGCTGCAATCAGTGGCTCTCCGCCACTAAGGAGCTTGGGGCCTGCACCCCTACCCAACCGTAAGGTTCTCACTAAAAAAAGAAAAGAAAAAAGAAAAATAAATTAAATTTTACCCCTATTTTATTTTTTTAATTTTGACCCCCCAATTTGTTTTTTTTCAATTTGGCCCTCCCAAGTTGGGGAGGCCGGCTCCGCCTCTGGCTGCAATGTTTTTTCAAATTGTGTACCAATGTGTTGCAAAATACTTTCCTTTTTGAAAAAAAAAAAAAAAAAAAAAAAAAAAAAAAAAAAAAACTCCTTCTCAGCAAAAAAATTTGACAAAAATTTCATTGATATATATTTTTTTTAATTTTTTAAATTTTTATAAAAGTATTTTTGTCATTTCTTTGTACGGATGGAATACGTTACAAATTACAAGATAGTTAAAAGGAGAGTGTATATACTTTTTCTTCTAGTTTATTATTTTTTCTAAGACTTTATTAATCGTGGGCCACTAAATACAAAAGTAATCCCAAAAGCCTGATTATATGGTAAGAATCGTTGTGATCAGGTTGTTCACAACTCCACACTCACTCTCACCTAATAATTTTGTTTTAAGTTGGCGTAAATGAATTAATTTCATGTAAAAATGATTGAATTCCCAAACTCGTATCTTTTTATTCCTCAGTGATCTCCATGTGAGTTGTTATATTACTTTGTCCCAAGAACAGCTAGCCCAACTGCAGTTGATGCATAATTAAGGCTCTTAATGATGTTAACTATTTGTATGAAAAAAAAACCCTAAAGAAATCAGAATAATTAGTAACTTTAAGTTTGAGAAAAGTAAAGGCTAAGGAATCCCTTTTTCTGTGAGGACACCAACATCTTGTTTCTGTACTGCCTCCCTTCACTTCTTTCGGGTGTCACTTTGATGGTTGGAATATCGCTTTTTTTACAAGCTAAGGCAACTATACGAAAGCATAGAGAGAGAGAGAGAGAGAGAGAGAGAGAGAGAGAGATCTCATCATAACCAATTCGATAAAACTTTGTGCTCACAGGAACTGATATAGCCCATCTTGGCCTTTATATATCATTATTCATGATTCTATTCTCAACAAAGTGTTTCTTTAATTTAGCCTATTAAACTGGCATGCATGTGTTCAAAATAAATATGATTATCATATGCAATTTTAAAAATATATTGAAGTAAACTATCAGTTTAAATAGATTGAATTTGGAAAATATCAAAACTTGTTGTGGATTAGTCTAGGTTTAGGGTTTAAGTTAGTCTTCATATGATGCATAAGGGTGCGTTTGGAATTGCAATTTCGTAAAGACAAAATGAGATTTTAAACCAAATCGCAGAAAATGAACCGTTTGAAAACTGCGTTTTTAAAAAATTGCGATTTGAAAACGTAGAAAAGTGCTTATTTAAATCGTAGGCAATTGTGTGCTTTTTTGAAAATGCAGTATTTTAAAAGGTTAACCTGCGATTTTAATGGCCAAACTGCAATTTTATCAAACGCTTAATTGTGTTTTTAAAAATCACTTTTTAAAATTGCACATTTTAAAATCGCTATTTTTAAATAACACTTTTTGAAAATCGCAAACCCAAACGGACCCTAAAACTTGGTTAAAATTAAAGATCAGAATAGCTCCATCGCAAGCCCATTCGAACAAGAACATAAACGGCACTTCAAGAACAATTTCCAGAATACCTCGATTGCAGGTTGTTCGAACTAAGACTTCAAGGCATTAATTTTGTATTCCCCAAAAGGTTCGATCGCATTGACTTCTAACAAAGCTTAATTAGAAGACTACCATAATGTTATGATCGCAATCATCACACATCGTTTGTTTGGAATGGTCATCAAATTAGATCTGAGACACTTAATTTCACCTTGTTCGAACACTGCTATGTGAAAAACTATGAAACCTTAGCTCGCATTCGAGGGAGACTACGACAAACTGTTTTAAACCTTAGCTTAGGGGTGGGCAAATAATCCGCCTACCGCCTACTGACCGCTTACTGAACTGAACCGCCATCGACCGCCTACCGACTTTAACCGACTAATTTCGGTTCGGTAGTCGGTATAAAATTTTATTCCGAAAGCTGAATCGGCAGCCGAACCTAACCGAACCGCCTTTTAAGCGGCATCCGAACCGAACTGTCTTTTAAACAGTAACCGAACCGAACCGAATTCTATTCCGACCGATTAACCGAACCGACATAAAACGAAACGACGTCGTTTTAGTAAGAACGAAATGTATGATCAATTTTTTTATTTTTTTATTTTTCCTTTAAAAAAATCAAAACGACGTCGTTTCATTACCCATTTTAACCGAATGTTAACCGATTTAACCGACCGCCTATTAACCGCCTTACCGACTTAACCGACCGCCAATTGACCGCCTTACCGACTTAACCGACCGCCTATTAACCGCTTAACCGACTTAACCGATCGACTATATTCTGACAAAAGTCAGTTAACCGACTTAACTGCCTACCGAACCGACGCCCACCCCTACCTTAGCTGATTTAGCCTAAAAACTTGTTTTACTTTTAATTAGTTCTTTAAAAGGTTTTGTCACTAAATCTCTATGTGGAAATGTTTTGTGCTCACTTTAATTTTAGAATTGATATGTATATATATATATATATATATATAGTGTTTGGATTTAAAGTTGATAACTTCATAAATCAAAATTCTGTTAAGATTGAGATATTAATTATTTATTACAACTTGGGATCTAAAACGATTTTTCAAATCCAATTATTACATGTCAATTTAATAGCTTTACATTTCACCTATGGCGAAACAAACCCATTTTTCAAACGGGGTGTTCCCACTTCCCATCACGCTTACACGCCACCGCATTGCGTTGCCGACTAATTTGAACAAATGGGGAAAGTGTCCACCAAAAATACCTAAACAAGAAATAACTTCCAAAAGAGGTTTAATAAAATTCCACGTATTTGGCATTAATTTAAGGTTCCAATATTTAATTTGCATGTCACTTCATCTCATTGGTTTTTTTTCCCTGCATACCACGACACCCACCCGAAAATTACAACATAAAAAAAAATAAAAAAATAAAAAAAAAATAAAAAACCCATAGAAAAATTGTTTGGTTTCATTTTCTTGTCCATCTCTATATAAGAGATGTGTAAATCTACCATTGAATCTGTGAGATCACATGTGAGTTTCACAAATTTAGTGATAGATTTGCAAATGATACATTCAAGAGGAGTAAAAGCCAATAATGATCATCTGAGATTTAATAGTGATTTTAAAAGTCACGTGACATTTGAGAGAATGACACCAAACAAATCATTAAAAAAAAAAAAAAGACACCCGTAATAATTTTTTTGTTTGGTAATAATTTTAAAACATTCTTTTATTTTCAAAATTGAAAAGCAAACTATATATATATTAACAAACAATTCAAAATATAAAGCACTTTTTAAATGTAGACCCTACTAAAAAACACTTACCACTATTTTTTTTTTTTTTTTGAAGAAAATACTTATATTATTCATTTCATAGAAATAGAGCAATTTGCTATAACAAAACAATACAAGAAATACAATAAGGAAAGTCTTCCATTTAAACTTGATTTATAACATGTTTAACTGCCGCTTTAGCTAAATCATGAGCAGTAGAGTTTCCCTCCCTTTTGACATGAATTATTTGCCAAACCGGCACCATTCTAAGCACGTCTCTAGTTTTGTCCACTAGATGTCCATATCTACTCCAGCATTGTCTGCTTGACTTAATAGTGTTAAGATTCTCACATTGCCAAGGTATATCTGAGTTGTGGGGCTTTATAAGCATTTAGCATTAATCACATTTCTAGTTTTGTCCACTAGATGTCCATATCTACTCCAGCATTGTCTGCTTGACTTAATAGTGTTAAGATTTTCACATTGCCAAGGTATGCCTGGGTTGTGGGCTTTATAAGCATTGAACAAACATCTTCCCTTAAGGTGGATTTTGTGGAAGAGTAAGGCCCAATGGACTTTATCATAGTATCAGAGCTTTAGGGCCTTGAATAATGTTGGGCATTCCCTCCCGTTGTACACGTGTTTGGACAATAGTGCTATATGTGAGAGAGCGTGTTAAGAGTCCCACATTGCCAAGGTATGCTTGGGTTGTGGGCTTTATAAGCTTCGAGCAAACCTCTTCTCTTAATGTGCCTTTTATAAAAGAGTAAGGCTTAATAAACTTTATCAAATAGCATTAACTATTTGGAGCTCATCACCCTCCAGCACAATTTGTCGCAGACCCAGCTCTCTGCAAAACTTTGCAGCATGTAGGGCTCCCAACACTTCAGGAACGAGAGGTTCAAAATTCTACAGCTTTTTTAGGCTTTTCATATCTATCACATATCCCTTGTGATCCCTTATTATGGCTCCCAACTCCATATACCCAGAAAACTGCCGCATTCCAATTAACTTTGTAGACATCAACCAGTGGTATTTCCCATCAAATATGTGTTATCCCTCCATTCTCTTGTTTCTCATCCATCTCCGTCACTGAAACATTCTTATTCATCAAAAGACTCCATTGTCACTCTTTCAACACTAAACTGGGATCAAAGAACTCCTCCCATAAACTACAGTACTTCCACAGAACCATATTCTTCACGATATAACCATAAATAACTCAAATTTTTCAGTAGAACATTTTGAGGTCATACCCTCCACAACTTGCAAAAATTCAGAACTGTTGCATGAGCTTTTCTGAATAACAATACCCTCAATTAATGCTTACCACTATTGTATCACGTCAAAATATTTTTCAAAACCATTATCAAACAAAATAATTTTTTTATTAGCAAAAGGTCTCTCTTTCTCTCTTCCCCACATTTTCTCTCAATATATATAGTCTAAAAAAAAATGGTACGCGTTAGACATTGAGAAGGCTGCATTTTAGGGTTATCTCTTGCCTTTAGAGCGTCCGTCTGCTTGCTCTCTTATTCCTTCAATCATCAAAATGGATTTACTATTAAATAAATTTTGAGGGTTTGTGAACTATTGTGCTCGGTTATCGTAAAATTAATTTCGAGACTTGTAATGGCGGAGTTGTCGACTTTAAAACATCGAGGCCCGCGTCTAGAGATGGCGTTGTCACCAATGTTCTACGATGACCTCGAGGACCCGAAAAGAAACCCATTTTTCGTCCAAAATAGAAAGAAACAAAGCGCATAATGGTACCTAATTTTTTTTTTTTTTTTTTTTTTTGAATAATCGCACCAACGGTTTACGTGATATGTCATAATTATTTTTCATTTTCTATGGTTTAAAAAGTTAATAGGAAATCTTTATGGTTAGCAATAATTACAAATAGATTTCTGGAGTCAAATTCCGTTAAAATTTTTAACAGATTCTGTTAAATGTCACGTCAGAACCACGTGTCGCCAATAAAATGACAACATGTGTCTATCTTAATGAAAAAATATAAATTTATTAAAAAAAAATACTTATTTAAAAAAAAAGGGGGGGGGAAGGCAAAGGGGTGGCTGGGCCACCCCCGGTGGCCACTGGGGGTGGCGCGCGACCACCCCCCATTGGCTGGAGGTGGCCTAGCCACCCCTTTGCCTTCCCTTATTTTATTTTTTATTTTTTTAAAAAAGTATATTTCTTTATTTTTTAATAAATTTATATTTTTTTTATTAAGATGGACATGTGTCGCCATCTTATTGGCCACACGTGGTGCTGACGTGGCATTTGACAGAATCTGTTAAAATTTATAACGGAATTTGACTCCAGGTATCGATTTGTAATTATTGCTAACCACGATGACCTCTTATAAACTTTTTGAATTATAAGAGTAAAAAATAATTATAGCATATCACATAGGCTAATGATGCAATTATTCCAAACTTTTTTTAACAGATCTTGACGGCCCTTCAGACTGGGCTGAATCGAGTCCTTGAGCATTAACAACTCAATTGAGCCTCATCAAATCTTTGGAAAAAGAATTGGGCCTTTCATTATGTTACCTGAAGCTGCTAATCTTAATTGCTACGTATATCACAATGATTTTTTTTTTTAAATTTCAATTTAAATTTAAGAAATCAAACGGCTTTTTGCTGTTTTATTCAAATATATTTTACATTAGATTTTTTATTCTTTTTTATATCATTTTAATATTTTTTTATTTATTCTTTATTTATTCTTACGTGTAGAATTTTTGTATGTGTAACTATACATGTAGATATATTTATTTATTTATTTTTTCTCTCTTAAGGAAATAGTTGGTCCTGGGATGTTTCTGGGTTGAGAAAGAGAGAGAAAACACTTTTATGAATAAAAAATAAAAAGTAGAGAGAGAGAGAGAGAGAGTTTTTGCCTTTGGTGTTAAAAGAATGTTTAGGGTGGGCTATAGTAACTGTAGCTGGTAGTTTAGAGAATATCTAAGAAAGTTATTGAATTAAAATTTTGAATAGTTTTATTCAAATTTACATAAGCTAATCTCGTTTAAGAAAGCCATTGTGAATGCAAAAGAGAGCACACACTGACACATAATAAGATAAATTTCAATGCATTACAACGAATGACAAAATAGGAGTAATATTTGTGGAAAATTTTAAAAATAACTGTGTAATATAAGCACTTTAATAGTATTGTTGAGATCCAAAGAAGACTTCCTAAGGTTGATAAAGGTATTGAAGATTTACTTATATGGAATTCTAGAAATGGTTCTTATTCTTGTGCGGAAACTTAGGAGCAGTTGAGAAACAAAAAATCTGTTGCGGTTTGATGAAAACTTGTTTGGTTCTCTCTGTCTATTCCGCAGCATTTCTTCATCAATTGGTTGGTCGTTCAAAATGTAATTGTCACTAAAGAAATAATGTGTAGAGGGGAATATTACACAAGGATGACTAATTGTCTGTTCTACCATGGATGGCAGAAAAGTCGTGATCATTTGTTCTTCCATTGTAGCTTTAGTAGAAGGATTTGGACAGCTCTTATGAATGATTGTTCTTGTAATGATCCACCTTCAGATTGGGAGAGTGTTGTCGATTGGTGTGTAACAACATTGCACATAAAGAGTCTGAAGTTTAGCCTAAGCAAGTTCTGTTTTGGTGCTTGTGTGTATCATCTCTGGAAACAACGGAATGCTTTGCTTTATGAAAATATTTCTAAAATTGAGAAGGCCCTTATAGCTCAAATTAAGTGGGAAGTGAGGTCCAAAATCCTAGCTAAGGGTTCCTTTCATCGGCTTGATAAACACTTAGACCTTTTATATAGTTAGAACTCACATTCTTTGTTGTAAGAGTTGGGTCTTGATTTAGTTTGTTTCATGTTGTTGCTGTTGTATAGGCGTGTTTTTCCTTGTATTTGGAAAACTTTATCTAGTGTTTACCGGAGAGTTGAGATTGTTTTGTTTGTGTTTGCTTTATAAAGTTTTAATTCATTAAAAAATAAAAATATAAGCACTTCAATGTCACTAAATAAACAACCAAGAGCCAAGGTTGCATTGTCGATTATTTAATTCACATTTTCAAATATATATTTTTCATTTTTTTTTATCATCTAAACCATCTAAAAACATAATTCCAAATATATTTTTCTTCGGTATTCATAATTTTAAAAACAATACCATAAAAATCGTACACTAAAAAAAAAATTATTGTAATATCCGAAACACTTTCGCGAAAAACTTAAAAGCATAATGTGTAAAGATTTTCACTCCAATATCATTAAAAACAATCTTAAATAATAAATCACAACAAATCCAGAGATCAAATACGGTACCGGTCAAGTGGGTCTTTGAAAAGAAGGCGTTCATGATAGACCCTCCACGCATAGTCCTCGAAGCAAAAGGAGTTGAACAATTTCCCTTCTTGTTCGCCCGTGCTACCATCAATTTGTTCATCTTTTTTCCCGTCGCGATCGCCACATATTGTCTTTGGGATGAGGGGGGAGACTTCACTGTCCATAGGAAGAGTCACCAGCAGCGACATTGATATGCAGCCTGTGTTGTTGGCATCTCCCAAATGTGCCACTGGTTTCCCTCTCACTTTCTTTAACTTCCCATTGCTCCACACCTACAATTCATTCATTCCAACAGAGTTAACTTCATTAGCAAGCTGATAATTTTTTACACAGATTCGTAAATTTATTCAACATGAAATTAATGAATTAAAGTTGAAGAATCTAATCTGTTTATTTAAATTGATCAAGTTAGAGTTAGACATTTATAGTTTTATATTTATGTCTCGATATGACACGATCCGAATACGATACGACTTGAATACTACAAGCTGTAACTTTATACTTCTTAAGCCAAATCTGTATAATATTATATTAATGTTTCAACATAACTCAAATTCAACACAAGTAAATGAATTAAATTCAACACAAGTATACGAATTGTCACTCTTAAATTTAATATGGTTCTAAGATGCAACACAACATATATTTCATGATTTTGATTGTCAAGTGGCCATCATGTGACACTTTAGAGACCAGCATTATCCTCAAACTTAAAAGGATCAAAGTAATGACCAAATTAAAACTTACAAGAGACTAAATTGACAAAAACAATAGAAAAATCAAAATGAGTATATTTCATTATTTCAGCCAAAAAGGAATAGTAGGAAAACTCACGTGAGCAATGTCGCCAAGCGTGACCATGACTGAGTCCACTTGTGGCGATACAGAAACCCAACCCGAATCCGCCAGCAGCGAATACTTCTGGCTCCTGATTTGATAATGTAAACCCACTATAGACGGGTAAAACCCACCCGACAAGACCGGTTTATTCCCGGGTACGCCCTCAGAAATCCACATCAACGAACAAAACCGGGATGGATCCTCCCCTACAGGATTCTCAAACCCCACTGCGCTCGAAAGCAGCTCGATGATCCTCAGCCCAAGCTTCTCCAGAGCGCGAGTGAACTCGCGCAAAGAGTCCAAGGACAACTCGGTTGATGACTCAGTAGAACACGACGAGTCCAAGCGGAAGGACTCGCCGAGTCCGTCCCCGTCTTCGTCATCGCCACCTTCGTAACCCAGAGGCCAGTTCTTGGGAAAATAAGACTCTTTTTTGTCCCGAGAAAGGTCAAAAAGAGCGAACGAGTCTGACTCGGCCGAACCAGCGAGTTGGGAAGGGATAGTATGGTTGGTGACTTGGAAAAACCCGAGTTGGAGGGCGTCGAGGATAGTAGTGGAGGGGTTTTGATCACCGGAGAGAGAGACTACAGGTGGACACATGGCGGGAGGTGAGCGGCGAGTGGGGAGGGAGAGAGTGGGTGAGGGGAGGCGGTGGAGGAGCCTAGAGAGCGCGTCGGCAGCGTCTGACGTGGACAGGAGGTTTGGGGGTTGAGTTGACGGTGTGGGTGGCGGGGCTGCGGTGGCGCCGTACATGTTTGGTAGCTGTTGTTGTTGCTTGTGAGTTGAAGAGGCCATGATGATTTATGTGAAAGAAAATGATATACAAGTGCATATAATTAAGTGTGCAACTTGCAACAAAGCTTAGCTTATAAAGAAATGCCCCCCCATCAAGGAGATACATTTTTTTAAGAACAAAGTTTTTCTAGAGCATTTTAATTCGGTCTATTAGATTAATACGTGTCTTTGAAACATATTATTTTATATTAAAACTACACGTTCTAAAGACAAAGTTCTATAAACTAAATTAAAGAAATTTTTTCGAACCCAATATAGAAAGGAAAAAATTATCTATACATTAACATGTCATACAAAGTCATTTATAAACGTCACTAAATTGAATAAAAAAATAATAATAAATGTCACCCAAAAAAGAAAAGAAAAAAAGAAAAGAAAAAAAGGCAGATATGGATGATAAATCAGTTATTTTCTCTGAGTTAATGAAATATGTTCAATTGGCACTTAACTTTCTGTAAACACAGCTTTGATCCAACTCAGATTGTGGGGTGCAACAAGTAAGTTGTATTAATCATTTGTTAAGAGCTGGCAAGGATGAAATGTAGCTTCCTTTTTGGTAAGGAGGGTTTTTATTAAGTAGGAAAAGCAGCTGGAATATCTAGATCAAAACAACTGCTCAGCAGCTGTGAGCCTGTGGTGAAATGCATGCTTCTGAATTAGTTTTGTTTGGCTTGTTCTAAAAATTCGCAACTTTTTGCAGGTTTAGTGGCAGCCTGCTCCCTTGTTGTGAGGGAATTTGTGCCTCTGGCCCTCTGGTGGTGGCAGGTTTGAGTTACAGGGGAGCAAACTTTTCTTTATTGGATGAAAGCATGGGTGCTCACTTTTATGCATTCATGCTTTGTCTGTATAAATACCAAGCATACTTCAAAACTTTCATATGTTTACAATTGGTGGGGCTACTGGTGCTTAGGAATTAGTTTGATTCTCACGTACGTCACATGCTTTTGTTTAGTACTATTCATTCTCATTGCATTTTTTATTTTTAATAGAATATATGATTTTTACGGGTATTTTTTACTCATATCATTTTAATCACATGTGAATTTAATAGAATGTCAATTTAATAGATTGCACGTAAGAAATTCCTCCAACAAATAATTTAAAAAGCTATCTCAATCGTTAAACTCATATTCTTTACAAATATTTGAGCAATACTTTTGACTTTATGAACTCTTTTGATGACACTTACCTAATGATATATCAAGTATTCATCCGGCCAATTTGGGTTGAGAATGCAGGCTTGGGCCGGAGTGGTCGGGCCCAAACTACGAGGCCCAATGGGTCATGAGGGCCAACAACCCAACTGCTTATCGAGGATGTGGCGGAGAGGATGAGAAAGACCATTATATAAAACCAACGACGAGAACATGTCGTTATAAGAACTCTGAAAATATAATTTTGTGTTCAATTACAATTATCCATTTCAGATACGGCAGTATGGGGGCAAAATGGGAATATTGTGGGTCCCCGAATTTTTTTCAAGTGCCTAATAAGCCCAGTAGAAACAACGCACCTAACGGTCACCGAGAGTCCTAGCCTCGCGTTGCCTTCGATCACGAACACAATTCCAATCCATGACGCATCAACATCATCGTCCGTACCATACCTGAAAAGTCGTTACAGAATCAGAAAATACAAAAAGCAACGATTTCTAGCGGAAGAAGAAGAAGAAGAAGAAACAGCTCGTCTTCGATTTTCGCCATGTTCGCCAAATTGTTTCAAAAGATCACCGCCGGCGCTGAGCAACAGTCTGATCAGGTTCTCCAGCCCAACCTAATTTCGCTTAATTATCGCATTGCAAAATTGATTTTTTTATTTGTTAACGTTATCAATTGTATGAATATAAGAAATACTTGTTTTGATGATTTTCTGTCTTTCTCTTTTAGGATTGCAATACAACTATAGCATTCAGTTCCTTTGAATTCAAAATTCGTTTTTATTTTTATTTTTTATTAATCTGTATCATTTAATAGAAATAATGATTCCGATTTTTACCTGGAAATGCTTTTCTTTGAGCAAATAATAAGAAATTTTCCTCAATTCAGAATACTGAGAGCTAGCTAGGTTGTTATTTAGCTAATGAATATAGTTTTCTCTCTGAAACGCTCAAATATGTACTGTGGATGTGCTTCATAGATTGCGAACTACATTTAGTTTTGTTCCTCTGCGTTGTATGTATATCTTTTGCAATTTCTAATAAACTTTTTTCAACAGCATGATGTGCCTCAGGGAAGTCTGACACCCGCAGACTTGGATATACGCGTAACTCTTCACTATGGGATCCCATCTACTGCATCCATTCTTGCTTTCGACCCAATTCAAAGCCTGTTGGCAATAGGAACGCTGTGAGAATTGACATAATTAGACTCGTCAATGAATCTTGGAACATTAAGCATTTGTTGACACCAAAATGCATCGGTTGTGATTGATTTGATGATTATTAGCTTCAAATCTGAATCTTTTTCTTCTTTGCTCACTACAGGGATGGGAGGATAAAAGTGATTGGTGGTGACAATATAGAAGCGCTTCTTATATCTCCTAAGCAGCTGCCCTTTAAAAACTTAGAGGTTTGTGAGTTTTAAATGCAAAGAGTAAATTGCTTGCATCTAGTTTGTGCACCAATCTCATTTTTACATGTCTGGTTTTACTTCAATTCGGCAAATGTTTGTCTGACAACATTATATAATTTTTGTTTTCTTTTTCCTCAGTTCTTACAAAATCAAGGTTTTGTAGCAAGCATATCAAGTGAAAATGAAATTCAGGTATTGATTCTTCTTGGACCATTTAAATTTCTTGTGAACTATTTTTTTCACTTACAAGACCTCATCTGGGTCTTCACTATTTTTATAGAATTTCTTGTTACATTGATCCTTCTCTCTTTCTTATATTTTATTCTTCCAATTTCCCCCCACTGAGTCACTGACATAGATTAATCGGTTTAATAGGTTACTGATTTTGGCAGGTTTGGGATTTGGAACACAGGCAAATAGCTTCTACTTTACAGTGGGAGTCCAATATAACTTCTTTCTCTGTCATTTATGGCACCCCTTACATGTATGATACTTTGTGGCTTATGCTGCATCATCGTTATGCTTATATTGGCTGCAAATACAATTGAAATCTTGACCCGTGGAACATTTTTACACTGTCATTCCATACAGGTATATAGGATGTGAGTATGGGATGGTGTCTGTGCTAAAGTATGATGCTGAAGGCAGAAGAATTATACAATTACCATATTGTGTTCCCACAAATATCATAGCTGGTAATTGCTATATTCTTACAATTGGTTGATGTTGAAGGCAGAAAATTTTACAATCACCATTATCTGAGTTCTCCAAACTTCAAATTATTTTATGGTGATACATGCCTTTCTAAGTCTAGTTGGAGATAGTATTCTGTGGTTGTAAATATGTTTCATATATTTCATTTCACATGTAAGGTTTTACAGGGTTTTCCCTACTAAAATTTACGAATATACATATGGATGACAGGATGAGTATATACTAAGAACCTGAAAAGATAATTTTGTTGATCCTTCTGGTTGGTGGATTTTGACCAAATAGACTGGCTCAAGTCACTTTCTAGTAATCAAAACATTGAACAAAAGGGAGGGTGATAAACTAAACAGGTCACAAGCATGCATCCATGGTATTTTTATTCTCCTCAATGAACTTTCCTCAGTAGGAGAAATATTATATTATCAGAATTGTTTCTGATAACCTAATACGAACTACATTTCTGATAATCTAATACGAACTACACTCTTGCAAACATTCATTTGTTTTTATTGGTATGTCTAATGTAGTCAGCTTGATATGTCAGCCAATGTTTATGTGCTGATCATCCTAAACATCTCATACATGAGTACGTCAATATAAACTTGAAAATACAGAGATAAAAAATTGATAAGTACAACAAAAACTTAAGACATTTATCCATAACACTAATTTTGCATCTCACCTGCATTATGTGTGGTGGCCATTTATCCTGTGTTTACTTTCAGGACGATTAGGTCTTTGTAACTTCTAACATCTAAATAAGTATAAAAATTTGCTCTTGCAGAGGCAGCTGGGATGCCATTGCCTGATCATCTTTCTGTTGTTGGAGTTCTGCATCAACCTAGTTCCGAGGGAAATAGGCAAGACAAGATTTACTTGAAATTTCTCTGATTAAAATTTTCTGGTTTTGCATTTCAAAACCATGAACTTGGGTTTTGCGATTCTCTACTAGTAGCTAACGTCAATGCTTTGCATTTAGAGGCTATGGATGGGGTAGGTCCATGCATGATTTGAGGCTTATGTATTGGTAATTATATTATTTATTTTGTTTATGTGGAGAGAGAAAATTCAGTTTATGCATGAGTGTTCTTATTTTGAATTCATAGATAGGTGCTCTCTTTTTTCTTTGAATTAAGGGCATACTATGGGTTACGCCCCTTTGCGCTTTTTCAATCTACTTTACTTATCAAAAAAAATATTATTTATTTAGCAAAACCAGGATAACTCATGGGGGCAAGTTTATGACACACGCACACACTGAATTCAGCAGACATTGATATCTAGAAACAACAAAGAACTAAATTAATAAACATAAAAACTAGTAAATTAGATTTAAAGGTGTATGCTCAAATATTCACGAAGAAGAACAAATTCTTGCATAAAGAGGTTGAGCTCTTTTCACCTTTTTTTGTTCACTTTTGAAATGCGTTAGTAATTTTTCTCTTTGATTGCCTCATCATTTTCTCTTTAATGGCTCAAGTTCTTTTATATTTCTTGAACCGTAAAAGGCATTGATAAAATAGGAATATTTTTCAATTTTTTTAAATGAAGTTTGATGGATAAAAGAGACATAGTCCATTATTTATGCTGTAATATCAACAAGCATAAATCATAATATCTTAGAGGGGTCAAACTTCTAAAACTCAAAACAAACTCTAGGGATTTCAATTTTTTTTCACTAGTCTAGGGGGAGCAAACTTATAGAACTCAAATAAAGAAGGTTTCAAATGTTTTTCACAAGTGAGGGAGGGCAATTGCCCCACCCACACACCCCTGCATGCGCGGGGGAGCCTTCTTGGCTCTTCCATTGGTCTAACCTTAGGGCATTGTTGTCCCCACTAAACTGAGCGTGTATTGGTTTATATGATACATGTACATATGTATTATGTATGTATGGTTTTAACTCTCTCTCTCTCTCTCTCTAAATATATATATAATGTTGTGTGCCTGAAAAAAAGAAAAACTATACGTGCTTTATGGATGAATCTAGAAGGGGAATTATCCATGAGTATTGCACATTGTACATTACTTTGATTTACTCGTTCTACTTCATGCATTTTGAAAGAATGTATCGTTTCACAGATTGCTGATTGCATATGCGAATGGGTTGATGATACTATGGGATGCTTCTGAAGATCGTATTGTTCTTGTTAGAGGCTATAAGGACCTCATATTAAAGGACAAAACAGTGGTTGATTGTTCAAAAGACACAGGACATGAGCCGTCTGATGATGTGTTGGATGATAGAGAACTGGAGAAAGAGATAAGCTCTCTCTGTTGGGTATCTAATAATGGATCAGTTCTTGCTGTTGGCTACATAGATGGAGATATAATGTTTTGGAATTTATCAAATGCTGCCTCTACCAAAGATCATAAAGCTGAAAAATCGTCGAATGATGTTGTTAAGCTACAATTATCGTCGAGCAACAAAAGACTCCCTGTCATTGTTTTGCATTGGGCAAAAAGTGGATCTAATAATGATTGTGGGGGCCAACTCTTTGTCTATGGCGGTGATGAAGTTGGATCTGAAGAAGTTCTAGCGGTGTGCTTTCAACTCAAAATAGCTTTTTCATATATTGGTTAGTTGAGTATACGTTCTTGTGATAATCAAAATACAGTGATGGAAAGTACCTGTCTTTTTTGTGATGATAAGATTTAAACATGAGACCTTTCACAATCCCACCCATCCCTTTACCACCCGAGCCAAGAGCCAACAGATAATAGTGACCAAAGCATCTTATTTCAATATTACGGGATTACGAACATGTTAACATGAACATTGACATTTGAGGTGTCGCTGTGGAATAAAGGAAGAAAAAGACACGGTTTTGTCCTTTTGGGATTTTTTTTTTTTTTTTTGGGGGGGGGGAGACAATATATTTACAGTCTGCTTTTGCTACCTGAGTTAGATATTAGCTCCATTGCTATACTGTGTTACACTTGATGAATTCCAAAAAACGGCAATATTAACAGTAGAATACTTAGTCTGATTACCGTATAAGTTCTTCATGAATATTTCTTTTCCATATTACAGATTTTGAGCCTAGATTGGTCTTCTGGGATAGAAAGTCTGAAATGCATTGGACGTGTAGACCTTACACTCAATGGCTTTGCAGATATGGCTCTATTACCAAGTACTGGTGCAATGGAGGGTAGAGGCATGTCTCTAGTTGTATTGACAAATCCTGGAAAATTGCATTTCTACGATGATACTTGCTTGTCTGACTTAATTTCTAAGAAAGAAACAAAGGCTTCTGCAGCTACAGTGCAGTATCCGATGCTCATACCCATTCTTGACCCATACATGACTGTGGCAAAGCTTGGTTTGGTTTATAGAAATGGGAAGTTCTCAAGAGTTCTGTCTGAGGTACTGTTTATTTGTTAGCACAAGTACTGAATACAGTTCAGTTGAATATTTTAATAAATACACTTTTTTTTTTCAATATTACCACCCTGATATTAATCTGAGTTACCTATTTTCAATTAAATATTCAAAGCTGCAAAAGTTAAACAGAACATACTCCAAGGATAGTACATATCATCGACCATTGTTGATTCAAGTTTTCCTTGTTCATTTAGATTGTCTCAGCTGCAAAACTTCATGCAGCACGTACTTCAGACACAAGTGGTACAAAGTGGCCTCTGACTGGTGGCATTCACAGTCAGCTTCTTGAGACTGAAGGTTATTGTGTCGAGAGAGTATTCATTGCAGGTTATCAAGATGGATCGGTTCGAGTATGGGATGCTACATATCCAGCCCTGTCACTTATTCATATTTTAGGATCTGAGGTTAGCATGTTTTTTTACTTCTAATTTTCAAATGTCACAGAGAGCTTAGCCCCTTACCCTTTTGGCTTTGATATTAATCCGTAGCTCCTGTTGAGATATGTTTTTATTGATAGAACATGCATTATGTATGGCAGGTGAATGGTATCAACATTGCTGGTACAAGTGGATCGGTTTCAGCACTGGATTTCTGCTCTGACACTTTAACATTAGCCATTGGCAATGAATGTGGTCTGGTAAGAGTTAAATTCCTTCTGCCTTTTTCTAATGCGGTCAAGACTCGATGTTTAGTGCTTGTCTTCACTTTTGAGAGCATGTAGGTTCGTCTATACGAGCTAATAAGGAATTCGGATGAGACAAGTTTTCACTTTGTGACAGAAACTGAAAATGAAGGTTTGGCTCTATCCTCTGTGTATTCCCTTCAAATGTCTTGCTCAAAAAATTAGCTCTACAAACAAGGAGCAAAGTAAGGTAAAAAGGTGATTAGGGGGATTTTGTTTTGATAAATGACTAGTGGGATCTTTGAGGCATCAACGGCCTAGAGTCTATATAGAGTTCAATGGTCAAAAAAGATTGACATGGCCAACCCCAAGTGATTGAGATTAAGGATTTCTACAGTTGAGTGGTTCGAGTCTCAAAGGCTTACTGTTGTTTTTCTGAAGTTGCTCAATCTTTTTTTTTTTTTTGGGGGGGGGGGGGGGGGGTGTGCTACCTTCGTTTATCCATAGCAAGTTTCCATATCAAAATGACAAATCGGTTGTGAACTCAAGATCTTAACAGGAACTTTGACTATGTTATTCCTGAAAGAAAAAAAACTCTGCAGCAAGTGTTACTAATAGATTCCTAGATGACTATTTGTCACTAAATGTCTGCTAATTCTCTCTTTAAGAAGACCTTATCCTGTTGACCCTACTCTCACATGGTCATGCCATGCGCTCTCTCCAGGAGGAACAAAAAAGAATATGGTTCAAGAAATGATGGTTTTAGAGGGTGTTTTATTAGTTTCCACTCTCTTCCCTTCCATCATTAATTCAGTCCCATCCATATACAGTAAAAATTCTTTCTTTCTTTCCTCTTTTTATTTTTTATTTTTTATTTTTATTTGTGTTTTTGGCAATGGAGTGGTGCTTTATGCCTGTTAGGAATGTTTTCTAGTAAATTTGTTTCCCTTGTGTGAAAAATTATCTTTGTGGTTCCATGTTGTCCTGCAACCAAATTTGTGATGCTTCAGTAGCTAGGCTGATGAGTTAGCACATATTAGTGGTTGTGCATGAACCAGATTTTAATTGTTTGGAGATGACTACAATGATACTATTAACATGGCATAAAGACTCGGGCTGATTAATGTTCTTGTTAACTACAATAAGAAGTTGGGCAGATTAATGTTGCCTGTTGGATGGTGGTCTGATGATTAAAGCCAGTATTGTCTGTGATACATCTCTCTGTCTTATATAATGCACACTTAATAGTTCTGATTTTTCCGATCTTAATTATATGCTAATTGTTGTGTAAGCTGCTTGCAGTTCACAATATGGACCAAGGTGATGGGCCTTGCTGCAGAGCTGTGTTTTCACTCCTCAATTCTCGTATATGCGCCCTACAGTTTGCAAATTTTGGATCAAGACTTGCCGTAGGATTTGAATGTGGCCGGGTGAGAGTCTTCTGTTTATGTTTTTATTATAGTACTGTTCTTTAATTTGGGGTAGTCATTGATTGGAAATTTCAGCTTAATACGTTTAATAATTCACATTTTCCATTCATATTACAGGTTGCAGTGCTTGATACTAGTACATTATCATTTCTGTTCCTTACAGACTGTCTATCCGACTCACGTTCCCCTATAATTTCTCTCACTGTGAAGACATTTTCAGATTCTAACAGCTTAATAAATATTACTGAGGTCTCTGAATCTGAAACTCCAGAAAATCTTGGAAATGGGCTAGTGTTAGTAATGACCAGGGATGCACATATCATTGTCATAGATAGTGCGACTTGCAATATGGTTACCATTCAGTCAATGTCTCCAAAAAAGAATTCGGCTGCAGTTTCTATGCACATTATAGGCAAGTATTTTCATTGGAGGAAATAGTAGATTTTATACCTTTGAATTGTAGCTGAGAAATCTCTTTATGCAGATGGGAGCAATTTTATCCCTGAAATGAGAAAAAAGCATTCGTTGAACTCAGCTCAGAAAAGTGAATCTGCACCAACTAATTTACAGTCTGGAATTACAGCGCATGAAGTTGAACTTGACACCTCTGGCGAAACTGAGGATTTTGGGCAGGGATTGATAAACTTATTCCTTTTACTTTGTTGTGAAGATGCATTGTTCTTATACTCTTTGAAGTCTATGATTGAGGTGACTCTTGTTGTATACATTATCTTTTTCAGCATTTCCACTTCTTTATTTGCCAGTAAAGGGGACTGCCTTATTTCTAGGGTGACAGTAACTCAATTTGGAAGGCGAATCTTGCAAAACCATGTTGTTGGTCTACAACCTTCAAGAAAGATGAGAAAGAGTGTGGACTGGCTGTACTGTATCAGAGTGGAGTCATTGAGATAAGGTGAAGTGTTCGTCAACTGCCTTTCTTGCTTACTTTGATACCTATAAATTCCAATGTGATTTTGATGACCCTATTGTTTATATCAATTATTAGAATTCAATGCTTTTGGTTACAAATCTTTTTTTACTCAGCCGTAATATCTGTTAGAGGAAGTTGATATCGTCTTTGGACAGGTCTTTGCCAACTCTTGAAGTACTGGTAGAAAGCTCTTTAATGTCAATCCTAAGGTGGAACTTCAAGACTAACATGGAGAAGACAATGTTCTCTTCCGATAATGGGCAAATTATGCTGGTTGGTTTTATATTGATTTATGAAATGGACCAGTTATTCATTTTTACTATTTTATGCGTCATCAGAAACTATTTGATCTATAGTCACATGAATTTATTTTTACAAATTCAACTGGGAAAGATGGTTCATTTTGTTTTTTTTTTTTTTTTCGTCTTTTATAGTAAATATAAAAATGAAGATTACACTTTACTCCTATGGTTAGACTGTAATAAACTGATGTACATGTGATTAGTTTGTGACACCAAGCCTCTCTATGGTTTTTATTCCCAAGTTATAGCTTTATGTTGTAATATGTAACGTGAATTTATGACATTTTGGTTTTATAGGTAAATGGGTATGAATTTGCTACAGTATCTCTGTTGGCCAGTGAAAATGACTTCAGGTCTCTCTCTCTCTCTCTCTCTCTCTCTCATGTGAATGTGTGTAATCATTTAGCCATCAAGCTCTATAGCAATATGCTTAATGGAAAGACAAACATTTTGTACGTTGAATACTTTCTGAAAGAGCCTTTGGCCAATTTAGGATTCCGGAGTCTCTACCGAGTCTTCATGATAAGGTCCTTGAAGCTGCTGTAGATGCCTCCATCAGCTTATCTCCAAATCAGAAGAATAGAGAGGTTGTGCTTTATTATTTTGGGCTCTCTCTCTCTCTTTATAAATGAAGAATATATGATTTTATGGCTAACTTCTGAAGACACAGGACGCTGCCCCTGGGCTTTTAGGTGGTAGGATTAAGAGCTCTGAAGCAGGTATAGAGGAGCACCGTGTATATGAAGTTCACAAGAATAGCTTCGCACATTTAGAGAGCTTATTTTCAAGTCCCCCATTCTTAAAGCCTTCCACAGCAGTAACGGATGACCAAGACATTGTGGAGCTTAACTTAGGTTCTCTATCTTTTGCTCCAATCATCTTCCTTCTGCCACACCCTCTCCTCTTTTTGACCGAGTACTCTGTCTTGATGCAGATGATATTAAAATTGATGAACCCTTGGAACTAGACATTGGGGATCTTAACATAGGTTCTCCATCTTTTGCTCCAATCATCTTCTTTCTGCCACACCCTCTCCTCTCTTTGACTGAGTACTCTGTCTTGATGCAGATGATATTAAAATTGAGGAACCCATAGAACTTTCATCTTCATATCATGAGAGCAATAACGAAAGGATAGGTATTTCTATTTCTTGTCTTTCTGGTATGTGTATTTTAAATGGAATGAACTTGACATTCTTCTTATTGTCGCAGATAAGGGGACAGAGAGGGAGAGATTATTTGAGGGTTCATCTAATGAAAGAACGCCAAGACTGAGGACAGCAGAAGAAATCAGGGCCAAATACAGAAAGGCTGGGGTAATGTTGTGTGTGAAAATCATTTAGCCATTAAGAATTTTTTTTAGAACATTAACCAAGTGCTTTACATGTATAAGTTAAATATTCTGACAAGGTCAGTGGGTTCAGGATGCCTCTGCAGCAGCTTCACATGCAAGGGATAAGCTTGCAGAACGCAAAGAAAAACTGGAGGTATGTTATTTGTTGATGAATGTCTCATATTCTCTCTATTTATAACATTGGATGAACTTATCAACTGGAAAATTTTAGTTTTCTTGAGGTATAGACGTTTGAATAATGCACACTATTTAAGTTGGTTGGAAATTGGATAATATACCATTGGACACCAAACTTTAGAATTAGCAATATAGAATTCCATATATTGGTAACCTTTATTAATAGTTGCAGCCTATATGCTTTGGAGTTGAAACAATTTATGTTGCTGATATTATCTTATATAAAATATGTTTAGCAAACGGTTATTAAATTAAAATATCTTGGAGAATGCCACCATTCCAGTGCATGGTTGAGCTCCCTTTATCTTCTATCTGTTTTCTTGCAGCCCTGCCCTGCCACTTTTAGAATACTGAACTTCAGTTTGAGTCATAAATATGGAAAACAATGTTGGTCGGGAACATGAATTGTTCTGGATGTGATAGTTCAGTAATGGCAGTGCTTAACAAAAGAAAATAAAGCTTGTTTATTAGGTGCTTTACAAGCTACTGAGACCACCCCACGAGGAGGGGTAAATAAAATAGTAGGCCTCCGGGTAAAATGGTTCTTAATGGTTGGGTTGAAATTCGGTGCAATACATTTTATCTGGGTAAAATAAATGGTCTAAATCGTGACAAGAAATAAAAAAAATAAAAGGGTAGTTGTTAGGGTGATCTGGCCATCCCTCAAACCAGACCCACCACCCCCCCCCAAGAAAAAAAAAAAAAAAAAAAAAAAAATACACCAAAGGCCACTGGGTAGGCAGAACCACTCCCGCGGCCAAGGAGTTGTTTCTGCCACCCCAAACCACACCACTTGAGGGAGGGTGGATCGGCCCCCCTTGCACTGCAAATCACCCCTCTTTCTTCTTTTTATTTGCTGTCACAATCTAAACCGTCCATTTAAATGAACAATTCAAATAAGAGATTGCACCCGGTACGGGGATCTCAATCCATTATGGTTGTGCATGGCATAAAATTTATTCAAGGAAAAGAGGATGCTCGATTCTGACTGAGTATGTTTGCTTTACTGTTTATACCAGAGGCTCAGTCAACGTACTGAAGAATTGCAAAGTGGGGCTGAGAACTTTGCATCAGCGGCAAGTGAACTCGCAAAGACAATGGAACGTCGTAAATGGTGGAACATTTGACAAGTTTGCATCAATTGATAATAGCAAGAGTGACTTAGCCCTTGCCAAGCATTTTTCAGAGGATGCGAGGGCGTTTTTATCCAAGATTCAACTATAAATTTGTATCAAGCATTCACGACAATTTCTCATGTTAATATATATTGATAGCTAATTAATCTTAGGTTCATCCCGTGTTGTTTTGTGTAAAGTAATTGATTCGCTAAATTCTTCGGGAATAGAGACCTACTTTGATTTTTTTTTTTTTTTTTTTTTTTTGTGTGTGTGTGTTTTACACTTGTATATATGTATTGGTTGGTCCGACTCTCTCTCTCTCTCTCTCTCTCTCTCTCTCTCTCTCTCTCTCAATGAGTTTGTTTTTCTTATAGTGTATATGTGTTTATACTCTTTCATCTTGTCCAATTACATTATAAGGTACTCGATGGGTTCTGCTTGTCCAAACAGGTAGTGGTGGGCACGGGGCGGGGCGGGGTGGGTATTGGCCATTTTGGCACCCGAACCCGCATATTGCAGGTTGTAAAAACCCAACCCATGGCCCAACGACAGTGAGCAATATCCACTAGGTCTCGGGTTGGACAGGTCAGGTCAGGTATTTTGTGCAAGGCATACTTCTTTTTCTTCCTTTTGATGAACCACAAAATACGAAACCTCAACGAATGAGACTGGAATGTGTGCGCCAACTAAGAGCTAACTGGTGCATCGGCGCTAGAGGACCTATAGCAGCACAAGATGGAACCAGGTGCTGGTGTCGGTGGGTTCTAAATCGATGGCTGGGGTGGCTGTTGAGAGGTGGTTCCTGGGCAGAAATGTGATGGTGGCTATGAGTAATTTGGCAGTGGTTGACAACATGTTTGGAAGACGGGATCCGGTGATTTCTGGATCTGCGGCTATGGTGGGTTGCTCATGGCTGATAAGGAACCATGGTGGCAACTTGATGCGATGCTTTCGATTTGGAGAGGTGTGTGGAACGAACGACGCGGTTGAGTGGATATATCGTCTAGGTATTGAGGGGGTGAGCGGCGCAGGGACGATTGATGAGGTAAAGGAAGTTCAAGGTTTTTTTAGGTTTTCGTGTTAGAAGTGCAGGGCGGGGCGAGTACCTAGGATTTTAAAAATGTTATACCCATGACTTGCTTCGCCCCGCATTGATAATCCGATTTTGTACCCGGATTCTCAATTTTAAACCTAAAATCCGACTTTTGCGGGTCGGGTAGTGCAGGTTTGGGCGGCTTTTGCCCACTCTTACAAACAGAGTTCCACTTGTCCAAACAAGCCTCAAACTGGACAAGTGAGCTCTATTAAAAACTCTCTTAATTGCTTGCTCTAATTGCCGGGGATCCCAATCCAACTATAAGTGGCTTGGAACACTTTTGGGGTTTTCTTTGGATGGATTTGTGCTCGCATGGACAACAAGGAACATAACACCCGAATCATACCACTTCTAATTTGATATCCCTAATCAATAAAGTTAACAAAATCTTTCCTATATAACGTTAACTTGGAATTTGGTTTGCAAATTTTAACATTACTCCGACATTCACGTTCCAAGAAATGTGATGTCTGAAAATCTAGATTTCTATAAATGTAGCTAAAGTCACGTTTGAAAATGATTATGAATTTAATAGGATTCATGTGAACATAAAATTTCTATGTTTCGTTTATTCATATTTATTCATAGGCATCTTATTGGAATTATTTATTGTTTCCAAAATATTTTTATGCTCTGTTACATTGAAAAGTACTGAAATTTCATGGGTTGAAAATGAGTGTGATGTTGGCTATGATAATTTTTTGATCATGCTTTTCTAAGATTAATGATGCAAGTCATGACCAAAAATTGGAACGTGGAACCAAGAGTTTCGTACACGAAACTTTGAACTCGGCCTTTATAAGTCCTTTTTCTTCATGATTGTTCAGTAAATGATACCTTTTTTTTTTATTTGGTGGTGGAATTCGTGGAACCTTCACTGCATAATCTGTGTCAAATTAAGCATATTAAAAAGTGGAACATACATCGAGTTGGAGATAATAGTGAAACAATTCCAAAAATAAATTGTCATAATATATTTATTCTCTTTTTGTTTCGATATGTTCACAATTATACCCACAGAAACCCTTCATTGGGCTTGTTATAATCAAGTTATATTAACTTTAATAAAATTCTATTTTAATTGTAGCGACATGTGATTCAACTTCATGCTTTTATTTCCCCTTCAAAAGGTACAAATGGCAACACAACAAAGCCTTTTATATATCTATGCGTACGTACTCTCTCAAGAGTTATGAAATACCAATATTTATTTCCTTTTTTTAATGGGTTAAGTTTTATTGATTCATTTTTATTTTTTTTTGTGTTAAAATGAATATGAACTTTTTTGTCATTTAAAAAAAAAAAAAAAAACATTTTCCAAAGGCAAGAGAATGTGGATTCCCAACCCCTCAAAGTAATCAAAGAAAATTCACATCTCTTAGATATCTGAATTCCTTCTACTTGAATGCAACCAAACCAAAAAAAGAGATTACCCCACCACACGCCCATAAGATCCTTGTGGATTGTGACTAGTTTCACAACATAACTGACCCCAAATCAATCATTTTTTCCAAATCTTTTTGAGGTAACGTTATAAAATAAAGAAAGCTTTGGCACCATTATTACGATGCTTTCTCTCTCCCCCTTTGATGAATGATGAATCAAAATATCAAATATCAAATCAAGTCAAATAATTTGAAACTTTTCATATACTTGGGCTTACCAAGTTGGGTCATTTGATTTGAAAACCACAATTTCGACCCAGTAAGCGTGTGATTCTGTCATTCTACAACAAAAGTGACCATGGAAGAAAACCATCAACTTTTCAAAAACTTGTGCGGACCAAATTTTGATCATTTTCTTACCAAGTAATGCAAATGAAAACCAATGCGAAAGCCATTCAAAAACCTGAAGCAATAAATTGACTTATTATTATGGTACAACTCCGACCTTGGAAAAAGACCACCCCCAAAAAATCGTAGAATTCCACTTGTTGACTGTATGAACCAGACTAGACCACGTCAACTCTCTTTTCCATTCACACACACCTCACACCTCAGCCACCAACCAACCAACCAACCAGAAGTTATGTTTCCTTTTTCATACGGGCTAACACTATTATCTCAACTACGTGATATAATTATGACATAAAAATATAATTTTTAGTAGTACTCTTTGCAGAAATTGTACATCACACTTTGGTTCTATTTTGTTAATGTGGCGCATTCAATTAAATAAAAATAAAAATTAAAGGTTGATTGACAGTTTCACATCAATAAAATATAATAAAAATATAGGCCCATAACAATTAACAAGAAAAAGAACTTCCTTAAGTTCCTTACCCTGTTACCCAAGTAGGAGAGTCCGACCCGATCAGAAAGCCCACCCAAGCAAAAAGTTCTGCTCCGGCAGGGACTCCTCATGACCCCATCCCTCCTCTTTCCGGCGGAAAATGGTAAGAGATCCAAATCCGAATAGCACACCCGGCATCCACATATACAATAAGAAGAAAGCAAACCGAGTTGGTTG
This sequence comes from Alnus glutinosa, assembly GCF_958979055.1. Classification (NCBI taxonomy): domain Eukaryota; kingdom Viridiplantae; phylum Streptophyta; class Magnoliopsida; order Fagales; family Betulaceae; genus Alnus; species Alnus glutinosa. The sequence continues at coordinate 36,897,378 of NC_084888.1, read as the reverse complement.
GTACTTGGTATACCCGAATGAATGTACAACCCTCTTTTACTGGATCCCCTCCAGTTCATTTGAACTGGGCTGGAGAGGATCCAAATGCCCTTTACTGCTCTTCCCATTTGTGTAACACAGGACAGATAAAAAGATACGTTCAGTACATGCATGCGTCTTACAATATATATAAATACATACAGGAAGAGCGGAGAAGAGTCTGAAGAGAGAGAGAGAAGGGGACAGCTGACAAGCTAGGAACAGGAAGCACAAGTTGAGGTTTGTGTTGGTCCTGTTGGAAGTGGAGGAGAAAGGCCCTTACGTCCCTTCTCTAAATCTTTTTATAGGCTTCATTCTGCGCTCTCTCTCTCTCTCTCTCTGTGGCCATAAAGACCCCGCGGAGCTGAGATTCTTGAATCTTCGGCCTCCAATGGCGAGCTGGGTCTTCTCAGAATGTGGCCTCAAGCCTCTCCCTAGAATCTACCCTCGAGAACTCAGAGATGGGCTAGCATCAAACACTACTTTTCCTTCCAAGATAAGGCCGCCACCAATCTGTAAAAGCCACTGTGTTGGTTCTTCTTTGAGACTATCAAGCGGGCTTAGAGGAAACAGTTGGTGGGCACTAAATGTGAGTGCGCCACTGAGGGTCCCGTCTGTGGGAGAGGAAGATGAAAAGGGAAAGAGAGTTAGTGGGGTTGAAGATGATGGAGAATTCGACCCCAGTTCACCTCCTCCTTTTCGGTTGGCCGATATCCGAGCAGCCATTCCAAAGTATTGTTGGGTTAAAGACCCTTGGAGGTCTATGAGCTATGTTGTGAGGGATGTGGTCGTGGTTTTTGGATTGGCAGCTGTTGCGGCTTACTTCAACAATTGGATTGTTTGGCCTCTGTACTGGATTGCTCAGGGGACCATGTTCTGGGCTCTCTTTGTTCTTGGCCACGACTGGTAGTAAAACATTGTCCTTTTCTTGAATTTAGAATTTGTATAACTACCTGTTTATTTGCATTTGGTAGCGTTAATTGTTCTTGGCTTTAATCTGTGTCCTTTTCCTAGAATCAAAGATTCTTATTAGTTTTCTCTGTGCTTCCGTGCTAATTTTAATATCAATTTATTTGATTTTATTGTGAATTAATTGTGTTACGTTTTGATTTGGCAGTGGTCATGGGAGCTTCTCTAGTAATCTTAATCTCAATAGTGTTGTGGGGCATCTCCTTCATTCTTCAATCCTTGTTCCCTACCATGGATGGTTAGCTCCTGAAAAGCCTTGTTTAATCCAGAAGACTATATTTTTCCTGTTTTGTTTAGTTATTTTTTTGAAAGATGAATTAGGAATTGTCCTGCATTTAAGAGATATTAGCAGTATGATATGTCTAGTAATCATAATGATTTCACTTCTCCTGGCTACTACAGGAGAATTAGCCACCGGACTCATCATCAAAACCATGGACATGTTGAGAATGATGAATCGTGGCATCCAGTAAGTTTTTGTATGCAGCTCTTTTATGTGGATCGTTATTATCAGTAGCTCTTATAGTCATTACATTTCGAAAAGTCATAAAGGCTTTTGAGAAAGAAAAAAAATGGTTCATTTTCATTTGATGAGATCCAATACATGAACGAAAGAAACAACGTTTTATGGAACTTTTCTTTGATCTCTTCTAGGAATTGTTATAGGTCTCAATTGATTCAAAAATTCGATCATTGGAGTTAATCATAGGTATTTTTTGGGCAAATGAGGCATGGGGCTCATATTGGAATTGGGATGCAAAGGAAACTTGGGCGGGTAGGAGAAATGGAGGTTTGGGCTCTAGAAGGGTTTAGTGTTGCTCATATGTTACAGGAGATATTGCTTACTTATAAATATGATCGTATTAGAATTAGAGCTCCCGAAGAAGTACTCGGTACCTAAACGTGAGGATGCTCCAGAATCTTTTTGATTGCTCGTTTAAGAACTACGATCTTTAGATCCCTCTTTTTCTCTTTTGAAAATGATGTATTTGGCTATCTGGTGCCAATCATGGACTTACTGATATGTATTATTTGTATAAACAGATGTCCGAGAAGATCTACAAGAGTTTGGATAAAGTCAGCCGATCATTGAGGTTCATCTTGCCTTTTCCAATGCTGGCGTACCCTTTCTATTTGGTGAGACTTCTGCTTCTTAGTTGATGCCATCTATTAATGGATTTATAAGTTATGCTTCTTTTATTCAAAACAGAAGTCCGTTTTCTGATATTCTTTGGTATCTTGTTACAGTGGGTTCGAACTCCTGGAAAGAAGGGCTCTCATTTCCACCCCAACAGCGATTTGTTTCTTCCAAATGAAAGAAAAGATGTTATCACCTCAACTGCCTGTTGGACCGCAATGGCTGCACTGCTTGTGTACTTATCCTTTGCAATGGGTCCTGTCCAACTGCTTAAACTCTATGGCTTGCCCTACTGGGTAGGTTCAATTCCTTGATGCTTGAATTATTTCTCTGTCACGGGAAACAATGTACTTTACTAAATTCACATTGAAATGCAGATATTTGTAATGTTGCTGGATGTAATCACTTACTTGCATCACCACGGCCACGAGGACAAACTTCCTTGGTATCGTGGAAAGGTATTGGTTTGAATTTCTCATGTTTTGTTTTCGATTTCACATAATCTTCATGTTCAATGGAAATCTTGGTGCCCTGGACGGAACTATGTGTCGGCTGGCCGCCGAGGCGTATTAAAATTAGGCTTGGCCGTACTCCTCATTCCTACTTTGACCTCCTAACAAAAAAAATCGCGGTTTCAAGGATGAAACCGCCCCTACAAGATCCATCTAATTATTATAAGAGAAATTTCCAGTTCTGTTTGAATGTCTCCTATGATATCATGTCACAATTAACACACTACAGCGCGGAGCCAACAACTACTTAGTCAATTTTTGTAAGGTTAACTTAGCAATAGCAAGCAGGTTTAGTGCTTTGGAATTTTATTTATATAGCTTATTGTTTTCTTCTGTGCTCATCAAACAGGAATGGAGTTATCTGAGAGGAGGGCTTACAACTCTTGACCGTGATTATGGAGTAATCAACAACATCCACCACGATATTGGGACCCATGTGATCCATCACCTATTCCCTCAAATCCCACATTACCACCTAGTAGAAGCAGTGAGTGTTGCTTTCAAGCTGATCATTTTGTCTAATCAAAGGACAAAGTTTTCTTCGTATTCTCAAATCTAGTCTATTAAACCGACATATGTCTTTAGAGCATATCATTCTCACGTGCTCTAAAACAGATGTTATGAAAACTTTGTCCAGAATTCAGTTTTGCAGTCCTTATAAACTTGTTCTAATGGTTCTAAATTTAACCTCATAGACGGAGGCAGCTAGGCCAGTGATTGGGAAGTACTACCGGGAGCCGAAGAAGTCCGGTCCTCTCCCATTTCACCTATTGGGAACCCTTATAAGAAGCATGAAACAAGATCACTATGTGAACGACGCCGGAGATATTGTATATTACCAAACAGACACACAACTCATGCCCAAGGCAGCAAAATGAGGTCGTGAAGGCTTTCAAGTATAGCCAGTGAAGCCTACCAGCCGATGGATTTTTTTTGTCACTACCGACTATTGTTTGTCTTTGTATCATCATTCATCACTCCTATAAATGAATTTGGATCCTCTCCATTTCAAATAAAATGGAGAGGATCCATTTAGTTATAAATCAGGGATATAGTTGTCTTTCACATTTTATAAAAATGTGAAAAGACAACTATACCCCTATAAATCATCCTTGTTTTGCATTGGCACAGCAGATTCTCCAGGAATGTTAAAGAGGGTCTTGCATAGGTCAATGCAGCCTATCCATTGTACCATGGAAATAAATATCACTATGATTAAATTCTGGAAAAAAAAAATAATAGTAAGGCATTATTTTTCCTTGGAATCTCCATCTTTTTTTTTCTTTTCTTTTGGTAGTTTTCAACAAATTCAAATCTTTTTCCATAGTTCTGAACAAGTAACAACTTTGTTATCTTTTTGGTAATGATGCAGATAAAATTAAGCCTAGTGGCCAGTAAAATTAAAGGTTCACTCTTGCAAAATTTAAAGCTTATATATCAGCATCTCATGAGATGATAATACATCATTTGGGAACTAATTTTAGAGCCAAAAATTTGAGAAGTAGAGTATTTCTCAAAGAGAAAATGCACGGCATAGCAAACATCTCGTATCTGCCTATTGTCTACGTGGCACCAATCTGGGATTTCTATTTTTTTTTTTTTTTTAAGACGTTTAGTTAACAGCATAATAGGGGCCAGGGCCGAGCCCATTTAGCTCTTTAGACAACACCACCTCACAATGTACAGAAGAGACGGGAATAGACCCAGAGCTGCTAAAGGTATAAGTGGCACAAGAAGCTAAATTGAGAGAGTGACTTAAATTTGATACAAAAGTAAAGCAACTGCTTTATTAGTATTTTTGTAGATTTAACCAAGACCATCTTACCCTATTGACAAGAACAGTAGCATAGATAGGTTTATTACATTCACAAGTCAGAAGCTCAAAAACTAATTTTATTCAAGAAAAGAGGGGGGAAGGGGGAATTTCTTCACCTTTCAATGGCTCAAAACTTCCTAGATTACACTAGTTCCAAAATGTCTGATGATCTGACAACACCATCACAATTCAAGTCTTGAAGTTCTGAATCATTTTGCTATTATCGATCACAAGTGTACAGAATTTACGGCACTCATAAAGGAAGATATTCGCAATTGGTCTTTCCGGATGCCATCTGAGGCACAAATACCACTACTAACATCAATCCCTTGAGGTTGGAGAGTAGAAAGAGCTTCACAAACATTCTCAGGGTTGATCCCTCCAGCCAAGAGCCAGCCATGTTTGCTTCTAATTAGTGGTAGCTTAAACTGGGCCCAATTGAATCCTTTGCCACTGCAGACAGATGTTACGATGAAGCAAAACCAAAACAAGTATATATTATATTCTTGCACAAAAGGAAAGAACTAAAATGCCATTTATCTATTTGAGTGGCTAAGAGTAGGCATGTAAAGCAAGTTGACAGTCAGAACAGAGCAGAATGATCTCTTTGGGTGACAGGTAATAATAACTATTCAATTTGAAATTTAATTTATGACTAGACACACCAGACAATTTCTTGTTTTGTTTTAAGTGAACTCTAAGGACTCCATATAGACCATATTATATCTGCAAAAATTGTCCCAACCCTAAGCACAAAAGCAGCCAGTTCTCAAAACATGGATATCTTTTGGTCGGTTAGAGATAACAAATAAAAACCCATGAATTATGAACTAGAATAATTGTATGATATGATTCAATCGTCTATGCCTATACCTTAAGATGATAAACAGTGCCAACATATAAATGAATGAGCATACAAATATACAATGCTATAATCAAACCAGATGAAGAGAAAATATTTCTTACCTGCCACCCTTTGCGCTATCCACAAGAATCCAATCAACAAGAGAGCATTCTTCATCAGAAATTTGGTTTAGAAGGTCTCCATCTTCATTTGCTTGAAGAACATATATTATTCGTTTTTCTTGCACTAAAACTGGAAAAGCAGCTCGAGAACCATTTCCATGAAGCTGCATCACCTCAAAGCATTACAATACTGTCTAATTTATTATACTATATGCAAGTGATGCAGATCAGACAAATTTATACCTGCACATGTTCAAGATTTGAAGAATCAGAAGCTCTTAATATGGTGTCTGCGTCGTCATCCACAAATACTCCAACAGGCTCTGCCCCATATTCCCTTGCAACTTTTGAAATCTCCTTGGCAACCGAAAGTGAAACAGAACGTTTTGAGTTGGGCCAAATAATCATCCCAATGAAATCAGCACCAGCTTCGGCTGCCATTGCAGCATCTTTAGCTGATGTAATCCCACACATTTTAACAAAATACCTCTTCTTTTCATGTTCCTCGGGACTGAAGGATACTTTTTCTGACTGCCCAAAGTTGCAAGTAATTTTATTCTTTGGATATAACCTAATTCTTGACAAGTTCAGTTCTCCCCGCTTTACACCTGCAAGTACAGTTAAGAGATAATCATATTTTAAACATTCATGAAGCCACTCATATTAACAACCACTTATCTCGTATATGCAGTCAAGCAAACATAAGGAATGAGAAAATAAAACAGTACCCGTGATTTGCCTTCTGTGCAAGTTTACAACTTTCGGCTGAAAGTGGCTTCCAATAGTTAGCTCTGCAAACATAAGATGCTTAAGATGAAGGCCTCAGGTCAAATGTATTCCAGCCACAATCGCACAGATTATGTGAAGCAAAATGAATACCCTTGCTTGACTGAATTCTAATATTGCAACTTAGTTACATCTTTCATCACATAAAAACTATAAAAAACATTGATTGATATCAACATGGAGATATGAATTTACGGAAAGCAGTCAACTAGACGTCCGGGTAGCCTTACCTCAAACACCAGAGGTCCCCAACCTAATGAAGGGGGATAGGTAAGCCGTAATTACACTAAACAACAATGTACTACCAAAAAACATAAAGGGTAAGCAACAAATAAGCCAGTGATCCATCATGGTTATGGAAATATAATATAGCGCTAGCGTATTTTGCCCAGGACTAGCTGGAGGCCTCCATGTTCCTTAAGTGCATCTATGGGTCCATAAGAGTCCCCAGCATAGCCCCATGTTAAGGCAGGAGACATTGACGTTGGAAAGCCGATATTGCAAGTCGCAACTTGAGAGTCTAGATTCTTACCACCATAAAATATGGTGAAAGTCATGGACTCATTGCCTCATTGGTGACTGGATACGTGATACATATATGGATATTTCCAAGGAAAAAAGACAGACCCAAGAAAAAGATATGAAAGAAAGAAGCGCCAAAAGCCAAAAAGATCAATGATCCTGGCAGTCACAATGTTTAAACTACGTGCAACTAAAAGCCATCGACAACTAGCGAAAGTTCTACTTCTACAAAAAAGCAACCTGACTCATTTTCCATTGATGTAATCATACAGAAAAGAAAAAGAAAAAGAAAATTGCTCTCCCAACAAAAAAATGCTTTCAACATATTCACCGCCTAGAACAGTGATAGCAGCCCACGAAGGTCCTCTTGGCCACCTCAACCCAACCCACGTTACATGGCAGTAAACGTGGAGCAACAAGGATAGCATGGGGATCGTGGGAACAGGGGCGTGAAAACAGGGGGTTAGCATTGCAGAGTGACCATCACTCTGCAATCGTGTGTTAGCTATCAACATGCAGTCTCTTAGTGGGGATTGCACGTTCAGTAGTGAAGGGCAGTTATCAGCATTAGCTTAGTGGGTAGTTATCAAGCTTAGTGGGTAGTTATCATTCGTTTATCCTTTCTTTAACAGTTGTGTATATAAGATCAAGTCTAGGCGTAGGGGTAGGGTATTGATTATTGTACTGACTTATGTCATTTGTGGTTGTCTCCATTCCCTAATTGGAGTCTTTATCTATAAACTATCTTCCATTTCCATTCCAACTACAGAGAGTTCCTATCAATTTGGTATCAGAGCTGTGTTTCAATCATGGGAACCAATAAGGATCGTATCGAGAAGTTAGAATCAGAAATGCAGGAGCTGAAGGAAGGTGTGCAGAAGATGAATATGGATTCACAATCCAGCTTTGCGGAGCTTAAGGAACTCTTCTTCAAGGGTTTTGAGAAGGGCGACTCATCAACAGACAAGGAGAAAGGATCGTTTCAGAGCTACGGAAATCATAATTCCGGGCAATCAAGTGGTTCTAAGGGATCGAACAATTACACTAAGTTGGAATTTCCGCGATATTCAGGAGATGACCCCAACGTATGGCTGAATCGGGTTGTTCAATACTTCGACTACAAGCAAATACCGGAGGAACAAAAGGTGTCACTGGCAGCCTTTCATCTTGAAAGTGAAGCCAACCAATGGTGGCAATGGGTGCAGAAGCTGTACAAGGAAGAACAGGCCCCCATCACATGGGCAGCCTTTGAACATGAGTTGTTGATTCGGTTTGGTCCTACCGAAATGGAGGACTACGATGAAGCTCTCACCAAGATACAACAAACCGGAACGTTACGTGAGTACCAGCAGGAGTTCGAGCGTCTGGCAAATCGGGTGGATGGCTGGCGCCAAAAAGCACTAGTAGGAGCATTCCTTGGAGGGCTGAAATCAGACATTGTCTCAGCAGTGTGTATGTTCAAACCCAAGACCCTTCGTGACGCTATTGAGTTGGCTCGCATGAGGGACGAAAACCTCTCCAAAACTCGGAAGAACCCACGGGGTGATAATCCACGACCGCCATACACTAGCTTCATACAAAGATCTACTGGGCAGGCAGCAACAACCACGGGACAGACACCCGTGACATCTGCTGTACAGACCTCCAGAACTTACTCTTCTGGGGCTGCCAAGAAGTTGTCTTGGGAGGAGATGCAAAAACGCAGAGAGAAGGGATTGTGTTTCGGGTGTAATGAGAAATTCACACCCGGACATCGATGCCAAAAACCACAAACCTTCTTAATTGAAGCATGCACCACTGAAGAAGATGATGAGCTTGTAGACTTCACAGGGGCATCCGAAGGGGGCAATTGTGCTGAGGAAGAAGAGCCGCTCATCTCACTCCATGCCATTGTCGGCTGCAATGGGCCCAAAACTATGAGGGTCAAGGCTGCCATCGGGAGGAGAACTTTGGTGATCCTTATCGATAGTGGATCGACCCACAATTTCGTGGACCACAAGATAGCCCATACACTTCAACTTGCAGTAGCACCAACGGAAGAATTCACGGTCAAGGTGGCAAACGGGGAAAAGCTTCGGTGCACTGAAAGGTATGCGAATGTCATTATTTCCATACAAGGTTTCCAGTTCTGTACCACATTGTACTCCTTACCATTACATGGAATAGACATAGTACTGGGAATCCAGTGGTTGGAAAATCTGGGACCCGTTCTATGTGACTGGAAAAAAATGACCATGAGTTTCCAATGGGAAAATCAGTCCATCAAGCTAGTAGCCCAGACAGTGCAGCCTACACGGGAGATAATGATTCAAGCTATGGACCGAGAAGTGCAAGGTGGAGGGGAGTTGTTTGCTGTGGTACCCTTGGTAAAAACAAAGATAGATGCAGCCCCATTAGCACCCGAAATTCAGAGTCTACTCAGGGAATTCCAGCACCTACTCGACGAACCAGAGAGCATTCCTCCCTCACGTATCTTTGATCATAGAATTCCCTTGAAAGAAGGACATTCAGCAGTCAACGTTCGACCTTACCGCTATGCACATTGTCAAAAACATGAGATAGAGAGACAAGTGACCGAGATGTTGAATACTGGGCTCATTCGGCCTAGCACCAGCCCGTTCTCTTCACCAATACTCCTAGTGAAGAAGAAAGATGGATCATGGCGCTTCTGTACCGACTACAGGGCCCTGAATGCAGTCACCATTAAGGATCGGTTTCCAATTCCTACGGTGGATGACATGCTAGATGAATTGCATGGGGCTGTCCATTTCACTAAATTGGATTTGAGGGCTGGCTATCATCAAATCCGGGTCCATCCCAACGACATCCACAAGAAGGCATTTAGAACTCATAGCGGGCACTATGAATATGTTGTCATGCCATTTGGTCTTTGCAATGCTCCGTCCACATTCCAAGCAGCCATGAATGAGGTATTTCGACCCTACTTGCGAAAATTCTTATTGGTTTTCTTTGACGACATACTTGTGTATAGCAAACGGTGGGACGAACATGTGGAAAATCTCCGAAAGGTTTTCGAGATACTAAGTGCTCAGAAGTTCTATGTCAAGCCTTCCAAGTGCATATTTGGTGCTCGCGAGGTGGATTATCTCGGGCACATCATTTCACAAGAAGGAGTTCGAGTCGATAACCGCAAAATCGACGCTATGCAATCTTGGCCTCCACCCAAAACGATCACCGAGCTGCGGGGTTTTCTCGGCCTAACCGGATATTACCGCAAGTTTGTGCGGAATTACGGCCTGATTGCAGCACCCTTGACAGAACTCCTCAAAAAAGGGAATTTCGGTTGGACATTGGCAGCTGCAACAGCATTTGACAAACTAAAAAATGCCATGGTCACAACCCCGGTCTTGGCATTACCTGATTTTACCACTTTATTTGTTGTCGAAACAGATGCTTCTGACTTTGGGATTGGAGCAATTTTGAGCCAGCAAGGGCGTCCCATTGCGTTCTTGAGCAAGGCGCTTGGTCCATCTAAACGTGCATGGGCAATCTACGCAAAAGAGATGTTAGCTGTCATGGAAGCCATAAAAATGTGGCGACCGTATCTCCTCGGTCGAAAGTTCCAAATCCAAACTAGCCAAAAGAGCCTCAAGTTTTTGTTGGAGCAGCGCATAGTTACTCCTGAGCAGCAAAAATGGGTCTCCAAGCTAGTCGGCTATGACTATGAAATCATTTATCGGCCAGGACGCATGAATTCAGCTGCTGATGCTATGTCCAGGATGCCCCACAGCCCATTGCTGCTATCCATCTCAAGTCCAACACTGGATGGAATCTCGGGCCCTCAATTCAGCTTATGGGAGGATCTGAAGCAAATCAATAACACTGACCCGTACCTACTGGCACTTCACCAAAAATTGCAGCAAACTCCAGCAACTATGCCCCACTACAAGATGCAGGATGGCATATTATTTTTCAGGGGACGCATTGTCATCCCTCCCACATCCACTCTCAAAAATGAAATCCTACAGGAATTCCACTCTTCCAAATTTGCAGGCCATTCTGGAATCTTGCGGACTCTCAAGAGGCTAGCCCAAAACTTCTACTGGATTGCCATGAAAGCTGACGTCAAAGCCTTTGTCTCAGCATGCGATGTCTGCCAAAGAAATAAACATGAAGCCCGATCTCCTGCGGGTCTCCTCCAGCCACTGCCAATACCAATGAAGGTGTGGGAAGATATAAGCATGGATTTTATCGATGGCCTACCCATTTCTGCTGGAAAAAATTCCATTTGGTGGTTGTGGATCGTTTAACCAAATATGGACATTTCTTTGCTTTGGGCCACCCATATTCAGCTAAGACAGTAGCTACGGTCTTTGTCTCTGGCGTCATGAAATTGCATGGTGTTCCACGTTCCATAGTAAGTGACCGTGATCCAATCTTCCTCAGCTCCTTCTGGCAGGAATTATTCAAGCTTCAAGGCACCGAGTTGAAGATGAGTTCGGCATACCATCCTCAAACAGACGATCAGACCGAGGTTGTCAATCGCTGCCTCGAACAGTACTTGCGTTGCTTCACAAGCCAGCATCCCAGGTGTTAGGAATCCTTTCTTGCATGGGCAGAATACTGGTATAACACCAGCTTCCACAAGTCAATCGAGACAACACCTTTTCAAGCACTCTATGGACGAGCCCCACCACGTCTGATTAATTATTTGGATGGTGCATCACCAGTCAGCGAGGTTGATCACACCTTACAAGCCCGAGATGAGTTACTCCGACAATTGAAAGGCCATCTGATTCACTCCAACAACCGCATGAAGCAATACGCTGATGCCAAGCGTCGGGAGGTGAAATTTCACGTCGGAGATTGGGTCTACTTAAAGCTGCAACCATACCGTCAACAAAGTGTCTTCCGTCGAGCCCACCAAAAGCTAGCAAACAAATATTTCGGGCCATTCCAGATTACTACAGAAATTGGACCAGTTGCATATCGCCTGGCGCTACCAAGGGAGTCTAAAGTTCATCCTGTGTTCCATGTCTCGCTCCTAAAGAAACGGTATGGGGATGACACCTCTATCTCTGCCACGCTACCTCCATTTTCAGAAGACGCTGGGCCTCTCATTGAACCCCTGCAGATTCTCGACTACCGCTGGGTAAAAAAAGGAACCAAATTTGCCACTGAAGCGTTGGTCCAATGGAAACACTTGGCACCCGAAGATGCCACTTGGGAAGACCCTGACACACTCCAACAACAGTTCTCATCCATCAACCTTGCGGACAAGGCTGCTCTTCAAGGGCGGGCGAATGATAGCAGCCCACGAAGGTCCTCTCGGCCACCTCAACCCAACCCACGTTACATGGCAGTAAACGTGGAGCAACAAGGATAGCATGGGGATCGTGGGAACAGGGGCGTGAAAACAGGGGGTTAGCATTGCAGAGTGACCATCACTCTGCAATCGTGTGTTAGCTATCAACATGCAGTCTCTTAGTGGGGATTGCACGTTCAGTAGTGAAGGGCAGTTATCAGCATTAGCTTAGTGGGTAGTTATCAAGCTTAGTGGGTAGTTATCATTCGTTTATCCTTTCTTTAACAGTTGTGTATATAAGATCAAGTCTAGGCGTAGGGGTAGGGTATTGATTATTGTACTGACTTATGTCATTTGTGGTTGTCTCCATTCCCTAATTGGAGTCTTTATCTATAAACTATCTTCCATTTCCATTCCAACTACAGAGAGTTCCTATCAAACAGCTTGAAGAGTGAGACTACTACGACCAACAATATCATCGAAAATGCCTTGGGGACATACAGTATAATATATAGCGAGAACTTGACATCAAACTTATGATTCTATGAATATCTTGGACGTTCAATGAAACATAAAGTACTCCAGTAACCAAACAGCACTAAATATTATATAAAATATCTCGATGAGGAAATTCACCGAGTAGTTAACGTGCAATGCAATAGAGCACGCTGCACACACACACACACTCAAATGAGAGAGAGACCTGAAAGCATATTCTTTTCCGAGCAAGTTGCAACGTGCTTTCAGGAGGTGCCGGTGCCGATATCTTAGATGTAGAAGAAGAAAGGAGCAAAGAATCCAAAGATAGCTGAAAATGAAGGCGACCGTCGATCTTTGTCTCGATGCACCCAATCGACCACTTGTGACGTGCGTGTACTTTACCAGAAAAGGAAAACAGAACACCTTTGGTTGGGTGGGCTGGCTCAAATACAACGTTACGACTTAAGTTTTTGATGTTTTTTGAACCTTTCACTTATAAGTTATAACCAAGCATTTTGCTTTGGCGGCGCCCCAGATATTCGGGAACCATTTCAATGGGCTTTTAGTTAGGGCGTGGGCTAAACTTTTGGCCCAGAGAGTAGCATTGGTAATAGGATATGCTCGCCCCAACCCACAGGCGAGAAGGCTTGAATCGCATTTTTGTCTTTTATTTATTAATAATGATGGACTGGCACTGATATATCAATTATTAGAAAAGTAGGATAAAAGTGTAATTTTTAGCATATTTTTTTTTATAAAAACAATTGATAACATTTGAAGATTGTTTAATAAAATCTGTTCAGTTTTTTTTTTTTTAATTTATTTATTAAGATCCCGTACAACTCTTATAATAATTAAGAGTAATGTTATATGCAATATTATTATCTCCTAAAATGTGATATGGCTTTTAAAATGAGTAATAATAAGGACTTTTTTTTTTTTTTTAATCTTCTAAATTTTATATGGCTTTTAAAATGATCATTGGATTTCACTATTAGATTTTGATCCAATGGTGATTTTAAAAGCCACATCAACTTTTGAAAATAAAAAAAATGGTCATTAGCATTACTCTTTTAAAATAATCATTAAATCAAAATCTAATAACGATCCATCCCAAATCTAATAATCATTTTAAAAGCCACATCACATTTAAGAGAATAAGATGAAGATATGAGTCTTAGATATAGCATTTCTTAATAATTAAATATTGATATAGCCAAAACTCAATAACTTAATTTAAAAGGAATGATTGAGAATTTTAAGAAAAAAAATATATATATTATAAGAATTTTAGAGGAGTTAATGGAGATAATTTCTCATATGTAATTTAATTTGATTTAATTCTGTCAACTCAAAATTGAATGGAGTTGGGGTTGGGGTTGGGGTTGGTTTGTCAAATAAGCCAAAATCAAACTTAGTACTGTTAGTTCTTAATTTCTTATTCTCATTAAATTAAGCCAAAAATGAAACTTGGACATGCATGAGCTGTAAGAGGCCAGCCAGTTACCTATGATTTATTATTATTATTATTATTATTATTATTATTATTTATTTTTATAGCATGGTCATCAAGCTGTTTTTGGAAATTAAAGCAAATATATACACTTTTCTGTTTTCCTATTTTATTTTGACAAAGTTTTCCTAAAAGTTTGGGTTTAGAAGAATTTATTTCAATTTAGTCTATTAAACTAAGATTTATTTAAAATAGATGTAATTTTCACGTGCATTCTTAATTTTCATATACATTTTTATTAAAATATATATTTCTCTCATGTATTTTGAACACATCAATTTAATAAATTAGATCGTAAAATATCTCTTTGATTTATAATAAGAATCCACTTCAATTTATCGCTTCACCAAGAATAGATACAAGTAGATAGTAAGAAGCTTGAAAGATGCTTCTTTATCACTAACAGGCTAACAGCAGCTTCTCTTAAATTTTTTATTAATTTAAAGAATTAAACTAATTTTTATTTCCTTATTTAAATGCACTTCACAATAACTTTCATTATCATTTCATTCAAATAAATTCTACATGGATGAGAGAGAAAAAATAAAGTTTTTTATATTAAATTAATATTTAGGGGATCACTTTTTACTTCCTTAAATCTAGAATACATATTTTTTTTGACAGGTCCACACAGGAAAGGAGATGAAGAATTCGAACTAGTGATATCCACTTCATAAGGCGTGGTCCCTAATTGATTAATTGGAGACTAGGATACAATTTTTAGTTCTCTCAATGTTTTCTTAGTTTGTAAAACAACAAAGAAATCTGATTTAATGAATTTTTTTCACATTTATAAAATATATATATATATATATATAATTAAAAAAAAAAAAACCAACTGCTAGTGTCTCAATTTCCAAATGCAATTCGTAGTTTATTGTACAACTAAAAAAAAAATCATAGTTTTTCAAAAAAAAAAAAAATCATAGTTGTATGGTCGAGAATTAACCTCGTGGGTGGCTGAATCATAAACCCAGCACATGCTTTGTGGCACATCCTCCCGTGGAGCGACGAAAAGAAAGACAGAAGTCAAAAAGTTGGGGCCCACGCGCTATTTCATTTTTGGAGATAATACGACATATCAAAATGCTGGACCTTCCTGGCTCACAGCCCACAGGACCTTCCAACTCTCGGAACAGGATTCTATCCCGGGTTTTTTTTTTTTTTTAACAAATTACTATATTTATTAATAACGCCATTGGTCGGTTATAATATCATAAATACAATTTCAAATTTCTTTAACTCAAACTCTATTTATAACATAATAAAAAATAAAAAAATAAAAAAAGTTGCCTCCCTATCAAGAATTTATAAGTTGCAAAATTTATATTTCTCTTCACATATTCAATATCTCACAATCTTGTCTAAACCATCTTTGATTCCACCGATCCGTTTCACTTACTCTTCCTTTTCATATTAAATCTCACAGAATTTAACCATATATGTTATATGTGTTGTCACATGACATTGTATATATAGTTTAAATACTCTATAATTTATTTAGATTATAAAATAGTTTCTTTCCGTGAACGGTCCACCATACAAATACAAGCAATCTTTGTTGACTTCGTTGCAGGTAGTTGTGAAGGTACTTGTACTGAAGCAGGAACCTTAGTTGTTAAGTAATGCTACACATCATCCCCTTATCCTCCTTTTGTCACCCTTAAATTGATGTGGCTCTTAAAATTACCATTGAATTTATGATAGATCACCGTTGGATTTTGATCCAATGGTGATTTTAAGAGCCACATCAATTTTGAGAGGACAAAAGAAGCACAAGGGGATGATGTGTAGCATTACTCTTAGTTGTTTGCCTAAAGGTATTTCTGGCAGCCATAGAGTTGGTAGAGATAAAGGGCACATTTTATTCTCTAATTTTACTAAGATTTTGGCTTCGATTGTTAATGTGTTTTATTTTTTTATTTTTGAAAAGTGTTTTTATGTAATATAAAAGTAAAAACAGTTTCTGATCATTTTGTTAAATTGGTTATTAATGTTTTTCTTTTACCCAAAAGGAGAAGAAAAACTTATGTATGGTTATAGGTGTCCAAATTGATGCAATTGTTATGACACCAAAACGTCTCTTAAACAGGCTTTAGATACGGTTGGTTGCCCCCAAGATAGTGGTTGGGTTGGTATGGTTAGCCTCAAGTTATTTTGGGGGGCGAAATCTCCCTTAACCTATTATAGGGGTGGTCAACTATCTCTTAGGGGTAATTAGACTACCCCATCAGTTGTTTTATTGATGGTGGAAGTATTTCCAAAGTAATTGAATTGCCGCATGAAGATAATAAAGTTTTATGAGCCGGTCAACAACCTTTTAAAACTTTTTTTTTTTTTTTTTTTTTACGTGGTTTAGCCACCTCGAACCTATTATGAGGTGATCAGGCCACCCCGTTAGCTAGTTTTGAAAGTGGTCGTATTACTTCCAAATTAGTTTAGAGTGGCCAAACTACTCCGGTAACTATTTTGGGGTGATTTGATTATCTCCAACTATTTTCAGGGTAACCAACCACCCCAATAAAAGCTAACCGGGTGTTCCGGCCACCTCCTTAACTTTTTCACTTTTCTTTTGTTATTTTTTTTAATGCTCACGTGATATAATCTTGGCCGGTCATTGTAAAACAGTCTAAATTGAATGAATTGCAAAAAAGACTTTAAGCTCTTTCAAGTATACAACAGAATTTAGATAAATGATACAGAGGGGACAATTGACCATCCTCTCTCCCTCTCTTTTCATTAAAGAAATGAATTTTAATAAAAAAGTACACTCCTTAATCATTTTTTTTTATTAAAATTATTTATTTTTTAATGAAAATAGGAGGAGAGGGGACAGTCAAGTGTCCTCTGTATCATTTCTCCAGAATTTATGTCATAGATTCTAAATAATAAGCCAACTCATCTGGGCCTTCCACATGTTTGTAGCATCAGGTAACCTAATGGAGGTGGTTGTTAGTGCAAGGAAAGTATGATTCTAATAGTGACCAAGCCAACTAAATTATAATACCAACTAATTCAAAAAATCGATTCCAGCTTTCAATGGTGTTGAGACAGATTCCGGTAAGTGACGTGTCGATCAGTAATTCGCCGACGTGCCCCTTCTTCTTAACCTGCAAACAAAGGCTGCGTCGGGGAGTGCCGACAATCTCGCTCCAATGCTTAAGTAAGTGTATTATTTGGGAATAAATGCACAGAGTAATGTCAAGGAGATAATCAAAGTACCTTAATATTTGAGGGGACCTTGGTATTTATAGAGATTGAGGAGCAGTTGAGATTATTCCTTGCATACGCGGGAATTGGTAGTTGAAGAAGACGTGGCTTCGGGCGCACGGATATTTCCGGTTCCACGACCGCTTATCTCGGGCGTACGATCTTATATGGGCGACATGTCATTGGTGAAGCTACGGGCGTACGATCTTGTTTTGTATCGTGCGTCGTGTCCCTTAGATCCCGGATACTCTCGAGATATACGCGGACGTAGGTGCCATTGGGTACCCGGGTGGGCTAGTCGGGCCCTAATGATCTTGACGGGCTCAGATAGATTAATTTCTCTTGAACCGTTTTGACATGGTCGGGTGGACCCAATGGGCCCGGTGTTCGGGTTGGGCCTGGTGCCCGAAAAGACCAATATTCTCCCCAACAAACGGATTTACAGGGGATTAAGATTTGGCTCTCACCGATTTTAGCAACGTTACAACCTCTCAAAAGATAATATTATTGATCTAGCTATTGCAAAATCCATAACAGCTTTAAAGGCTACAATTTTCACTAGAGAGCTAGGGGGGGCTTCACGCCTTCCCCTCCGGGTGCTGATGTCTCCCCTTAGCCTTTATGGTTATGGTGGTTTTTTTGTTCCTCCTTGACTTGTTTTCAGGGGTGGATGGTCCGTTTCTCCAAGCTTTAGGGCTATTGGAGTTTGTTTCTTCACGGTTGTTTTAAACCGGTGGAGGTTTTTTTGGTTTGTTGGTTCTTTGTTTTTATGTTGTTCTTTGGTGCAAGCAGAGGTTTCTGGTGCTGGGGTTTTCCGGTGAGCTCCGTGGGGAGGATGGCGTGTGTTGTGTGTTTTTGGAAGATTTGTTTGGATTGAAATTTTCCGATCTATATCTACGCTTCTCTCTCCATGATTGCACAACACCGACCTCACGTTTGGGTTCCCCGGCGTCCTCCGAGTCCCTCAACGTTCGGCGTGTTCTCCACCGCCCCTTCCTCACCGGCGCGTGGCAATCACGCGCCAGAGACCTTCCTGGCGTGTGATGGCCACGCGCCACTCTCCCTGCTTCCTTTCCCTCGTCGGACGACGGTTCTCGGAAGATCGTTCCATCACTTCATCGAGCCTCTGTTTGGGTTGTATTGGTTTTTGGTTTTCTTAGTTGCAGTGATCCAACCATCTTCGTTTGTGGGGGTATTTGTCGGTTGTTGTATTATTTAGTTAGATTTGCAAACTACCTGTTAGATGCTTGGATTTTATTGGAGTTTTTCGCTTTTTAGCGTAGATCAACCATTTTTTTTTTTAGTAGTGGTGCTTATTTGGTTGGGGTGGCTTCCAATGTATGATCTTGTAATCTTTGGGTGTTTTTTAGGTAGTTGCTCCCAAATCAGAACTTAATTCTGATTTTCTGTTTAGGGAGTCTTGATATTCCTTAACATTGTAATGGAACCTTTAGGTCTTTGGTTTGTTTTAATGAAAGCAGTACCCTTTTATCAAAAAAAAAAAAAGTAGGGGTGGGGTGGGGAGGATTTTCGCCTTTTTAACTCCCGCCTCACAACCCAGCGGGTTGAGAAATTCTCACCCGTGAACCGCATAAAACAAGGTGAATTCGTGCGGGGTGGGCAAGGCAGGGTGGGTTTTTAAGAAATTTTTCAAGATAAGGAATAAAAATGGAAAATGCTGTCAAAGAAAGGCCCAGAACTTCTGTTCTCTACAAAAAGCACAAAATCAAAATGAGAAAATCAGGAGAAACCCAACAAAGAATTCGAACAAAAGGCAATCTCAAAGATAGGATTTGCTCACAACCTGAGATAGAGTGGTAGTAGCAGAATCAATCAGAACCCACAAAATGGTTCAAAACCAAAAGTAAAAGTCCAAGTGGTTTCGGTTTCCACCCTCAACACAGAAAATCAACTCTCATACATAAAACACAGAAGTAAAAGTCCTCAGAAAATTACCTCATAAACCGTAACTATTCGGGGTGAAGATAGATCGGCCGTTGGAGACGAGAGGGCTTTAGCCAGCTCCTATTCTTTCTTGATCTCAACTGATTTTTCAGAAACCAAATCCCTAATGTTTGTGGATTGTCGCGGTAGCAACGGAAAGAAGGCCAAAAAAAGGGTTTTGGTCACCTATAGAGGGGATTTAGGGGAAGGTATCATAACTCATAAGAGAGTTGAGAAGAGTGATTGAGTGAAGAGAAAATGACAATGAAGGTCAAAGACTCAAAGTGAAGACTAAAGAGGCTGAACGACGCTGGTCTGAGAAAATTAGGAATCAGATATGAGATTAAGGTTTTTAATTTGTTTACTTATATGTTTTGTGCGGGACGGGTCCTTAGGGTTTTTTAAAAACACAACCTGCACCCCGTCTTGCCCCACATGGATATACCAAAATGAACTGGTACCCGCAAAATTAATCCTATAAACCGACTGTGGCGGGACGAAGCAAGGGGTGCGGGTCAGGGCGGGGATGCGGCTTTTTGCACAGTCCTAATCTCAAGTCAGAAGGAAAGCAACAAGTCAGAAGGAAAGCAAATAGTACAGCTCATAAGCTAGCAAATGATGCTTCTTCTTTTTTCTTTTTTCTTTCTTCTTTTTTTCATCAATGATATGAATGCGAGAATGATTTAATAACATAAGAAAAAGAGTTGGCTCTTACCAATTCATCTTCAGAAGATAATTCATCACTTTCAATCGGTTATAAAACTTTTCTTATGAGTAAAGTAAGTTCATTAAAAGAGCGCAAGGGCACAAGCACAATCAAGGTCTCCATTAAGTGTATAAGAAAAAATACCAGCAAAGTCAAGAACAAGAAAAAAGAAAACAAAATTTTCTCTCTAAGTTTTAAATATTGAAAAAGACGTTTGCAGAGATACATTCAAACAAAAATTTAAGAAAACCATAAGTGTTTATCAGAACTAATTCATATTATTATGGAACTTGCAATGGAAATATCACAAAATAAGGCACAAAGGAAAGGGAAAGTTTACATACATTTTCCAAATGAATGTTTCACAATTTGATCATGGATATGCAAACTACTTTCTTGCCACTGATTCGTATATCATTTTCACATTGATAAATAAACCCTCAAAGGAGAGGGCAAAAAATACAAGAATATGATATAAATAATAATATATATATAAAAAAAAAAAAAATCAACATCTTTGCTCCATCAATCTTTCTCAATATTCTAACTAACCTAGCAGGAACTGGTTTTTCCTGCACAAATTTTTAGGCCTTGATTGACCTGCAATTCGCTCTCTATGGCCTTTTTCCCTTCTCCTATCTCTAACTACAATTATTGAATACTAAGTAGACAAACAAAAAAAAAAAAAATTCAAAGAATATCAAGCTTCGTCAATATAATCTAGGAGCAAATTAGGCAGATATGTTCCTTACGCCACCATCTGCTCCTGCTCTATGTACAGCTGCTCGACCCACGGTGGAAGCATCTCATGACCCCCTTTACCAGGATTATACTGCTGCTGCTCTTTGCGAAACAGCCCTGAACTGTCATGAGAAACATCTCTAACCAGAGAATTAACCCAAGAGACGTCTGGCTCATCAACTGCAGATGGCACGAAGGTTCTTGTTGTTGCCACATCGTTGTCTCGGAACCCAAAAGAAGCAGACTTCTTGAGCTTGTTCAGCTCATCTCCTTGAATGCCCCAATCCAATTTCCCATTAGGTGAGCTCCAATCTGAAATACTAGAGGACATCGTAGATGCAGAGTTGCCAGCAGCAGTAAACCCATGACGATGGTTCCCTGCACCACGATCAACAAAACTCTGGCTTCGCTTTGCAAAGGCGGCAGACCGGGAATTCATCACTGCTGCTGCAACTGCAGCAGACGAGTCAAACCCGAAGGATGAGGGTTTTCTCACTGGAGAGGATGAGAGGTTGGTTGGGTAGCTTGCACGAAGTTGGTTCATGTTCTGGCGATTGTAACTGGGTTGTGGAGATTGTAACTGGGTTGATGTTGTGGGGTTTAGTGAAAGTCCCTGCAATTGGGACAACATGGAAGAATCGAGAGATCCAAAAACATCATCAAGGTTATTAGGTTTCAAATCTCCAATCCTGCTGAACTCCTTATTCCAGCAGGACGGCGATGAGAGACGATTTATCTCGTCGATCAATTGCTGTTGCTGCTGCTGTTGGCTAACATAACTTTCTAGCCCAAGCAATTCCATCTCCAAATCCAAATCCCTAGCACTCGAAGCAGTCTTTAGCCGGCTACCTGGGAGCTGCAAGGCAGGAGGAGTGAGATTAATTTTGTTTTGCCACAAGCTCCCACTCTTGGGAGATGAAGCGGCGGCCAGGGGAGACATGGGCGGTGTTGAAGTAGTAGGCATCGGCAAAGATGACGAACTGAGAGCCAATGGACTCATCATTGTCATGTCTAGTGCGCCAGAGGAATGAGACTTTGGCGAAGGCATAGCTGAACCTGTGGAAGCATACAAGGGGCGCAATTCTTCACGCTTGTGAGCAAAGAAGCAGACTTTGCGCGAGCACCCCATCTCATCCTTGCAAAGCCGAGTTCGGTATTGGGCAGGATGAAGCCAGGACTCAAAAACACCATGTGCATACTCACAAGTATCCCCCTTTTGGCATGTCCCTTTTCGGAACTCAGGGCAAGGAACACAGCTATAGGGGTACTTCCGTGGGTCTCTTCTCCTGGCATTCTCCCCGGGATGGACAAAAGGGCACTCGGTCCAATCATGGGTGTATGCCCTTGAGCAAGGCTTCACCTTGAAGGTATACATCCTAAACTCATCCGTCCCATATATCCCGTTGTTTATGTCGGGCAAGGATACGTCGATAGGGTATTCTTTCTTCTCAGTTCCTTCCTTCGATAACTGAGGCACGGCCATCTTCTGCTGTGCTTCCTCTTGGTTCATGGTTCGATCACCTTCCCCCACTGAAGTATCGCCTTTTAGCAACAACTCCATCGCCTTCCTTCTTGAATTGGAGGTTGACTTCAACGCACGACCAATCAAATCAACAGGCTTATTTCCATTAGCATTAACACAATTAGCATCAGCATATGCATCAAGTAAGAGCTTAACAATCTGAAGTGAAGAATTGGTACCACCAGCAACAGCACAATGAAGCGCAGTGACCCTATCTGAACCACAAACCCTATTGACATCAGTCTTGCCAGTCTCAATTACATACTTCAAAACCTTAGCGCTACCATACAAGGCAGCAATCATAAGAGGTGTCCTCTCTTCAAACGCCATCTTCTTCGATCCAATTCTTCTGCCATACCAAAAGCTTGCCTCGTTGACATTGAAACCCTTCTCTTCTACTTCACTCCTGAAGGCCTCGAGATCATCGGTAGCAGACAATTCAAGCAAAACCGAGCAGTCACAGAAAAACCCATCTCTCTGTTTCTGAAATTCACCTTCCATGGCAAAGCTTGTGGAAGAAAGTCTACTCCTTGAACCAGGGCACATATCAAAGTCCTGAAAAATTTAACAGAGTAATTTAGCATCCCAACTCGATACCCCAGCCCCAAAACTATATGGGAAACTTCAAGTAAATTTTCCTCATTCATAAATCACAAACATAAAAAATACTTAGTATTGCAACAAAATCTTACTTCTCCAAACAAACAGAGACTAAACTAACAAATCGTAAAATCAAAAGCAGAAGAACGAAATTCAGAACGTGTCAGCCGTGTTCCAAGTCAAAGCCAGCGACTTGATCTCCTACAGAATACCCTCTTCTTTCAAAATCTCTAGGACCAAAAGAAAAAAAGAAAAAAAGAAAAAAACTGAAAACTAGAGTACAAGCACCAGAGAACCGATCCAAACAACAAACCCCAGAATCAAAATTTCAAACTTTGGCCCCAAAAACTAAAAACCCACGAATTCTCTCCGAAAAAAATCCATCAAAACCAACCCAAATTCAATAAAACTTCACAGATCAACTTGAACTATCAATCAAAAACCAACACTTTATTCTTTCACCGAAATCAAGCAACAACAACATACCTTTGACTACGTTGTGCAATCTGGGTGTATGATAATTGAAGAGGGACAAGAGAACCGTGGGTTTGTTTGTTTGAGAAGACCTCGCTTGAGAAGCGTGATATACGAGGAGAGATGAGTCGGTCCTTTTATGTGTTTCTTGAATGCCACGGACTACGAAGGAAGGAGGGAGGAAGGTGAGACTTTTCTTCTTCGCTCTTTCCTTGCTTTCCTTATTGGTCAAAGTCCAACCTCCAACTAGGAGGCTCATGGTTTGTTTTTTTGAGAAATGAATCCGAAATGAAATCCAAATGTGAGTCAAATTCGCAACACCTCCTTCAACATGTGTCTGACCTCCTTTACGGGTTTCCCGTCACGTATCCCCATTTCACGCGCGCTGATGAGCGTTTTCTCCTCCCCGTCCAGAGATCAATTTGGTGAATTTGTTTTATTCTTTTTTCTTTCTTTTTTTTTCCTTGTCGAATTTTTGTATTATTCCCAATAAATGTCGAGTTTAGATCCAAAAATATTTTATAAGGTAAATGTATTAAAATAAATTTTTGATTAAATGCGTGATTTTAAATTACCAGAAGATAAATAAATCTAAAGGCCTTAAAATAAATTATAAGGTCATCCAAACACGTATTAACAATTGTGAAAGAAAAGAAAGTTGGGGTGAGGCAGTGGATTTGCTCGCTTTGACGGCGAGTAGAAGATGATAAGGTTTTTTTTTTTTTTTTTTTTTTTTTTTTTTTCAAAGTAGAGATGATAAGGTTTGAAATTGTAGAAGAGAGAGTGGGACCAAGGGTGACAGGAGAAAGAGATTTGAAAGTCTTCACGCTTGAACGCGTTGGCTTTCTCTCTTGGTGGGTGACACCATTTGACACCGCGACAGGATACTCTCTGACTCATCCTTCCACTATGGACGCTCAGCGCTGGAAGTTGCCTCAAGACTTGTCGTCGCATGATCGCATCAAACAATATAAAAGAACAACGTTTTTTTAACCAGTTAAAAGGCTTTTGGATATTGGTTTTTTTTTTTTTTTTGTTAGTGTTGGAAATTCCACTTTCATTTCATCATTATTTTGTTTTGTTGATTTTGGCTTGGATTGGATCAGCCCTTCTTTAAAAGAAGAAAATTCAAGGACTATGTATGCAGAATTAGATAGTAGTAGAATATATGAAAGTATAGCTTAAAACATTAATTTTTTAAAAAATAAAAAATAAAATGAATAAGGCTAGAAATCACATTTTTATAACATATTTTTATCCACGAATTTTATAGGATCATTACTTTGATACTTATAACTACTATACAACCATACAATTTTTACTACAATTATGAATTTTTTTTTTTTGAAATATGAAACTTTTCATTCACTAGGAAACTTCCTCCGACTCTGCAATTACAAGATGCTGGATAAAAGAGGGACAAACATCTATCCAGGTTTTATCTAGCATTTGAGAAAGGACAAATTTTTCCATACAATGAGCCACTTTATTAGCATCCCTCTTCACATGATGGAAATCACAATGAAGGAGACTAGAGAGCATAAGTTTTGTATCAGAAATTAATTGTCCACAGCCACTCCTGCAAGGTCCTGTCTTCTTCAAATCTGAAATAACATTGAGAGAGTCACCTTCCAGAATCATGTGTTGTAAACTACAATTATGAATTGTTACAACTATTCACCTCCTACTTCATTATATATCTTCTAACGTTTTGTATTCAATGTATTGTGAGAATTCTTTAACTATGAATAACTATACATTGTTGTGTAGCTAACATATCTCTTATCTCACTATAATCTTCCACGCTCTTTCTATTACCTTGTTTCTCTTATGGCTATCCTCTTAGTTTCACAAATCAAAGATCCTTATAGTTTTCACATTTACATCAAACATTCACAAGCTCCTCACCCCTATGATACCATCACTATCCTATTATATTAATGTGACACTGTCAATTCATCTTTTGATTGTTCATCGTTAAAAAAAAAAAAAAAAAAAATTAAATGTAGATTGGCATTGACATGTCTATATAATATGATAAAAGTATAGTTTTTAACATTTTTTTTTTTTTAAACTTCGACAGATTCAATAATTGATTGACATCACTAAAATAACGATAAAATAAAAGTGTGTTTTCTACCATTGCTATTTTTTAATTGATCTATCACGTAAGAGTAATGCTATAAGGAAGACTTATGTCTTCCTTGAATCTTTATAAAATTGATGTATCTTTTAAAGTCACAATTTAATCAAAATCTAATTATGATCAATTACACATTTAATAATAATTTTAAAACCCTTATCAGTTTTGGAATGACTCAAAAATAACATGATCCTTTGATTCCTTTTAGTATTAGAAGAATAAAAAAACAACACGATCCTTTTAGTATTAGTGTTGCTCCTATTTAAAACACTCGATTATCCTTTTTGGTTTTGTGGATGAAGTGGACAAACAATATGGACCACATTTAATGTTTTTTTTTTTTTTATTATTATTATTATTATATGCCTGATGCCATTCCATATTGGTTGGCTTTACATGAAACTTATATTATTAAGTGTTTAGGTTCGAGTCAGTGTGATAAAGAATATATTGGGGGTCGACTCATTGACAGGTCATAGTTAAGCATTCTTCGCGAAAATACATGGACTTGAGCATTATTGTCTAACTTTGATTGATATATTGTCTTGCTGAAATAAAGTAAAGACAGCAACGACACCTTATAAAATAAAGATAAAAAGATTAATTTTTCTTTTTCTTTTTCTTTTCTAACGGAAGTCGGAACTTTTGTTAGAAAATCATCCGATCAGCTAAGGACATGAATATTTCTGCGGCCTGCCTACGATATCACAAATATAATTTGGAGTTTCTTCAACTCAAACTCTATTTATAACACACAAAATAGTCTCTCGGACTTGGTATGAGCAATCTCATTCGCACTTCTCTTGAAATGTACGACACTCCACGATCATAAATGGCACAAACCCTCTTTGATTCCATCAACTATATGTCTAAATTTACTCTAATTATTGCCCTCCGCTTATTTGTAGGGCATTCCGCCCAAAATAATGTTATTAAAACCCATCTCTCGACATAACTCCACGGTGTGTAAAGCAGCCAAAGCTTTTGTCACTACTGAGTCGACTACCATGTTTCTAGTAGTACTATGTTCAGCTAATACAACACCTTCATAATCCCTGACAACAATGCCAAAGCCAATATGTCTATGAATTTTTTATCGACGGGCTCACAACTATATCCCAATTAACTTTGTACGTTCCTGTAGAGGGAGACTGTCAAGAAACTGGAGATGCTTCATGGGTGATGCTTTGGAGCTTTATCTCTATAGACATAGCCCTTAGAAAATCGGCAATAGATTGATTTGCTTCAAGAATTACCTTTTGTGGGTGAGTAAACCCACTCCCAAACACAACCTCATTGTGGCGTTGCCAAATTCTTTGTGCTACAACCGCCAAAAACTCAATGTCAAAAACTTCACAACCAGGAGAGCAAAGGTCGATCCCCACCTTACACATTTTTAAAGTTTTTTTGGGTCACAGCCGCACACATCTTGTGCTGAAAAGTAATTCCAAAGGATATGGCGAACTGTTTCTTCTTAAAGCATGTGATAATTTTGAAACTATAATTAACCTTATGAATAATATTGTTAGTTTTCAGTTTTTTGCGCATTTCCGTATAAGAGATGGACAAATTCATCATTAAATTTGTAAAATTTACATGTTAATTTTATAATTTCAATAATAAATTACCATTTACAAAATAGATAAATAAGATATAAGCAAGGAATAGATGCGTAACAACTCTCTTATATTAAAACCAGACCTAACGAACATTCCATAATGAAGTAAAAGTAAGACTCATTGTAATGAGTCCTACAACCGTGGACAACATAAGACCATTAAGGAAGGTCTCAACAACTTGTGTTGCGTCATTTAGTTTATTGTAATTAGGATTATGTTTCTTACTTTCAAACTGAGGTGTGACCTTCTTTTCCTCGTAGGTGGTGTGAGTCTACTATATCCCCTTATTCAGGCAGTGGGACTTGTCGTACAAGGTTTTATTTTATTTTAATTTTGATTGTCTTTGTCCTGAATCAAAGTGGCATCAGATTAATTATCTCAATCCTAGAGTACGAGAATTTGCCGATCTCATGTAGGCGAGAGATTAATTATCTCAATCCTAGAGAGATCATCTGTTGTTTAATTTAAGTATTTAGTTTTAGCTCATGTTATGTGTTCCTTTTATTACGGGTCTATAACTCCCCTTTTTTTTCTTTTTCTTTTATTTTTTATTCATGTATTCTTCGGCATCAAAGTAAGACTCTATTTTCTATTCAAATTGGTGAGACACCAGTCCCATAATGTACAAAATTAGCGTTATTTTATAAAATTATCATTGAATCTATAAAATCGTATTGAATCCAACAAGAAGAAGACCGCAGCATACTGTATAGCACATCTCATCTTCAATCATGCGAGCCTTTGTCTAGAGAGACCTCGGAGATTATATTGAATCATGCAAAGCAAAAATTGGAGAATATGCAATAAATATATGGTTTCAGCTCTTCATACACCTTTTCTCTCTTAACCCTTCCTCTTTCTCCTCTTACACTCTCTTCCCGCTCTTCCATTTTCATCATTTCACACCAAAATGGCTTTACACTCTCTTCCTGCT
Source organism: Alnus glutinosa (assembly GCF_958979055.1). NCBI lineage: Eukaryota > Viridiplantae > Streptophyta > Magnoliopsida > Fagales > Betulaceae > Alnus > Alnus glutinosa. The sequence continues at coordinate 36,869,499 of NC_084888.1, read as the reverse complement.
CTTCCTGCTATATCATTTCCTGCTTATAAGCTCCATCTACTTCATGTAAATGCCGTTTCCAGAAAAGGAGATTCACATAACCTGATAACCTACCTCAACTTTAAAACAACAAGTGCCTTGTGACTAGCTATTCAGTGGGAGAACCATGTTTCTGTCTTTGCCAATTATTGAATGAGAGCATAAGCTCCACCTTTTAGTCAAGCTCTTAGTATTGGTTCCATTACTATCCATTTAATATCACTTCCAATTAATTAATAGCGTTTAATATGACATTATACTCTATCATGAGAATATGTTGATGATGCTTCTATATATATTTATGTTTTTCTATAGTAAAAACAACAATCACTATATATCGTATAACCTTAGACGACAATAATAATTTAAAAAATAATGTCGTTTTCAACAAAAAGACTTTATATCTGGCATATATCATTTTCTATTCAAATTGGTGAGACACCAATCCTATAATATACAAAATTAGCGTTATTTTATAAAATTGTCATTGAATTTGTAGAATCGTATTGAATCCAACGGGAGGAAGACCGCGGCATACTGTATAGCACATCTCCTCTTCAATCATGCTTTTGCAAGGTAGTAGCTTCTTTCTTATTCTTACTCTTCTTCTTTAATTTATTAAATTCCACTGAAAACAAGTAGTTTTTTTTTTGTAGTTGAATAAATTCCACTGAAAACAAGTAGGCCTGATATTGAGCTTTGCTTTGAGTTAAAGACTAGACAGAGATGATGCGATGCTGGGCCAAATTCTGGTCGGGGATTCCTACGTTGGGCTGATCTTGACCCACTTCAATATGATCGCTGGACTTAGGGACACTTGTAATCGAAAAGAACTGGAAAAGGACTCGAACTTTAGACCCATGAGCCTTGTCATCTGGATCGGGCTAGTTAGGGCCTTGAGACATAAAAAAACCTAAAGCCGGCCTATTCTGGCCCATAGATGATCGTGGGCCTTCGTCATCGGACCCACTATCATTATTTTTTTGAGAAGATAAAAAAAACAATACCTAAAATTATTCTTTTCTGATAATATAATTTGGAAAGAGATGCAGGAAATTATTGCATACCAAAAAGGATTATTCATTTGATTTTTTTGGAAAGTTGTTTTTGAGACCGCCTTGTCTTTGTTATTTTTTTAAATGGAAAATGCATGTCCATGTGCCTTTGTTCTATTTTTCCTTATCTATGCTATTAATTGCATACCAAAAAAAAATAATATTTACAAATAAAAAAGTCTTACTTGTAATGCAAGCTAAAATAAATAAATAAATAATTAACAAGTCATTTTGTATTTTTTAGAATTTTTGAAGTCTTCATTTTAGATGTACAAAAGTAATATTTATTTAATGTTTTTTATTGGATAAAAAAAAAAAAAAGAAAAAAAAGAGAAAGTTTGGGTACCACGTTCTGTTAAAATTTATAGCTCCTATGTCATCGAGTTTTGACAATTATTTAGAGCATTTACATTTGCCTAAACAGATTTTAGTTAAAGGATGACTTTTTTCTATTTTAGTTATCAACTTTTTTTTTTTAAAGTGCACACATCCAATTTTCTTTTTTAATTATTCATTTTCATTATTCTTTTTAAATATTATTTTTATTATTATTTCTCCAATAATCATATTTTTGGCTAATTCAGGTAGATTTTTTTTTAATTTTTTTTATTTTTATTTTTAACGAAAGATCTGAATTTTTAATTAATCAAAGATTACGAGTATCAAACTCTTGCATCACAAAGCATAAAGTTATACATGCTATGAGGTTACATAGTCATAGATACAAACAAAATTCTTACAATAAAGAACATATTTAGCTACTATTGTCTATGACTTTCATCTTTCGCTAACCCATGTACAAAAATAGTTAAAGAGCAGTCCGAGCAGACTAGGTCTAAGATTAGACAAAAGTAGCCAAATATCCAAGGGCGGAACCAGCTTTTACAATTTGGGGGGCCAAATGGGGGGGGGAGGGGGAGCAAAACGAAAAAAAAAAAAAAAAAAATTAAGGGTAATTTTTTTTTTTTTTTTTGGGAAAACCTTTGGGCTTGGGGGGCCTGGTAGTAGCTCCACCCCTGCAAATATCCTAGAAAAATTTATTTAAACCGGTCATGACAGATAATCCATCACACTGAACTATCTAGGCCGTGAGAAATAACCTCATACTTGAATAACTTTCATTACATAGATCGCTCATGAGAGCAAATCTAAAGAAAAGAAAACTCTTATTCAAAACAAAAACACAACCATGAAACAACAACAGCGGCCTGGTAGGAGATGAACGACATAATACAGAGGTTGATGAACAGATGCATAGCGGAGATGCCAAAATTGTTAATCTGACCGATGAACACTTATAAACAAAAGAAAAAACTAGAATAGGAAGGATAGGGTATGAGCGGGGAGTAGAAAAGTAAAGAGAGAGGATGAGGGATGCTTGTAACATTTGACAATGATGCAATTAAATTATATGAAAATAGCTAATTAAGCTTATTTTGAAAATATAAAATGATCATTCCATACAAATTCTCACTTTTTATTTTTTCAACAAAACCCTTAAAAAATTATAGTTTTACTTTTAAATAAAAAAATTATAAAAAAAATAATGATTACGAGGTCGCTGAACCATCAAAGGAAAGGCTAGATCTAGGGGTGGTCAGCTACATGCCTCCTCGGACCATCCTGAACCATGTACTTTTATTATATTTTATTTGAGAGTAGAATTATAATTTGACAAGGCCTAAGTAAAAAATAATCAGAATTTGTGGGACGAAATCATTTTGTTAAAGATATATATATATCATAAGTTTTTAAGGGATAACTTAATTGGTTGGTGACCATACATCATGAAGCGGAGATCACTAGTTCGAATTCTTCCTCCCCTCTCTTGTGTGGACACATAAAAAAAAAAAGAAAAAAAAAGAAAAGAAAAAGAAAAGAGAGATATATACCACAAGGATTTATATATAATCTCATAATTATGAAAACTACATAGATTTATATATTACAAGGTCAAATCAAAAGACCGGCCAATTTCGTAATTATATCTTAAATCATTAGAGTTGGAATATTCATAGTTTGCCCCGTAAAGTTAGCAAAGAAAATTTCAACCATTGAACAGAAGAAACATGTGTGCTTAATTATAAAGATCCAGGATCAATAATTCTGTACGTACGTACACTCAGCGCGCAGAAGCACATCCGGTTCTCTTGTTTCCCTTTCAACTGAATTATTAGATGAATATCTCCGTCCAATCGTCCCCAGTTCCAACTTTGAGCAGAAAAAACATGTGTGGTTTTGTGTTTTCGCTTTCAACGTTCTAGATCGTGTTGAAATTAAACCTCATACCAGAGTTGTCGACAGCTAAAACTAAGCGAATTGAAAGATAATCGGCATGTCTCTGTCAGGCGCACCGCAAGTTGTGAAGTCCATATCACGGCACACAAGTGGCGCACATTTCACATTACACCCACTAACATTAATTACTATTCATAATTGGCTCTTTTACTTTTATTTAGGTTATTAGTATTTAATTAATTTATGTTTTGATTTTCTTTTTTTCTTTTTTTTAAAAAAAAGTTAAGGGTATTAATTATTTCGTAATTCAATAAATGGGTTTTGCCCAAAATCAAATTAGGGTTACGGTTTAGTATTTCAAGTTCCAACATGTATTATATTTGTAGTACTCCGGCCAGATTGGAATTTAATGGTGAGACTCGATCTATCAAACTCTCTTTCACTTTGAACTGTGCGACTCAATTCTCTTTCTCTTTCCTCATTCCTCTGTTCTTCTTCTTCCGAATTCTTTCTTCCTGTGTCAAGAAAATCCTTCCAACCCAAACGGTGAAATATCATTTGAGATCGGGCGGTATTAAACTCAAAACAGAGCCATAATGACTAGGGTTTGAGCTTCTACATGATCAGGTTAAAGAAACCCATGTGCTTGAACGTGTCAAAGCATTACTACTCCCAAAAGAAGCGTATTAAAGAACTATGATTTCCCTGATTGTTTATCCATTGGCAATGGCATCATGCATGCACCAATTGAAATGGTCCCAATCACAAGGTGTGAAACGCAAAATACTGGTCAAAGCTTGTGTTTCTTTAATTCCCTTCTTTAATTGTGGTTAATGTGACGTTTTTGTATGGTTGTTGTAAACTTGTAATTAAAAATATTGATAGATTACTATATGAAAAGAAAAAGAAAAAAAGAAACACGACAATGGCACATGCTGATGGATAATAGAGATTGGCTTTAATCCTATTTTAAAAGTCTCAATTACTCAAGGTTCAATCATATAAACATTAATAATTGAGTAATGCTAAAAATTACGTACATTTTTATTTCATAATATTGACGTGACAGTTTCAATCAACCCCTTAATTAGTCATTGTTAAAAATAAAAATAAAAAATAAATCCAAAAGTTGATCACGTAAGCATTGCGGGATAGTTGTAAAATAAAAAATGTAGTATGTAGCATTACTCTTAACGATTTGAGATTAATCTAGGCGGCGACTTAGGATGAGTTTTTCTATATATATATATATATATATATGGAGTTAAAAATTGTTTGGACACAAAGGGGACAAGTCACATGTGTGTTTTTGGCCATCCTTTTCACAGGAATCTCGAATTAACATGATTAACAAGTAGAGATGAATCATCAGATCATGATACATGGTTTGCTAGATACATTTAACCAAGATAAATTTAAAGCACTTGTCAATATCTGTCAAACTCCAACAGTTAGTTATACTTATGATGGAGTTTAGTTACTAAAAAGTATGTTCAATGTTTAATATATCTCTAAGAGCCGGCCCTAGTGAGCAAAAGAAGAGGCTAGATGTTCGGGGGGGAAGGTTCCACGCCTCCCTCCCCTGGTGGTGTTCCCCCGATTGCCATTCTAAAGTGGGGAAGGTTTTTGGCTCCTCCTTGGTTAGAGCATGTTGAGTGTTTGTGTCCTCCAACCATTAGGGCTTTGAAGTTTTTTGTTCCCCCGAGTTAGATTTGGTGGTGGTTGATGTTCCCCGACAGAAGACTTCATAGGATTTGGGTTGGGAAGTGACTTTCTGGTGTGTTTTCTGGTGGAGTTTCTGTTTTGGTTTTTGTTTGGGTTTCTTTCTTTGGAGTTAGATCTGCTCACTTCGGCAGATTCTTCCAATTCACGCGCCTCTCCACAGTGGTCGTCGGCTTCTTCCGGTCCAGCAGCCTCCAGCCACGACCGTGTTGGTTCTTCACGCTTGGCGTCTGTGGGTCACGACTTGTCTTCTAGGGTGCGGTTGGGGGTTTTTCGGTGAATCTAAGGTTTTCCGGCTGATTTCTGCTACAGAGGAGGTCTCCGGTGGTGGCGTGTGTACTACATGCACTGGCGACGGCGCCACCAGACGCTGGTCCAAGATGGCTTCTATTTTAAGGTGTTTTATGATGTTTTTCTTGTCTTTTCACGGTCTGCTTCTATGATGCTTAAAAGTTACTGGACTATTTATTGGCTTAGGTACTAGATCTGCCCTCTTTTATTTGATGATTGTGCTTAAATGTAAAGAGTGGCTCATTGTTGTTCCTATAATGATGATGTATTGTTTAGGTTGTTGTTCAAGTTAGATTTATCTGGCTTAGGGTATAGGGGGTCTTAAACCTTTTGTTTTTGTCCTTGCCCTGGAGTTTTCTTCAGTAATATATGATAGCATATGCTATTTGTTAATATATATATATATATTATCCTTGCGATGTAACTTAATTAGCTAGATTATAGAAGATCAAATGTAACAATTAAGATGGTTATTCAATCAACCGATAAAAAAAAAAAAAAAAAAAAAAGTGTTGAAAAGATAGTGCCCAAAAGAAGTGGTGGTTAAGGCCCCATCATGTGCACGAGAGAGAGAGAGGCTATATATGGAGACGATGATATTATATTTAAGATGACGACAAAGTGATGTAAAACTGCATGAGAGGGGTTAATAATGTAGGACTGTAGAGTAATAAGTCCATTTGCCAATCCCCTCGAGATCAGCTCTGATAAATTTCCCTCGAACTTGATTTATTTAATATATGAGACATTCATGAACATAACATGCATTATGCTCGATTATTAAATAATATAATTATATGAATATACCATATATATCTATGAGTAATACTATATAACATATAATTATAAATTTTATAATTAAATAAGTAGGACATGAGACATTTTTCTCAATCAGGCGGTCAGATAGAAATTTCAGATCGTCTCATCAAACATTCCAAAAACCTCAGCTTACGAGTTTTTTGTTTGGCAACATAATTTTGGAAACAGAATATGATTTTGATTTTGATTTTTTTTCAAAAATAAATCATATTTTATTCAATTTTTTCAAAAACAAATCATATTTTATTCAACTTTTTTTAAAAAGTCAAACATCGAAATTCACAAGCAGAATAAGAATTCAATTTTGATTTCAAAAATTCATCACCCAAACGGATTACTCATTCAACCCACGTGGCTCTAAATTTTTCCCCTCCAGAAGATTTGATCACTTCTTCCTTAACCGAGCAATCACCTAAACTCAATCCTAGCCATTCAATTCTCATCCAAGCATTTCATTCTTTCACACCAAAAGCCTCACACGTGTAATATCGGCCCCGCTTAGACACATGACAATTATTTAAAACTAATAATAAAAGTTAGCAAACCCTAGATCTAGTCTTTAAAATAATAATAAAATGAAACTAATTTTTAAAGTTTACATGTTTCATGCAATAATTAATTAAACTTTTCTTTTATAAAAGTGTCAACTTTAACCCATATAAAATAAATAAATAAAAAATAAAAAAAATTAAGGATTAAGACTTGGATTAAGCCTCCTTAATTACCTTCAGGTGGGTGTTTTTTCAAGCTCTTAGGAGAAAGACCTCCAAGGTGGTCTCTCTAGGGTTGGGTTTAAGAAAGAAATTAGCGAAATAAGGTATAGCATTTATCCTAAGCCTTTAAATAGGACCCTTCCCTTGAGTTATGTGCTGAAAAATTAGTACAAAAGCATGCAAGTTGACACCGATCAATCTTTAAGAGGCACCGATTAATTGTTATAATGTGCCTCGCTCACCGATCGATCGGTCCTCACCAATCAATCGTTCTAGGACTGATCGATCGTTGGTCAAAAACACCCTAAGAATAATAATTTTAAAACACAAGTCATAAAACTCTTTTATTCATATATATATTACAGAAGTTTTTTTTAAAAATATTTAAATTGATTTAAGATCATTTAAAAATTGTCGTGGTTTCAAACAGATAATTATGTGAAATAATTGCCACATGTTTAAGTGGGGTGTTACACTTAAACAATTACTTTTTCGCCTGTAAAACATCTTTATTTTACAGTTTAATAGGGTTACCTCATGAGCATGTTCTACGGTTGTTTGCTAGGCTTGAAGCGCCGAGCATAGGCTTGTATAGATAGGATTATGTATATTGTTTGTGTATATATAGTTGTATCTGGGACGGTATTGTATACTGTAACTATTTGTACTTGAAGAGTTGGAGACGCCGGTTTGTATTGATGATAGAAGATAAATCTGAGGTATTTTAGTTTTTTCAACTCATATCAATATTTCAATTTGCGTTGCATTTTTATTATGATATCTGTTGTTATAGGTAGCACTTCTAGTTAATTACCAATTAATTATATTAGAAGCGCTACATGTAACACTCCGAATTAGTTACTATAATTAAAATCGAGGGCAATACATTAACGATGAGTACTTCTGATAAGGATGGAGTTGGAAGAAAGAGGAGGTAGAGATGGAATACTGGCATCTATGTACGTGGAAGTAAGGAAGCAACTGCTGATTTTTGGGTTTTTTTTTACCGTTTTATTGTTGTTTTTTCTGTTTTGTTTTTTATTGTATTTCTTATGTATTTTTGCAGCTATGTTTGTGTTTTGCTGCTTGTGTTGTGTGGGTTATTGTCTCCCATAACTTATATGGTTTTATCTTTTAGAGGAAACTTTTTTAACTAAATTTGTGTTGGTGCCTTTCTTTTTTACAGTCTTGAATTCGGAATCTAACAGTGCTTTTACCGCTTTAGCCTCCACTCGGTGGTTGTCGTTACTTTCAAGTGGGGGTTTAAATAGGTCTACCTTAAAAGGACTGGGTTACTTGTCTGACCTATTTCCTACTAATTGAAATTATTTAAGCACTGTTGTAGTTTGTTTTGAGTCTATTACTGGAGAGTCCACCCCTTTCTCAATTATAGGATTGTCCACTCCTTTCTTTCGATCAGGAGTTGAAATGATCCTCCCATGTAAAAAATTTCTTATTCAATTAGAAAACAAAAAAGACAAAAAAAAAAAAAAAAAAAAAGAAAGAAAAACAGAAAGAAAGAAATTAAAAGAAGCAACTAAGCTTTCGAAGAAAGGTAATTTTCGATAATTTAAGAGTATTCAGATGGGTTGGGTTGCTTGGAGAGACATCGTAGAGGTGGTCCAGTAGATGTAGAAGAGGTGGTGGAGTCTCAGTTGTAGCCATGGGAAAAATAGTAGGTGAGGTGTATGAAGAAAAACCACAAAGAAGCATAGGAACGAAAATTGTGACGTTTAGTCGTTTAGCCCCGACACCCTAAAGAGTTTTGAACTAAAAATGGTTTGAATTGATTCCCATGAATGTTATAGGATATCGATCCGTATATATATATATATATATGTATATGTTGACAACTATACAATTAATTGCCATCTAATCATATTTATCTTCTTCATTTGAATTTGTCTTATTATCATCTTGAGTTTGAAATGCTTCTTCCTCATCTACGTACGTTGGTTTATCTGCTGTGATGTTGGTCCTTATCAGATATTGTCTAAATACTTAATTTATTACAGCCCTAAATTGTCGAGTTAACGAAAGGCAGTTCATTTCAATTTTCATCCTTTTTTCCTTTTTCTCCTTTCGTTTGTCAGTGGGTGTACGGAGCACTGCACTAGGGTGCATGGTTCTTTTTCGGTGGGGGTCCGTGATAGATACCGGCCGGTTCGACCCAAAAAAATAAAAGAAGAAAAAAACTGATAGAAATGGAAGATTTATTCCATGTGCCCTCTGATCTAACTACCATGCTGATCGAATTCTCTTTCAAGCTAAGCAAGATTTTTATAAACGTACGTTTATTGATTGAGATTTGAGAATAACTTTTCCTCACCCAGATCTGTCAAATCACCTTTACCTGCCCATTTTTGATAAGCTAGTACTGTTCTTCGACAAAAACCAATCATGTCGTTTCAATGACTTTTTATCACGTGCAAAAATTGTCAGACTCACAATTCTCACACGTTTCGTGCAAGGACAGGAAACTTCACTTCTATGCTTTTGTTGATGTGATGATTAATTACATATCGGTTTGCTTAGGTTGGTCTTGCAACTGGCTAACGTCACATTGCATGTTAAATTATCTACTTCTTCTTCTTTTTCTTTTATATATATATATATACACACTTTGATACTCTCTAAATTAAATTACTATTTGCTTCAGAAGTTTAATTTAATAAAAATAATAAATTTAATTAATACATTAACAGGCACTAAATAATAATAAAAAAAAAAAATAAAAGATAAAATGCCACACTAAATAGGAGCCCTTTTTATAAAAGATAACTTTCTATGAGAAAAAAAAATATTTTATCATGACCAAGCATTGAGCGGGGGAATACGCTCAATGACCCAGTGCTAGGAGTATGAGAGAGAATACGACTAGCCACCCAATATTAAGAAACGAGAATACGCTTAACAACCCATGTTATGAGGTGAAATACGACTAGTGATTCAGTGTTAAGTAGAGGAATACGCTTAATAATCCAGTGCTAAGAGAGTAAATGCGACTAGTGACTCAATGTTAAGTGGAGAGATTCGCTTAACGATCCAGTGTTAAGAAAGAGTATACGACTAGCCACCCAATATTTTTTTCTTTTTTAAACAAATCACTTGCATCTTCTTCATTGAAAAAACTGATCCAAGTCTTAGGATCTAGGAACACTTTGAATAAAACTAGGAATGTCCTCTAACCAAATAGCATCTAACCTACGGGATGTAACTTTTTTAGCAAGATTATGAGCAACAAAATTAGCTTCCTTACGAACAAAGACAACACATGAGGACCTGAATGAACTCAATTCCTGGTTGATAGTATTTGTGTGTATAATGAAGCTTTGATATAATTCTGAAAAAAAAAAAAAAAAAAAAAAAGCCAAGGATTTCCAGTTTTAAATATTTTATGAAAGAATGTTCTCTCTCTCTCATTTTAACATTTAAGAAATTAGTTTTTTACTGACCTTTCCACAAAGGCATGATGTCAATTAAGTTAGTTTTGACTTTTTGAAACCTTCCATCTGTACGTTGTGAGAAAACCATTTCATTGAAAAATGGTTTTTAACAAACAAATAGGGAGAAGTTTTACAGAAAATCGGGGCTTACGTCACACGCACGAAATTGGTTGGACCGTTTTATTTACTGTGTCGTGTACTCGATCACCATTTTCACCTATCAAATTGTGTATTTTACGGATATAACCGCTGTCAGCGAGGAGGATCCCCACAATCACATCTATCATACCCCTAGGGTCGTTTGGTGAGGATTCTAACTTTTCCGACAAGTTGGATTTTTGTGGAGAATCAACCAGGTTTGGGCTTAGCCATTAATAGTGGCCGGCGCTCCCTTTGAGTATATGAACAAAATACTAATAGTTCAATGAATAGTGTAAAGTACTTAATGGTTGTCTATAGAATGAGTGTTTGAGTTATAAGTGAAATAAATTTATATTTATGTTAGAGTTACGGTATCTTATTTATGTAAAACGAGAGTAATTTTTAAGGAATAGTTTAATTGGTTGAGGGTCACGTCTCATGAAGTGGAGGTCATTAGTTCAAAAAAATATATATATGTAAAATGAGAGTTTGTGGTGTCAAAGCATTTGCAATTTCCGCTTCGTGAATTATAAGGTGGAATTTGTACGTGAATTATAACATTTATTATTTTGGTGGGATGTTACACTCGGGGCTAATGGGTTTGGATCCAATTGTTTTATATTAATTAACAAATCATTATTATTATTTATTATAAGGTGGAATTTGTACGTGAATTGTTATAAAATCAGAGAATTCTCTCTCAAATACTTTGCGGAGTTTTATCTTTCTTTTAGCCTGCGGGCTTGTTTTATCTTTTGAGGTAGAAGACGAAGACGCTTCTCCTTGCAGAATCGAAGACGCTGTTCTTTGATTAGTTACCTTAGTCTTCCGCTACGTCAGAAAAAAAAAAAAAAAAAAGAAAAAAAAAAAAAGAAAGTATATACAATTTCTGCTACGTGAATTATAAGGCTTAGTATTAGCATCTCGTGGAATGTGTGAATTATCGCATTTATTATTTTAGTGGGACGTTACGCTCTAAGCTAATGGGTTTGGATCTAATTTTTTTATCCAAACCAATCATTGTTTCCGGTGTGAGAGTTCTTTCAATGAGGCCATAGTATACTATATTAGGATATGTTTTTAATGTGGAACTTAATTATATATTGCTCCGGCTGTAGTATTATGGGAAAATGATAGGTAGGGGATACTCATCCGTCCCCTATCCTACTTTTAATAATAAAATAATATATTATATATTTTTTTTCATTTATTATTTTTTATTTTTTCACTTTTTGTTTATATAATATATAATTTTATTATTAAAAGTAGGACATAGGACGGATGAGTGTCCCCTTCCTATCATTTCCCAGTATTATGAGGTTCAGCATGTTTTCCATGAAGCCACTATTGTGGCTCACAATTTGGCAAAGTTGGCTGTTTCAAATTCATTGGATCATGTTTGGTTGGATGACTGCCCGTTTGTCCTTTTGTACTTGCTTATTAACATGAAATTATGAATTTATTTTCTTAAAAAAAAAAAAAAAAACACACACACACACACAACATTATAAAGGTTGCTCAAGTTATTCGCATTAAACTAAAAATAAGTGGTGACGCTATAATACATCAATATACATTATAAGCTATTGGAATAAGAATGACCATAACCTAGAAAAAAAAAATAAGAAAAATGATTAAAGCATGTACATAGATGGTTAAATTACATGAAAAGAAATCAAAGTACTTAAAATGAGATTTCCTTTGGGAGTGTTAATCTACAACTTATCTCAAAAGTTTTAGTTGATATGAAATAAATGTTATTTTAATGAGTAATGCTAGACATTCAAACAATTTTTTTTTTTTCTTTTTCAAGAATTTGGTCTCAACATAATGTGTCACAATCCCATTAGATCTATCATTCTGGGAAATGTGCTACAATCTCATAGGATTGTGACACATCATATTGGAACCAAATTCTAAAAAAAAAATGTTGGGATGTCAAGCATTTCTTTATTTTAATACTCCAATTTCCTTAATAAAGTGATACCTAACACGTAACATATTTAACTGAAATAGTGAAATGGGGTTAAACTGTAGAGTCAAGGTTCAAACAAGACTTTTGCTTTGATAGAATGTTAAATCGATCAACACTTATCCAAAAAGCTTAAATTAATAAAAAATAATGAATTTAATCATTTAATTAATACTTTAATATAAAAGCCACTTGTATGGAGGAATCAAAGTTCGGATTTTTCTTTTCACACCTCGATCTATAAGATAAAAAACAAGTACTTCTATAATATTACCCCCGATAAATTCTACGGACGACTATACAACGATTAGCTTGGAAAGAAAAAGAAAAAGAGAGAACTAGCTTACAAAACCAATGGTTGGACAGGAACTTTATGCTTGATTCAAGTAAACCCTTAGTAACCACAAAGGGCGGTGGTCGATCTAGTGGCATTCGGACGGACTCCTAATGATTTGGTGGACGGAAGCTTTCAGGCTCGAATTTTGAAATGGGAAGCACTTAGAATTATTTTCATTTCACCGGCTTGAGTGTTGATAGTATTTTCGGTGGGGTTGAATCAGCTGGCCGGCTATGGATCAACTATAAATTAATAATAATAATAAATAAATAAAGGTAAACTTGAGTATCCAAACTCAAGTTTAAAGATTTTCTCTATATTCTGTTTCAATTTTATTAAATCAAATTTCTGTCCCAACTAAGGTAGTTTAGGGACCTCGATGCCCAATGATCAACTTTGTCGCCATTACAATTGAATTTAATTTATTTTAAAGAAAGATATTGTTTTAGTAAATTTTCCCACGAACGGACTAATTAAACCCTATGCTCGAGAGTGGAGGCCGGTGTCATGTGAAGAACAGCTAACTGGGTATACAAGTGTATTCAATCAAATTAATTATATTATAAAATTAACCAATCTAATTTATATGCACGTTTATAAAAAACGATAATATATATACGTATTATAAATAGCTATTATTTAATTATGGAGCCGTTGAATGAGTACAAATTAAGAGCATTAATTATTCTTTCTTGACCTTTTACTAAAAAATCATTTTGCTGAAATAGTTTATACAATACACAATTATAAAGATTTCATAAAATGGGCATAGATATCCAATCGATTGGTGGGTTAGCCACAACTCTTATTAATTATTTAGTAAACAGAAGAATCTCACAGGCAAAAAAAATAAAAAATAAAAATAGTTGAAGAATCGATGCTTCCAAAATAAAGAAAATGAAATCCATTGTGCTAGTTAAGATAAATATTCTCCAAGTTATTTTTCTTTTTTCTTTTTTCTTTTTTTTGAAGAAAGTTATTTTTCTATTTAAATGAAGCAGTCAACTATATTAGATTGAGGAAATCTCGCTAATTAGGCCAATCTTTAAATTTTTTATATATATATATATATATGAGGAATTTAAATTATATATATAGCTAGTCTAGGAGGGAATATATATATATATATATATATATATATATATATATATATATATATATATATATCAGGGGTATGAATTAATGTATCATAATATTGAGATTATAAGATGAACTAAGTCTTGGATTCGGATCGGGTGCAATACATTTTTCTTAAATTTTTTTTTTTAAAAAATGAACGGTCTACATTGTGACAATATTGAAAAGAAAAGAAAAGAAAGGGTGGTTGGGTGGGTGTACATTATGACACTCTCAAATGGATGGTTTGGTGACCCTGAAAGTGTGGTTCAAGGGTGGTCGAACCACTCCCTTAGCCAAAGTGACCATTGAGGATGGCCAAACTACTCACGTTGCCAATGTTCTTTAAAGGTGATCGATGGAACTATCTCCGACCACCCCCAAATAAGCCATCGAAGGGGGCCAATCACTCTCTTGAAGTGGCTAAATCATTGTTACTCAACCACTCACACCCGAGCATATCTATATAGGCGGACAGTCTAAAACTTACTTAAATAAGTAAACTCCATATTAATAGCAAAATTACAAAAAACCTCTATCCAATCGGCTATCCTAATTCGCTATCCAAACAAACAGATAAGACTCGTAGCCTGATCTCTCACTACCTGAATTTCTATCAAATTGGATCGTGTGGTATAGATAGAATTAAGGTGGAACCCAAGCATCGATGAGCGGCCAGTAACAACTTTCATTATCTTTTTAATTATGTGGTATAGATAGAAGCCAGAAAGGAAGGTAAACCAAGTTGTTCACGGCGCCGAAACGGGGACCAATCCTTCTCAAGGTTCACGATCCATGAGTTATAAATGGCTAAATTCGATCAGCTGAGTTCCAATCTCGATCGGCACCCGCTGTATCTTTCTTGTATGTCGGCCCTCCCGCGCGCGTGTCAACCTCAGCAAAGACACAGACATAACATAACCTTCCGTCCCGTGTCGCATGCAGACAAATTGGATGACACACAGGCGACCTTCCACTCTCTCTTGCTCGGTCACCCCCACACATTCACGCCTTTTAAAACCTCCATATATTTCACGTTTCTCTTTCACGTCCATTTCACTTCCATTTCACTTCCCACTACTCGTCTGGCTCCATCCTTTTTAACTACCACTCCCATCGATACTCTCTTCCCCATCCCCATCCCCACCTCTCTCTCTCTCTCTCTCTTTCTCTCTCTCTCTCTCTCTCTGTGTGTGTCTCTGTAGTACTGCAACATGAACAGCTCGAGAGATTGGCCCGAGCCAATAGTTCGCGTCCAATCCTTGTCCGAGAGCGAGATACCCGTGATTCCTGACCGATACATCAAGCCGCCAAGTGATAGGCCGTCCTATAACTCGGATATTGTGGATGCTGGCGATGATGATAATGATAATATCCCAATCATCGATCTTCAAGGCTTAAATGGCGACGACGAGACTCTCCGGGCCACCATACTTACTCAAATATCCGAGGCTTGTAAACACTGGGGTTTCTTCCAAGTTCTCAACCATGGAGTTAGTACCCAACTTCTGGACCGCGCCCAGGATGTTTGGCGCGAATTTTTTCACTTGCCAATGGAGATTAAGCAAGCTTTTGCTAACTCACCAAAAACTTATGAAGGCTATGGCAGCCGCCTAGGAGTTCAAAAGGGTGCCATTCTTGATTGGAGCGACTATTATTTCCTTCATTACCTTCCATTATCGTTAAAGGATTACAACAAATGGCCTTGCCTCCCCGATTATTGCAGGTAAAGAAAGACTTTTTCTTTTTCTTTTCTCGTCTTGTCTTGTTCATAATATTATATATTTTTATATTATTTATTGAGCTAGCGTGCGTAATTGACTTAGACGAATGGATTTTTTTTTTTTTTTTTTTCGTATTTAGGGATGTGATCGACGAGTATGGGAAAGAATTAGTGAAGCTTTGTGGGAGGATAATGAAACTTCTGTCAATAAACCTGGGGTTGGCAGAGGATGTTCTTCAAAATGCATTTGGCGGCGAAAATATTGGGGCCTGCCTGAGGGTGAACTTTTATCCCAAGTGTCCGCAGCCGGAGCTGGCTCTTGGTTTGTCATCACACTCGGATCCCGGCGGCATGACACTGCTCCTTCCCGATGCCCAAGTCCCCGGTCTTCAAGTCCGTAAAGACAACAAGTGGATCACCGTCAAACCGGCTCGTCACGCTTTTATTGTCAATATTGGCGATCAAATTCAGGTGCTTGATTCGTTGTATCTAAAGATTACCCATGTGACGAAAAGTGTTTGGCTCGAATTCATGAAACGTATTAGGCCACTAACTATTATCCACTCATCAAGTCGTGGCTGGTTAAAAAACATGCCACTAGCTAGGTCTTGGTCTTCTTTTTTCTTGTTTATTTTTTATTTTTGCTTTTTTTTTTTTCGGGGGACGGGGGGAGTTTCAAACCTTCGTATGATTGAAGCCTCACGCGGCACGCCCCATGATGAAAGATCGATGCATGAATACTTACTCTAATTAGTTAGACAAATTAATACTCAGAAGAATTTGACCTTTTGGCCTGACTTTTCTTCATTGAGATATCTCATACCCATTTGTTCAAATATATTTTAACTTTTTGGAGAAAGAGAGTTCGATATAGAGAATTGAATTTTCTAAATTCTTGTGAAAATTATGTATTTTATATACACAAATTAACTTGATAAATATCATGTTCTAAGCTTTTGGATATGTATTTGCTCTTTCTTTCTTTTTTTTCTTTTTTCTTTTCTTTTTTATATATATATTTTTTTAATTTTCTGGTTCACTTTTAATTAATAACATTTTTTGCTTAAGCAATGCCATGTTATTAACATGCCAAGACTTGAACCTGGTGGTGGACACTGGACACCTTGACCCCAGTGGATATTCCCCCATAAAGTACTTTTTTTTTTTTTTTTTTTTTTTCATCCCATGTATAGTTTTATCCATACTATAGACCCAAAATATAGTTTGAGTGCTCTTCGGGATAATATAACTTTTACCATAAATTATTTACAAATTTATGAAACATTTTATCATGTCAGTACGTCACTAAAATATAGACGATTACGTGAGTTTGTAGAAGAAATTGTAGTTAATTTTTTTCCAATAATTTTATTCCCACTAGAGCATAATAGTACGTAAACATGGTACCTAGTCTTTGTTAATTCCATTAATAATAATTTGCTGACATGTTCTTAATTTTGACTTCATAACAGTCGTCATTTCATCGCCATTTATGTATTTGGTTTTGCTAAATTGTGTGTTTTAATTAACGTTTGATTAGGTTCTAAGCAATGCAATTTACAAAAGCGTGGAGCACAGAGTGATTGTAAATTCAACCAAAGAGCGCGTCTCCCTCGCCTTCTTCTACAACCCAAAGAGCGACATCCCCATTGAGCCGGTGAAGGAGCTTGTGGCGCCGGAAAAGCCTGCTCTGTACCAACCGATGACGTTCGATGAATACAGGCTTTTCATAAGATTGAGGGGTCCTTGTGGCAAATCCCAAGTGGAGTCACTCAAATCTCCATAACACGCTTTTCTTCACTGTAAATGAACATGTACAACAATCCCTTCATTGACTTTTGGATCCACTGTACATCTTGTAATCATGAAGCAATTCATTAAAACAAAATTGGAAATAGCAAATACAGAGAATTTAGAGATTTGATCAGTCTCCATCTAATTGGTTTGGATTCGGCTCGATTCCAGTTTCGAGTTGAATTAAATCCGTTAGAATTAAAACACGTGTTTTATTTTTATTATAAAACACGATACGTATCTCAATTCTATCGGATCCGGTTCGTCCGATTGGTTTATCATGAAAATTTGGAAGTTTCACAATTAAAGGACCTAATTAAACTATATATTATGGCAGCAAAAGTAACTAATAAAGTAACTCCTTATAATAAGAAACCATCGAACATGAGATTAAAGTACTAGGGATCATGTAGTACACATCACTAGCTAGCGTTGTAGTACAAATTTGTTTAATTAATTATCATTATTTGTAACCGCTTTTTATTTTACGAATGGGGTAGGGAGATTCGAGTAGGGTTAATAATTTTTAACACGACTCGCGAATTCGATACGAACTTAACACAAATTAAAAGATTATAATTGAGAAGTTTGATCCGTTTAATTAAATATGTTGAATTAGGGTTGACCTATATAGTCTTATACTTATACTTCAACATGATCCGAACTCGACATGTGACATAATGTCAGATAATTTTTTACATGACCCGCAAACCCGACACGAACATAATGCAAAATTAGAGGGTCATGGTTAAATGATTTGATCTATTTAATTAAATAGGTCAGATTATGATTAACATATATAGTCTTAAACCCATATCTCGACACGATTCGAACCCGACAAGCAAATACAAATTATCACTCCTAACTACGAGCTTGATTTTGTGTTGGATGATAATATATTACTGTGTTTGATAATAATAAATGTATTCCATTGTGTCATATTTAACATTAAAACCCAATATTATATCTAAAATAGTATTTAAAACATAAAGTTAATATTTAAATCCTTACGCAACTGCATATTTAAATTCTTACACAACGTTACAAAAGTGAGTAGATATGATTAAAAAAAAAAAAAACTCGAAGTAAAAGTTAATCTAAATCGCAGACACATTGTAACCACAACAGAGAGCATATGTTTTTGTCCTTCATCTGCTAATATTATATAATAAAATTTTATTTGTTTCTCTTCCTGTGTGTGATTCAACAACTGAAAAAATAATTCATAATTTTTAATTTTACTTGGGAACCGGAGAACTTTCTTGCATGTTCCTTTTTCTCTTAATGCAATAGGGTTTATTTATTTATTTATTTATTTTTAATGCTTGAAAATGAACTATTAGAGATATAGAGACCCATAATAACCCCCCCCCCCCCAAAAAAGAAAAAAAGTAGGAAAAGGTGGACGAAATTATTAGAGTTATATATATAATTAGTGAGTCATCCACCGGCCATGAATATTATACTATTAATAATATATCATCACTGGTGCACATTTCAATGTGATGTTCAAATTAACTTATATTTATGCTCAAATCCCAAATGTGATCTTGGATTACCTCTTTTTACTGCTGACTTATTCACGTCTATGAGAGCTTTAACTGACACTAAATTTGATGATATTATAAAATAATCCCATGTCTATCTTTTTTGTGTTAATTTTTCTCTGTTGTTGCATGCTGAATTTTTTAAACCATCAATCATGTTAAAAGTCATGAATATATAGTGCAGTACTCTTGAAGATCTTTCTCGAAATAATACTTTATATTACCAAAATTAATCACATGTTTAATACTGTATAGCCCTTTTCTTTATTATTATTATTATTATTATCGTTATTATCTTTTTTTTAAGATATTAAATTGGAAATATCTCAGAATCTTTTGTTTTGTAATGGAGAGGTCTTCACCTAGCTAATTGATTATTCAAAAAATATATATAAATATATTGTGGATCACATCATTGGTAGTTTAGTTGGTTTGAATTTTCGAAACCTTTGAATGGTTGTTTTCTATCGATCTCACAGTATTCAATTCACATGAGGCAATCTTTGCTGGTCCTGACCAGTTAATGATGTCTAAAGACCCTTTTAATTTGTCTTCGTAATCCAAAGAGGAAATGTATTCGCTCCCATCTGATTTGTGGTTGCCTATTTAGATGTTTCTCAATACTACCTTTGGAGAAAAAAAAATATACATGAAAGCGATTCCCATTCCCATTCCTCCCGTGAGTTACGGACTAGAATTTTCTTCCTAATTGCCCGAGAAGAAATTGAGAAAATTACGGTTTAGCTCTTCGTACTGTTATTCGTTTGGTAAGTAACTTCATGAATTAATTGCCAACGCTTAAACTCTGAACCCTTAAACTATCAAAACGTTTTAAAAATACCCATTTTGTTGAAATATGCTTATAATACTTCAGCCACGTGTCATTTTTCAATTAAAAAGAAGTTTTTATTTTTTATTTTTTAATTTTAACTTTTATTATCTTTTAATTGAAAAATGACATGTCGTAGTGATATTATAGACGACAAAATAGGCATTTTTAAAACGTTTTAATAGTTTGAAAAACTGAATTGTAATTTTTTATTTTTTTTTTAATTCAATCTATTAAATCATCACGTGTTATTTAAATATGTGAAAAATACTTTCTTTATTTTTTATTTTTTTATTTAGAAAGAAAAGTATGACTTATGGTTTTGGGCAAAAGTGGCATGACATGTGCTCCACCACCCATTAGATAATGGCATGTGTGTCCTCAACAGGAAACACTTTTGTATCCAGATTGGTAAAAGATGGGCCCCCAGTCCACTTCAACGACATCCTTGGTTGTCCGATCCAGCCCATCCTTACTTGTTTTATGATTTTATTGAGGGTTAAATACCTATTTGTCCCTGTGCTTTACGACCTTTATTTTTTGTCCTCTCAGTTTTATTTTTTTATCAAATTTGGTGCCTCTCAGTTTTATTTTTTTTTATCAAATTTGGTGCCTTTGGTATATGAAAAGTCGGAAATGATACCTCCGTCCAATTTCCTGTCCAAAACTAACGTCCAGCCACGTCATCCTACAGGTGTCGGCGTACATGCGTGACACCTGTCCCCGTGGAACACCTCAGTGCTGACGTGGTTACCATCTTTTTTTATTATCACTTTAATGATTTCTTTTATATATATATAATAAAAATAAAAAATCTGGGGTGGCTGTTACCCCCATTTTGGCCAAGGGGGACCTTCAAGGTACAATTTCTAATACTTATTCAAATCATATGGAGCACATTATGAAATTTATAAAACCACAGGGATATATATTGGAAAAAAAAAATTGTGTTTAAGTAACAAACATTTGGTCATTTTTTGGGTTATATCAATTGGCCACGCATATAATTTTGTGTTTCTAATTGTTACACATAACTGATTGTGTGTGAGTGTGTGTGTTTATTTTATTTTATTTTTTTTTAATGAAATGTTCAATTCTGATATTCATTCAAACCACATGGGGTACATCATGAAATTTATAAAACTACGGGTATATATTGGAAAAAAAAAATTTGTGTTTAAGTAACAAACATTTGGTCAATTTTTGGGTTATATCAATTGGCCACGCATATAAATTTGTGTTTCCAATTGTTACACATGACTGATTGTATTATTTTTTTTTTTTTATGAAGGGTTCAATTTTTGTCAACATGTTGTTTTGATACATAACAGGCATACATGTTACTTTTGATTCAAAACATGAATACCAAATATACCAAATATTACTTGTGTATAAAATACCATTTGTGATATAATTACAAAACTAAAGTACCATTTCTGGTACTTATTAAAACCACATAGGGCATATCATGAAATGTATAAAACCACAAGTATATATTGGAAAAAAAAAAAATTATGGTTTTTAATTTTCAGGTTTTTTTTTTTTTTTTTTTTTTTTAAAAAAAAAAGGTTTTGGCCCTTGGGGGTGGTTTCGGCCACCTCCAGACCAGTCGGTCTGGGGGTGGCTGAACCACCCCCGTGGCCCATTGGGGGGGGGGGGGGTTCGGCCACCCCCAAGGGCCAAAACCTAATTTTTATTTTATTTTATTTATTTATTTATTACTTCGGCCATTGGGGGTGGTTTCGGCCACCCCCATTTTGGCCCTTGGGGGTGGCTGAACCACCCCCCATGTGGCCCAAAGGAGCCACCACAGATTATATATATATAAGAAATCATTAAAATAATAATAATTAAAAAAAAATGATAGCCACGTCAGTCTAGAGGTGTGCCACAGGGACAGGTGTCGCGCATGTACGCCGACACTTGTAGGATGGCGTGGCTGGACGTTAGTTTTGGACGGAGGTACCATTTCTGTCTTTTCATATACACAAGCACTAAATTTAATAAAAAGTAAAACTGAGAGGGCAAAATATAAAAGTCATAAAGCACATGAATGTAAAGGCTATTTAACCATTTTTATTGAGGTATCTATTTGAGTTGAGTGTTTCTATAATTGTTTGTCTGAATTTTATGTAGAGAAGAGAAGCAATTATTGAGTGGTCCACATGCTTTCACTTGTACCTCATGTTGCTTGAAATAGGTGGACTCTGCAATTCTTTCTGTGGGCCTGCCCAAATTACACAAAATTTGGACTTTCAAAAAGTAGACCCGATCCCCTTAACTCCTCCCTAAATATCTATTTTAGCTTTCATAAAAATTTTACCCATTAAAAAAAATAATAATAAAAAATCAAGTCACAGAAAATATTAAATATAATAATGTTTAAAGTGGTATTTGAAATTTGAGAAAATTTTAACACTACAAAAAATTGTGTGAAAGTAGAATCATTGTCAATTTTTCATATTGTGATTTGTAAGTAAGTTTTATCTATTTGAATCCTGATATTTAGTAGAAGAATAAATATTCATAAAATGATTATTGAAAACACTTAAGTAATTTTAGACCTACTAAAAATCCACTTACCATTGGAGTTGGGAGAAAATGTTCAAAAAATTATGTGACCTCCTATAAATATTCATAAATCTTTATAAATATTCAAAATATTC
The DNA here is from genome assembly GCF_958979055.1 of Alnus glutinosa. NCBI lineage: Eukaryota > Viridiplantae > Streptophyta > Magnoliopsida > Fagales > Betulaceae > Alnus > Alnus glutinosa. The sequence goes on along the minus strand of NC_084888.1, from coordinate 36,847,072 downwards.
CAACGAACAACTTCATCATTTGTGTTTCCCATAAAATAATGTGACTAACTATAAATATTCATTCACTGACCTACAAAGGAGTATTTTAGATTCGCACGTTGGAGCAAATGCTCAAAAAATGTGAAGTCTCATCTGCCTAATATTATTTCCTCGTATTATCCAAAGCTTTCAAAATTCAAAAGCAATTTTTTTAATTAAAAAAAAATAAAATAAAATTGGTAAAGTTTTTTCCACTAAATGGGCCCGTAGAATTCTATTATTAGATTCATTCTGGAACAGTGGGTTTACTACAAGTAACAAGGTTTGATGACTATACTTTTAAGCATGAAAAAAAATCGAATACCATAACATATATATATATATATATATATATATATATATATATATATAAAACAAGTAAATCAAAGGCCATATCTATAATGCTACAATGTATGTGTATAGTAGTTGATGGTGATTAATTAGAATGACAAAGAAATAAACGAATGAAGAAGGTAAGAAAGCAGTTGGTTGGGGGGTGTGGTGATATTTTCATCGTCGGAATAATTACCTCGGAAGTGGGGGGCATGCCCATGCCCTTTGTTGAGACTTTAAAGTAGTGTACAGTGTGTACACGCAGCCAGATCACACCTCTGCACCAAAAGCTGAGGTCAATGGACAAAATGTATGTTTTGTCTGTGCTTACCAAGAATCGCCGGCGGAGTGGTGGAATGCGTGTAGATGTCACCACAATCTGTCCCCTGTTGGGTTGTATTTTCGCATTATAGATTGATTGATCTGTGCATAATGCATCACCGTTTGTCAAATTCATTCATGCATGCTCTGAACCCCTAGGCAAAAGGGTGGATCCACCCCATAAAAACACCCTCAGCTTTAAGAGAAACACATGTTTTTCGGCTCCCCCACTCTCCCCTCTCTCTCTCTGAATTTTAGTCAACTCCTTGCAAGACTTAATTGTGCTTTCACCTCCAGAATTTAAACAATTTAGAAAATAGCCATAAGAGCATTCACGTTGGACTAGGCAAAATTTTTCTCCAAATTTTAAACAACAAAAATAAAAATAAAAATATTTTTCTATTTTAGCTACCAATTTTTTTTTTAAAACCCAATACATCCCACTCTCTAAAACTTTATCTGCTTTACTAAAATAATCTCTTAATAACATTATACTCATTTTTTATTCTGTCTCATTTTTCTCTCTCTCTCTTGTGCTGCTTGTTGCCACTGAAGCTCTGCAGTAACCGTTGTCAAGTCCCAGAGCTCACCGTTCAGATCTCTCCTGGATCTCAGGTCTCGCCATCCAGATCTTGCTAGTTTGTGAACCTCGTTGTCTCGCCGTGCTCACCACCATCACGTTTTGTTCTTGTCCTTCACCCAGTCTGTCGTGTTGCAGAGGAGAGAGAGGTCGAGAGACAGAGATCAAGAGAGGAAAGGAGTAAAAAAATGAATAAATTTTTTTAGAGAATGCTCTAGTTGCCAGCTAGAGAGAGCAACTATAACTCCAAAATTACTATAGCAATAGCTAGTCCAATGCAGGAGGGTTTTTAAGGGTCCTAGCTAAAATTTGACTAAAGAGTTACTTTAGCTAGTCAAATGGGACTGCTCTAAGATATAGAGGAGACCAGTTTCCGGATCACAACCCTTGGATCAATCTCAGACTTCAAAACTAGCAGCTTATATACATAAACAAATGCAGAATGAGAAAAAAGCCGGTATTGGTACTACATTAGACTTAACCCAACCAGGATTCAGGAGTCTCAACTCATCACCAATTGTGGTATGCCACTGGATATCATCCAGATGCTGTAAAAACATGACTAAACTATTACAATAAGACATTATAGATTAATTGCAAACATTTAGCAATGAGCATTTTGTGATTAAACTATCATAAAGCAGTTTTCTATATTACACATAAAGGAATATGCGTTGAAAAAGTGAGTACAAACTTCAACCAATGCTAAAGAGTACATCTTAATGATAAATATTTGGTGCTCAAAGCCTACTGCATATACCATCACTTCGTTACAACAAAATCAGTGACCAAAACAATGAGGCTAACCTCTCCAAAAGCTTTACATTGGATGCTACTGCTTGCCCCTCTTGGTGCTGCAAGAAGGGCATTTGTACTGCTTGATGCTTTCTGCCCTGGCTGGAGTTATCTTCACGCACTTCCCATGGAACCACCTCTCGCATATGTCACAACCAATCCAAAACTCATCGGCATTGTAATTTCCCCCACAGCTCCCACAAAGAGTTTCACTGTGCTCATCTTCATCTTCTCCATAACTTTCGTCAAGTAACTTAGGGTTGCTTCTCATCTGCCCATCAATTGATCTCTACAAAGCAAAGATGGGTTTCAAACCTAAAAATTGGTAAGGAACAGATTGAAAAAGGAAAGAATAGAAAGTTTAAAGGTTTTTATTACTTTCATCCCAATGGGACATAAAAGAAGAAACAATTTCACCTTTGTGCTATTCTTGGATTTGCTTCCACTATCCATACCGGGCTTGTCTTTTGTCGGCTTCCTTCCAGTTACGACTTCAAACACAGTGGGCAGATCATTTATCATGCTAAATAGACGCTTCCTGTTGAGTGAAAGGCATAAAACGTCTCAATTATGGTCCCTTGGACACACCATCCCTTGAAACAAGAAGCATGATATACTAGACAAAAAAAGTCACAAAGAGGAAAGGCACTATGTATCAGAACCAATGACCGTTAGCAACAGTGCCAGGGGTTTGCCACCATCTTAGCTAAATGATTTAAAAAGACAAAAGGAAATTAAAGGGAAAACAAGGAGAGTGGAACAAAGAAAATTGGACAGACAAGGCAATTATTCTAAAATGTGAGACAAAATGCTTTTGCATTCATTGATTCTACATATAAGTTATATCATGTGATCTCAACTATACAGCTAATATGATCATTTGGTTGTCCCTAAGGAGTGTGATTGTCTACAACAGGAAGCAACAAACAAACTGGGCAGAACATTACAATAAAAGAATTTTCACAAGTCTGGAAGTATATGGCGTGTAGCACCCAACAGAACCTAACTACATCAACCATGTGAACTTCTTCCATAAGAAGAGCATGGCTCAAATATGCTTCCAGCAGAATGAACTGCTTCTCCAAATGAGTACTTTTTCCCAATCTTTAAAAAATACACTTAATACTGTGCACATAAAGTCAATGCTATTAGTTAATGAGGATGATATCTTCTTCTTTTTTCAATAAAAATAAATTAGCATCTAACTTACCCATGTAGCCTTATATTATTGACAATGCTTCATTCGGTGATGAGTATTATGACCACAATATCCACCAGTATATTCAAGCAATTAATTTTTGAAACCAAAATCCAATATAAGCAATGTGTTTGCATTTCAATAATTGGCGTAAAGGTTTTTTTTCAGTTGAGTCGAATTATAATCATAGAACAATCTAATAAATTGCTCCAACTCTATGTCAGACTTGCCAGAAAACCAAAACCAAGACCCAAAAATAAATTTTTTAAAAAAAAAATGCGGCTCATCTCGATCTCCATAAAGCTAGTAAAAGAAACCAGTGAAATTGCTTTTTCGGATTGTCCAAGGTGAAAATACCCAGTAATGCCTAACAAAAAAAGAACCAACCTTTTAACCTTTTCTCCCACCCCCCAAATAAAAGGAGGAAAAGTTCGCATACCCCCCTCAAACTACTACTTCCATTGTCAATGTCCCCCTCCCCCCAAACTACAAAAAGTTGCCAATGTCCCCCCAATGACAAGAATACCTAAATAATTTTTCCCTGAGGTGGCAGAACCACTCCCAAGTGATTTTTGGAGCCACCCTCGAATCAGACTGCAATGGCTGATCCACCCCCAAACACCTATTTGGGTTGGCTTGGTCGCCCCCCAGCCATTGCCCCATTAGTTTCAGGAGTGGCCGATCCAACCCTAAGGGTGGTTTGACGACCACCCCATCTCCTCCTTTTTCTTTTTTTTTTTACTTTATTCCTTTTTCATTTTGTTTGTTCATTTTTTCTTCAAACAAGTAGCCCGGCAATTATTGGTAACTTATGTAAGATGCTTGAGAAGATGTAAAAGCTTTTTTCTACATATATTCCAAAAGATTTCAGTTTCCTGACTAATTGCATGGGATACTATAAATGAATACAAAAGTTACAGCAACATCAATGCTTTTCCAAAAGCTTCTTTTCTTTTCCCCTCTCCTCGCCTCAGACTTTCTCTTATTTGTCAGAATGTGAATGAATCGTAGAAGAGGCATACTATTAGTTTTGAGTGGGTAACACTACAATTTATGCAGAGGAACAAAGAAAACAAACTGTCATACAAGACCCTAAGGGTCAAGAGCTGCTAACTAATAACCTTACTGGGGGCTGAAACCACTTTCAGTGCAAATAACACACTTAGAGCAGATTCTCTACAGATCCACAGTTTCTTTTTTGGACTCCGCAGATTTTGGATGCTCCAGCATTATTTATTTATTTTTTGATAAGTAATTTTGGATGCTCCAGCATATATTAACCGCTTAATTGGCTAACTCCTTGGGTAATCCATGATCAAGTAAGTAGCAGATTACATGTACCTATATAATAATAGGGTTAGGTCATGTGACTTATCAAAAAAATAGGGTTAGGTAATGTGGCTCAACAACAGGGTTAGATCTTATAAAGAAAATTTCAACTCTTGTGACAGCACGAGGATTCAAAACACCTAAAACTAACACACTCAACATCCCTTACCATTGGGCCACACAACTTCCAAAGATATTTGCATCTTTCTTCGTTTTGTCTACTGATATTAAAACATCTGTTTAGCACAAGCTTGTATCTTTGCCGGTTGTAAACGTGGGTGTTTATGTGTCTCTATGCATCTTTACTGCTTAGCAGTTAAAAAAAGAAAATGCAAAATATGAAAAGAAGACACTTGGACGTTATGGAGATAGAATTATAGGCAGAGATAATTAGGTGCAGCATTGAGGTGCTCTTTCTCTCAAGGAAACTGAAGCTCTTGCATCTCCCTCTCACTCAGCAAAATGCTTAGCTAGACACAAATACAAACTAACAGGCATTTAAAATTGTTATACAGATTACAAATTTCACGCTTCAACCATCATTAAACCAAACTTCAAGAAGAATAAATTCTTTATGTAGACAGCGAAATACAAGTTCCTTAAACAGGATAACAATTCCAATAAAGAAAATACAATGCCAATCAACCTACAGAATTTGGAAACAAGAAAAAATAAAAATAAAATTTCTCCATAAGGCAGGCCTATTCAAAATAAACTAGTTAAGACAAATTTATGGTGTGCAGGAAAACATAAAAACTCATTGGTGTAAACCCCTCTGAAAACGAGGGCTACTAGAGCAGTAATTGTAATGTGTAGCTCATCAACACTAATAGCATAGACCAACAAAATGCAATTCATACAGAGCATATTGACCTAAAACTGAGGCCAGAAAGGACAATGTACCTCTCATTACGATTAAGCCGAGCACCAAAGTAGAAAGCCACAGAGAGCAACCAACAATCACTGTGCACGGCAACCAACGAAAGCCAGTCTGTGCGCTTCATCCCATCTCTTGCGAAATTGATCCCCAAAGCTGGCTCGGGAAGCTCAGGTGGAACTTCCTCCGCTGGCAGAGTCACCTCCCACGACTCATTTGGATGTCCGTACAAACACAAATTCTCCTTCTCTGAATCTCATAAAACCAAAACAATTGAGATAAAAAGAAGCAGCCATAGTTTTGTAAATAAACCATGAATGCAAAGCGACTGAAGCAAATAGAACCAGGAAAAAATAAAACAGAAGCTAAACTAAACAAGCCTTAAAAACTACCACTAGCGCTCTGTTCGGTTTATGAGAAAATGAAGGAAACCGGAGAAAAATAAGGATAAGTGTAGACAGTTCCAAGCTTTTGTAAATTTCCACCCAACTTTAACCCATTTCGACTATTTCCCTCACTTGTAAGTGATATTTCCATCTCTAATAAAACCAAAACGTCGGACTGAAAGGTCCGAAACCCACCCAAAAAAAAAAAAAAGAGAGAGAGAGAGAGAAAAAAGAGTCAAAATGCTTATCATTTTTCATTTTCCACACTTTCTCGGCACCCAAACAAAAGGTTAAAAGAAATCAAAAAAAAAAAAAAAAAAAAGCGAAAACGAACTCACCTGGATCGCAAAGCGAATAGAATTCATCCACATCTGGAAAGAGCACACAAACAAAAAATAACGTCAAATAAAAATCAACAATCATACATATAAGAATACACACACATTATGAATGTTAAAAAGGAAAGAAAAAAAATTAGGGTTTTGAGGGGAGAGAGAGAGATAGGCCGTGGTAAGGACCGTAGGTGAGGGCGCGAATGAGGGCGGAGCGGCGAGCGGTGTAGTCCTTGAAGATCTCTTCAACGGAGCGAGGGCTGGCAGAGATGGAAGCCATTTTCACCGCGAAGTAATTACTGAGGGGTCGACCAAGATTTTGGATTACAGATTTGCATTTTTCACCACCAGCATCGACGGATACGGTCGCTGTGTGAGTGGCGTTTTCTGATTTGTCAGCAAAAAGGCATGCGAGCTCAATGACTAAATGGCTATTAGAGTAATTTCGGTCTTATACGACATGCCGCTTTGCATGAGCATATAAAACGACGTCGTTTAGAAATAATTATAGGGCATGGTTTATATACAACGACCTCACACGTGGGTCTCTGACATCTATTTTTATGCACCCACCATAAATGGAAAAGAAACCGAGAGAAAAAATATCGCTAATTGGACAAAGGCAAGAAATTCGGTTTTTGTCTCTGTTTGCTAAATTGATGGGGTTTTTGTCCTTTTTTTTCTTTTCTTTTTTCTTTTTTTAAGTTCTAGGGTTTTTGTCTTTGTTTGCTAGGTAGTATCTCTTGGAGTGGATTTAAATAATTAATGTAGGCTAATTTTCATTGGCCTTCATATGGGCAGTAATGAGTGATCAAACAATTGCAGCTGACCACGTGGCAATCTCCTCCATTTTTTAAAAAAAAACAAATAAACAAATCAATCATTTCTAGAATCATCCTAACTTGAAAACTCGTTTGCAAGTAAATGTAATATTTTCAATGCCTGACCAGTTGGATTAGTCAGCCATAAGAATGAGGGGCTACTAGAGTATTCAGTTATCGAAGGGTCTGTTAAGACCAATCAAATACCATTTAGGTCCGAGTAAGCCTATAATTTTTGTCCACCACAAGTGTAAGGCACAGACTCACTGTACATTATATAGATGCAATACACTAGATCCCTTTCACTCCAAGCTTATGCCCCCAAAATGGTTGAGACTATAAAAGAAAGGATATCCCTCATTCTATATTTTGCCTATTTATCGTCTTGTGGCCATCGATAGTGGTGGTCCAATAATCCCAGATTACTCTCGAGTCTTTTTTAGGATTTGAATCATGAGTAGGTGCTGAATTACCAAGATAGAGTTCGAATTCATATCATTTGCTTTGATGCCAAGTTTAATTACCATTTATCTTAAAAATTTAAGTTAATAAGAACAAATTAATTTAATTATTTAATTAATACTTTAACAGAAAAATATGATATTTTATGTCCTATTTATCTTTACATTTACATTTGAAAAATGAGGTCGAAAAAAAATTGAAACTCTCACTACAGCTTCCACTGATATATTCAAATAACGAAGATAATTGTCAAACCTTTGCATAACTTTATAAACACAAATTCTAGGAACAAAATTTAGGATGTTGAAAACAAAACAACTGATTTAATACATAGAATATAACCCCACAAGCACTGGCCACAGCTTACACATCATACACAAAGCATGGCCTGGAAACAACCCAAGAAAATATGGGACTAAGAAGCTAAACAAGGGTAACTAGATGCTAAATGCTAACATTATACATCTAATTACAATACTAAGTTTTTTCTAATACATCAATTAAGAATAATTCTAGGGGGAAGGCAAACTCCAGGTTCTAGTTCCTCCAAAGAAGCAAGTTTCACAATGGAATGAGCAGTGAGGCTGTATCTGTTGGGAACTTCTGCAAATGCCCTGCTGAGGACTCGCTCCACCCAATCCTCCACCACTCTATTCCTGTCTGATATACATGCAGCTGCAAGTAATTGATCCATGACTTTAGAGTCAATCTCTAGCAAACAGTCGGAGCCAACAATCTTGTGAAAGCTCTTCTTGATCTCCTTCAATAGTATCTCGGCAAGTGCATCAAAATCAAATGGCTTGAAAACTACTGTTTCATCCACCTGATCAAAGAAATCTTGCAACCAAGCTTTGGAGTTCTCGGAGATGGAATTGTTGTCAGAGTTTCCGTCATCGGTGTCACGCACCTCATTCTCTTCAGCCGGAAGGTTCAAATCTAGATACCTTGTTGATGTCATGTGAGCCCGTTTGGCCATCTCTGAGATTTCTGGCTGCCCCAGAGATTCATTGCCACCAATAAGCTTCCTTTTGTTAAAAAGGGTTGGACTGGAGATGTCTTTTCTCTTTGTATCAGACACACTTATGTTTTGGCCTTTTGTATTGTCTCCAAAGGCATGTCCAATTCTTATCTGCATTGACCAGCCTTTTGCTCCTAAAATTCTTTCCTCAGAGTAGTTTGAGGGCTCCCGCCCAAAGGTGCGAAGATTTTTTCCTTTTGAGAATGTTGAAGTTGTCACAAACATTGCATTATTGATGCTGATTTCTCTTCCATGTGAGTCTGAAAGTTTACCAGTCCGAATAGCCTGAGACAAAATATTCTGAGCCGGCACATCAGCTTTATCTACATTTTCAAGGAAGACAACAGACCAGGGTTTCTTGCTTAACTCCCCAGCAAGATAATCAACAAGAGTCTTCCCCCTGAACTTTACATCATAGCCATTCATTTCTTGGCAATCAAAGATCGAGTTTGAATGGATCATCTCATCTTGGGAACTCAGATCCATACAAATGAAATGTTCCTGGCTTCTATATAATATCTCAGCAAGGGCAAGAGCAATTTTCTTTTTACCAAACCTATCAGGTCCAATGAAGTTGAACCATATATCCGTTCTCAGACTTGCTACATGGCGTTTTTCACTTCTTGTTTGGCAGCAGGCTATTGTTTGGCTGATAACAGAAATGGCTTCATCTTGCCAGCCGACCCTCTGAGTCAGTGCTCTAAACAGTGTCTTGAACTCTCTTGGGCCAAACTGCCCACCGTAGTCAGGACTTGAGCAGGATGAAGATTGAGTCAGATGATTAGAGATATTCCCATTGACCACATCAACGTCTGCAGAAAAGCAACCTGAGAATTCCTGTGGAAGCTCTACTACATTTTTATTTATAGATTTCTTTGGCTTATCACTAGTGGGAGAAGAGCATATTCCCAGTCCTAAATCTGTAGTCACAGAAGTTGCAGATCTGGGAGAGGTTCCACTACCATCACCCACACTTGAATTGGATAAACTGCAAGGAGAATTGAGGCCACCTGAGTCGAGATCTTCAGCTTTTGAAGGTTGTTCCCATTGTTTGGATAGCAAACTCTCATTCTTAGCCTTGCTAACCACAGGAAAAGGATCCCCTGATTGTAATGTAGCAATCTTTTGCACATCCATGGACGTGGATGAATCCACATTCACACAATTGGTTTCACTTGAAGATGCATCTGTGTTATTGCTGCTGTGATTATCAGTGTTTTCCTTCTTGTCTTCAACAATTCGAAAGCCCAAAAGAGTTGGAAACGTGTTTGCTTCAGGGAATCGTTGAGTTTGATGAAGACGCTGACATATATTGTCCCATTTCTTTTGCACTCCAGTAACTTTGGCACTCAATACCACTCCATCATCTTTGGTCTGCACTGGAGATATAATAATAAACTGGTTTTTAAACAAATTCTGTACAAGATTCTTAAACTTCTAGTGAAAGCTTTCATTGTTCACACAAATAAATTAGCATCACCTGGTTCTGGAACCAAACCATGATAGATAGTGGAACTTAACCACTAAACCCATCAAGTATGTCATTTTGGACATAAAGATCACCCCTTATTTAAGACATAAAGGTCACCTATTAACATACTTATCTATCACCCTCCCTCTCCCCTCGTTAAATACCCAAAAAAAAAAAAAAAATCACCCAGCTGAAATTTTTTTTCAAGAAATCATCTCTTTCTTTGCACTAATGGACCTATTATAAAGGCTCATGCTGCAACAAGATGGCAGCCTATATCAGTGAACAATGAAATTTCCCAATTTCAGAGGTCAGGCATATTGCACATATTAGCAATTAAACCCTTGTTTCCAATGCCCCACCCATGAGAAAGAGAGAAAAAAACAAAAAAAAAAACCTTGTTTCCCACGCCAGTGGACACTAGTTGACAAATAGGAGCATAGATTCAAGTCATTGTAAGGTGAAGTCGGACTGCATTTTGAAGAATTATATGAAAGGGATACACACCTTCATATCCAGTCCCTTGTTAGTGCCAAGTTCAGTCATCTGCAACCAAGAAGGCAAGCTAGATTTCGATTGATCTGTAACTGAAGCAGTAAAACCTTCCTTTGAAACATCAATTACTTCTTGTTCACACTTTTCATTGCACTGACGACAACGGGGAATGCATCGATATGAGCTACTAAATGGGGCCTTTAAGTCAGAAGGTGTTGAAAAGAATCCACCAAATGGAACAAATGACTCCATCAAGCTGTAAGTATATCATGACAACATAACTGTCAAATCTAATGGGCACATATGTATCCGAGTGAAATTTTAAAGAAAGTACAGATGGCTAATCCAAACACATTCATATTCCTCAAATCCACAACTAAGCCTAGTCCTAACAAGTTGCTAAGGCTCTTGCCAGTTGCTACCCTGGCCAACTTTTATTGACTGAGGACACATGGTGGAGTATGAGCAAGTAAGCAAACAGTAAAAGGTGCTGCATTAACAGATATTTTGCAATCTTAGATTGCAAACTTCATGCCAGGAGTGGGTAAAGTTGGAGATATCATGTGGTCATATGTCTGCAGCCAAGACAAGGGCTAGCTATGGCTTACAGAATTACGTGAAACATTCCATTTCAAGAAGCATGTAAAGTGTACAATATAAGAGTATGACATAATAAAAAAAAAAAAAAAAAAAGAGCTGCCAAGACGCCACTGGTGGCAAAAACCAGGGCAAGAGAGAGCCAAGGGAACTGATGAAAGAATTGAAGAGAAGTTAATTTATGATTATGGCTTCAATCTAATTCTATTTATGAGTTACGGAGGTTTAATCCTTTGAGAGGCACTGCCAAGTTCCAAATTGATACCCTAACGTCCAATCTACTGCAGCTCATGCATGAATCCTGGACCACTTCATATAACATGCCATACTGAATATTGAACAAGAAAGCTAACTGGTGAAAGAAATTAAACACACAATTCATCTTAGCTCCTAATTTCCCTAAAATCCCAGATTTCACCATTGTAAATGTTAATACCCTAACTAGTGCATCCCTGGTAAGTTGCATGGCCAGGTAATCAACTCTAAAATGATTCTATATATTAAAAATAAATTATAGATAAGATACATAATTCTCTCTATAAAATTACAACATATCAAACAATATTCACCAATTCAACTACGTGGCGTATAACCTCACTCCTCCAAAGATTGTGATTAGAAAAAAGAAAAAAGAAAAATAAAAATAAAATTGTTAGAAACTGCAAGCCACAGCAGGAAAATATAACAATTTAAATTTCAAAAGTAAACAAATGTTATATTTTCAGAAATTTGATTAAAATAGTATCCTCAGTTTTTCAGACGTACAATATGCTAATAACATATATAATATATGACTCTAAATTTAATATTGCAATAAGAGCAAGACAATGCAATATTAAATTTCAGAAGCAAACAAAGATCTTACATGCAAACTCGTATAACGACTTCGAAAAATAGAGAGCCCTTGAATATAATAATAGAAACAAAACCAAGAAGTACAGTATAACAATAAAACCAGACAACTTTACCTGGACCTGGGGTATGATTCAGCCATGGAAGGTGGCCTGAGAGAAGTGATGGGTAGAAGCTGCAAGTCCCAGTCCTTCTCAATGGATGGAAATTTATGGACAAACTTCAAATACGACTCGTAGCTCGCGGCTGCACCTATCAACCACACTTTCCCAGCATGAAGCTCCAGCAACCTCGTCAGTTGGTCAACGACATGGCTCACTGCTTCACCTGAGGCCTCGTCACTCACAAAAGCCCTCAAGTCTCCGAAATTCACGACCAACCCAGGTCCCAAACTTTGCTGCAGAATCGAACCCGCCTCACCAAACCTCAAACTCACAGACCCTTTATCGGTATTCTCAGTGACGAACTCTGAGACGTCGTTTTCAAAGCAAATTACGTTCAACCCAGAAAGCTCCACAGGCAAAACGTTATCTTTTCTCTTCTCTATTGCCTCTGTGAAGCTCTGGAGTGCACTGTAAGCGCATACACCAACAAGCAGAGGATTCCTCCCCTTGTTCCTGTTCATCACCTCCCCAATCCGCCTACAGTTCTCGTCTCCGCCGCAGAACCCGGGAAACCCTGAGAACGGAAAGGCGAAGCTCCGACGAGCCGGACCGGGACCCCGGTCCGAATACTCGCTCATATTGCAGAGAAACAGAGGCGGGCCTCTGGAGCGCGAGTACCTGAGGAGCTGAGGGAGGGGGCGGACCATAGCTAGCTTGATTTCGGAGCTCCGAAAACCCGCTTCGCCGAACACCCGGCTTACCACCGGGTCATCGAGAATCGACAAAATCAAATGCTGAAGCTCCACTTTGACGCATGAGATCGAGGACTGGTTTGGAATCTGATGGTAGAGATGGAAATTCTCGGGCTGTCTTCGCTGGTTCGCTTGGGAGCGCTTTATCGCGGCCATGAGCGAGTTCGAGACGGGCGGGTCGTCGACGAGTTGGGTGGAGGCGACCCGGTCTAGCGAGACGCTCAGGCACAGGTCCAAGGCCTTGAATTGTAGGCGGGGCGAGTAGGCGGAGTTTCTCGCACGCGCGCAGGCCTCGCGTAGGGTGGAAGAGGGTAGGGAAAGGAGCGCGGACACAGCATGGAGCGACGTCGTTTGCCCGTGACCCCGTCTGCGCGCGACACCCACGGCCTCGTCGAGCGCGTGGGCTGCCTCTGGAGTCAAGCATTGCCTGGCCACACCTACCGGCGTCGGCATCGCCGGCGAAAATAAAAATTATTTATTCTTTTTGACGCTCGTTTCCGTTACTTTATTCACACTCAAAAAAACGATAATGTTTTTAAAAGTAGTTTAAACTTTTTTTAAAAAAATAAAAATAAAAATAAAAATAAAAGCTTGGACTTGTGGCATAAATTTATGTTGGTCGTAAGGGCTCCTAATTATTTAACGAGGAGGGGATGGGTAATGGTGGTGTGAGGTGGGGCCTACGGAGAAGAGGGTGGGGGTGGGGCCTATCTGGACGAAATAGACGGTGAGAATAGATTCTGTACATCACATATCTTTTTCTTTTGTGTGTCTTTGGACTCGAGTATCATCATCATCATCATCAACAACGCCTATGCTTTTCTCTGAGACTGAGTGAGAGAGAGAGAGAGAGAGAGAGAGAGAGGGAGATGCTGCGTCCACTTACACTTTGTGTGGGGGCAACAATGACAGTCAGCGTCACTATCTCTCCTTCCATGTAATTTTGATCGTTTTCTCTTGGATGGTGGTGGGAGAATCAGCTGACATGAGTGAGTTGAGTCGATCATCACTCTGCGCAACCCAACTCAGTACCTTTGCTTTTCAAGCAAGTTGAGTCCTTTGATGTCGAAAGGTTTGAGATACATCAATTTATTTTTATTATTATTATTATATTTACAAAATTCAACGTTTTTTTTATTAAAATATCTCCCAATCGATGTTGATATATCCGAATACATATTCATATATAATATGTCTGTCTCTACTTATTAAAATTTTGTTCTTATATACTCATAAAAACATAATTTATATCGCATCAAAATATTTTTTTAAATAAAAAACAATTCACGTTTCTTAAAACACATTAACAAACAATCCTTATAGTTCCCGCCCCGTCTAAAATGAGCGTGCCTCGATGCTTCTTCTTTTTTTTCTTTTTTTAAACGAAAATTTGAGTATTTTATTGATCAAATATCGCGAGCATAAAGCTCAAAATCATAATCACATGTTATGAGGTTACATAATCATAAATACAAAATAAAATTCTTACAATAAAGTGCTATCTATGACTTTCATCTTTCGCTGATCCATGTACAAAAATAGTTAAATAACAAATATGCTCCGAGCATACTAGATCTAATAAGATATGCAAGGGTAGTCAAATATCATAGAAATTGTTTTTTAAACCGGTCGTAAAAGATAACCTTTCACACCGAACTATTCAGGCCATGAGAAATAACTCCTCGCATCTGACTAACATTCATTCCATAGATTGCTCATGAGGGCAGTTATAAAGAGAAGAAAACTCTTATTCAAAACAAAAATATAACCAGCAAACAGTAACAACAGTCAGAAATGAGACAAACGGTACAGCACGAAAGTAGATGGACGGATGCATACCAAAGATGTCAAAATTACTGATTTGGTTTGAGAACACTTACAAACAAAATAAAAACGAAGGGAGAGAATAGGAGCGGAGAGTAGAAGAAAAAAAAAAAAAAAAAAAGTGAGAGGAAGAGAACATATTTTCCTGTTACTTTTTTTTTTCCCGGGGGCGGGTCTATCTAAAGCCAAAGAGACGTGCAGATTCTAATTAGTAGTGAGACATTTCGGTTTCAATCGGAAGATATCAAGGGAAAAAGGTCGAAGAATATAAGCAATAAAAGCGTGACTTAAAACTGCATGGGATCGAAGGGAAGATCGATCAGTGAAAGAAGATTTGAACAAACAAGCGAGGCATAAGTTCAAAAGGCAATATAAAAAGTAAAGGGGGCTTTTTAGCATATGTGCCCAACACGTACGACTTCATATTCCAAGTTCCAACCAAAAACAAAAACTTCATATTCTCTGTTTGTCAATGTGTTTGGCAGAGTGTTTTTTATTATTATTATTTGAAAATATATTTTGACGTAACATAAAATGAAAAACAGTTTTTGGATTTTGGCTCGATCTGTTGTGTTGCTTCTCCTTTTTTTTTTCTTTTTTTTTTTGTGTGTTTTATGCTATCAAAATAAAAATATTAAGAAACAGCCCATCTTATTGAGAAAACTCGAGAGATCTTAAGCAATCTCCATGATGGAAGGTTATTTATACAAAGGCGTTTCGCTAATGAGGTTACCCACCGACTTACAAATGAAGCACTTTCTTTTAGTGAGGTACGGTTAGTTCTTGAAGATATTCTTCGTTACATTATCGATATTATTTCTATTGAGCATTGTGCTTAATTTGTTATAAATATATTTGGACTCAGCCATTTAAAAGAAAAAAACACAAAAAAGCAATTTTCACAATTTTCAAAAAAAACACCATACCCCTTAAACACGATAACAAACAAATAATGTTGTAATAGCTAGGTTTGTTTGTTAATTTCTTTGACTTGCAAAACATTAAATAAAAAACATAAAACAAATTTAAACTTTTTTTTTCTTTGTTTGATAACACTTTTTTCTTATTTATTTTGCTTTCTCTTTTCAAAACAAAAAGGTTACCAAACTACTCGTTTACTCACAAAAATCTAAAACTATCTTCACACCTTTTCAAACAAGAAATAAAAAAGCAGTCTCTAAAAATTATTAATAATCGGAGCCTTTGTCTCTAACAAACATGACCCTGTGTACATGTTGTGTGTGAGAGAGAGAGAATATGAGAGAGAGAGAGAGAGAGAGAGAGAGAGAAGATGAGAGAGAGAGAGAGAGAGAGAGAGAGAGAGAGAGAGAGAGAGAGAGAAAGAGAAAGAGAGGAGACACGGTTCAATTTGTAAAGGTTGAGAGTGACGGGGAGAGAAAACCACCCCCCCCCCCCCCCCCCCCACACACAAGCACCACACACATATCATTCATCATCATATTGGAGTGTATGAAAGCATTTCTGGTTTTTTTTTTTTTTTTTTTTTGGGGGGGGGGGGGGGGGGGGTGTTGAATCATCTTTGTGAAGGTGGGGGCCTCACCCATCAAAGGTTTCTTCCTTCTCTCCCACCCTAACTATTCATAAACACACTCAGGGTAAAAAGGTGTTTGATTTGATGTGTTTTTTTGTTCCTACCTTCTTTCTTTCGCTTTTCCCAACCTTTTCAGCTGCTTTTTTCTCCAAAATACATTTAGTCTCCCCCCAGATATGACCTATCCCAGCTATGAGCTATCTATAGATCGATCGAGTATAGACCCCCCCCTCCTCTCCTCCCCCGTCCAACCCAGTTGACTCAACCAGCCAAAAACAAACCATTTTTTTTAGTTTTACAATAATTTGCAATTGCATGCTTATGCCTACGATAAATGCTCGAGTTTCTAGTTTCTTTTTTCAAAATTTAGCCTCTAAATCATCTGCACAACCATAAAATGGTTACATATTATTGCATTTCTCTATGCATTGGAGAATTAGTTACACCCTACAGGAGATTGAAACAATTACGATTTGTGAATGAAGTAAACTGTACGTACATGATAACAAGATATTATCTATCACTTGAGCTAAACTGATCTTTATCCTTATCAGCTTGATGTCATCAATATTTGAATTTATCTTGTTCTTATCGTACTTTGATTGAGCTGGCTTGGAGGTGTTAGCCAGATCGGCTACGAGTATGACCTGATATAAGCAAGATCAAGAATTATAAGCGGAAGTTTTTTTTTAAAAATAATAATATAAAAATATTATTCATGGAAATATATATAATATGTATGAAGATGTTAGCTAGGCAGCCGCCTTAGCTATTTATCCTTAGAGCTCCACCCCACAAGTGGCGGAGATAATTCTCGATCTCCGTAAATGTTTGGAAAAAAAAAATCACATAATTTTTTAACCCAAACTCTGTTTTGCTCCTACAATAATGCACATTCAAGGCTACAAGCCCTTTCAAATTAAATCAAAACATTCATTCTCTTATATTTGAAAATAAATAAATAAATCAAGATAGCTTAGTCCAGCGGCAGTAACACTTTTAAAAATTGAAAATTACCCTCAAATTTGAGTTAATATTGAACTAAGAAAAGTCAACCCAAAACTAAAATTAGACACCATGAATGATCGACACATCATAGTATATAAAAATTACAAAACAAAAAATATTTATCATTAGATTTTATTATTTTAATTTCAACCTTACTAAGACAAATTTTTAGCTCCGCTACTCCCCACCCGGGAAGGAAGAGGGAGGGGGAAGGGGGAAGTGGGAAGTGGGAAGGGGTGGCTCGTTGTAGCACTGTCATTTTCGCATTTATGTTGTGTTGTCCTCTCGACGGCCAAAGAGACATTTATACATTCTTTTGTCTCCCCAAAATCAGAGGTGTATACATTCTTTATAAACTTGTGACAGAGAAAGGGGAAGAGAGGAGAAAATGGAATCTGGAATTAATTGTAAAAGGATCTCTTGGGTTTGGAATCTTCACTTTATGTTTCCTTTTTTTCTGCTAAGAATTGTGCATTATTATTATTATTATTATTATATATATGTTCGAAATTGACTTGCCTTTGGTATTCGGTACACTCATTCACCACTTAGCCTTTTCACCCAATCAACAGGCTCCAAAGTCTTCGACTAACTTACTCATGAAGTCTATGGAGACTAAAGTTACATTCCCCACAAAAAAAAAAAAAAAAAAAAAAAAAAAAAAAATCGGTTCAATTATTTATCAAGTTCAGACAAATTCTTTGATGGTTGAGTATCAAAAGACAGAACATATATATATATAATGTTATTCTTTTCACTCATTTATCATATTCATACTACTTTTTACACTCATTTAATATCGATTGATATATCATGTTTCAAGTGATTTCTCATGTCAATTACTTAAAAATAATAATAATTATTTAAAACACGTTACGTCAGTTGCTAAAATATATATTACTTCTAATTTAATTTTTTAAGCCAATATATATAGATATAGCCCCCTTGGCATTTGGGTTCCATCTCTGCCTATCTATCTATATATATATATATATATATATATATATTTGTCAAGATGCTTGGTAGGGTTTTGTTTTAAAAAAAAAAAAAAAAAACATGAGTTGAAATTTCATGCCAAACCATTGAAGAAAATAATGAAGAAAATGTACATGCAACCATTGGTGACAAAAAGCATAGCGAGCGAGGATATATATATATATATATATGTAGCCATTGATGACGAAGAGTATAACAGTTGTTCGTCTTTCACGCTTAAAATTATTTACTCGTCTCTCAGATGTCTCAGCACATAGTGATGAAATATGTATGAGTGAGCGCGAGCATTTGGATCGGGAATCTCAACCACATATTTATTAAGCCTTAATTGCATATCGATTCATCATAATAAAATATATAATTGCATGATCATTTACAGGCAAGTTCTAAAACTAATAAAATAGGAAGAAAAAAATAAAAAAGAAAAAAATCAAACACATCTTGAGGTTGCAACAAGTCATACTCTATAGATGCTAATGCCATGAAGCTAAAAGATTTGGTAACCTAGAGTTGATGATCTGTACGGAAAGCAAAGCAAAATGTGGACAAAATGGGGGAGAAAATAATCGCAAAGGTTGGTCTGTTAGGGGACCAACACCTATTACCAGTTTCCTGTTTGATGGGGCATCACTACAAATTAATTTAAAAGGCTTTTTTTTTTTTTTTGTGAAAAATATTCAACATCGCTCTCAGCTTCGCTGTTGAAAGCTGCTTTGCACCATTTAATATTCCTGTATAAACTTTCTTTTTTTTTTTTCTTTTTTTTTCTTATATATAATAAAAGGGTGATGGGATTTGACTTCATTTTCTTTATGGGCCACCTCCTAATGCGCATGAGTTCCATTCCTTTTGTCACAATTTTACTGCTCAAATTTTATAATTCTACTTTCCTAGTGGCCTTTCTCCACAAAGCTATGATTAGACTGGGGCCATTTCCCCATCATTCAATTCACAGGTTAGTAATTTTGTAGATTAGTTTGACATTTTTTCATTCCCTCCAATCTTTGATATATATGTAATGCTTCATATTATTTACAGGGTTTGGTTTGTGTTAGGTTCTAATGTACATAACACAAGTCGGGAGTATCACGCATTATCCATCCTCGCTTATTGATGGGGCAACCCTACCTTATGTCTTGTGCATACCGGACACAGGATGCAAACTTGTCATTTAAGATGTTGAGCCTACGCAATAATGCAAATAATTCTATAAGTATTATGGTAATCTAAACATGGCATGGGGCGTATGGGAGAAAGAACCAAAAAAAAAAAAAAAAAAAAAAATCATTTGGGATTAGTAATTATTTAACATAGTATTAAACAAAATGTATTGAATTTGAATTTTGTTTTTATCATTCACATCCAATTTCAGTTAATTATTTCACGTGTTGGGCCTCACAAATTTTTTTTAAAACAAAAAAAAAAAAAAAGTTTTGAAATATTAATTAAATAATTGAATCAACCATTTCCTATCCGTTCAAGCATTGAAATATCATTTTTTTTAAAATGCGTGTATATATATCTTTCACCATGGGCTTATGGTTCATGGTTTGCTATGGTTTCGTTAGGATGGTGGCTCATATTCTCAATGAGAAAGTACAATTGGTGTCTTTTTTATTTACTTTTCACTAAATGGCAGTCTCAATAATCTTAACAGTTCTCATAGGACTAGGGACGATATGGGGTGGGGGGGAGAGTATAGGCCATGGCCCCGTCAATTAATTGTCCCTAACAACAAAACTTTTTTGCTCATAATCTCTGTTCATAAAAGTTTTTGGTTCCGTCCCTACATATGGCGTCCTAAACCCTAAAAAGGGTAGTAGATGATTATGATTCATCATTCATATTACATGTATATATGTGAAACAAATGAACTGATTTGCCATGCATGGCACGTTACACGTATACAAGTATCAAAGTAGTGCTTTTTTAACACGTTGACATTAGATTGTGCTAAGAATTTTGTTAATGGGGGAGGAACATGGAACATGCGATTCGCTAGTTTAGCCTTTCTGTGGCAAAATATTATTCACCAAAACTTGTGCGGAGGGGATAGATGCCAATGCCTTTCGCACAAGGCAACGAAAAGGATTGGCAAAAAAATTTCTTTGGAGAGCAACTGGATGTTAAAGTATTAATTAGATAATGATTTTTTTTTTTTAAAGATTAATAGTAATTTAATATGGTATTAGAGTAAAGATTTTGAGTTCGAACCTTGTCTAACCCCATCATTCACCCTATTTTTAGTTAAATATTTAATGTGTTGAATCTCGCTTGTTAAGAAAAAGTTTAATCTCATATATATGTAGAAAAGAGTATTAATTAATGATTAATTTACTATCTTTCATCCGCTTAAACTTTTAAAATAAACGAAAATATGATATCTCAAGGTGAGAAGAAAAAATATTAAAATAATCAGTCGACAAGGTGGAAGGCCTGTCCATTTTGGAACCAACATCCATTATAATCAAAAGAAATTCCATCGGTAGGAAATTGCTGTGTCAACTTCCCTCTCACTTGGCAATTGAAAATGGCATGGCATTTAGCACCATCACTTAAACATCCTTGCCGCTTAAAGGGTGACTGGATATGACTTCACTCTTTCATTTCTTCCTTTCTTATTTGTTAAGAACAGTTTTTGATATAATGTAAATGGCATGTTCTTCAATGTTCGATGTCTAAATCAGAGAAAAAAGTATGCTTAATGAATAAAATATTCAGTCTGTATTGTATTAAGGGCATATTTATAGGCTAAGAGATAGAAGCCAACCCAACTTGAATTAGGTCTTCTGCTCCAACTTAACCTAAAAGTGCCGTCAGAGTTTGATTTGGGCTCGGACTTCTTATCGGACATAGAATCTGATTTGGATCTTTGAGGATTAGATTTGATCCCGGATTTTTAGGGAGTTCTAATTGGACTCGGATTGTGACTCATATTCCAATTCAACTTTGAGTAAGGTTCTGATCCGAATTTTCTGGGAGGAGACCGAACGGCGAAACCTGAGTTCCCAAGACCTGCTTGTCCCGAGCCTTGGCGGGATGAGTTGGATCTTGGTCCCCAAATGGCCAGATGTCTTATTCCTGAGACTCAATCTAGATGTACCTCTTGTTGCGTATTCCTAAAAATAAGCTTTTTTTGGGACAACTAATCTGAGTATCTATTTCTCGAGATATGTCTATCCGGGAGTCTTGTTGTCTTAGCTTGAGGCCCAATCATTTTTAGATGGGCCAATAAAAGTGGGATTATTGCCAACATTCTTGTTTTTCTTTCTTACATATGAACTTAAAGTTAATTAACCCATACGTATTTTTATATGTGATTTTGAGTTATATTATAACTTTTTAAAAGTGATGGTATTAAATAAATCATATTTTTTTGTATAAACATTTAAAGATTTAATCATAAATCGATTTTTTAGATTTTATTTTAAAATTATATCCGATCCCTTATAAATAAAATCCTGGTTTTGTCCCGAAGGGCATATATGAAGCAGCAGCAACAACAACAATAACAATAATAATAAAAATAAATGGAAGAAGAATCACAATAATAATTAATAACAATAAAGATCTTATGATTTTCCCATTTCTTTTTCTTTTTGTGAAATAATTTAGCTAGACACTTTGGCAATCCGTTGTTTGTTTACTTTTTTGGTAGCAATACTTGTGGCAGCTTATTTACTATAGACGGAAGTGGTATTGGTGAGAAGACACTAATTTGAGCACCAAAAAGAAGTTAAGACGAAGACATGACACCAATAATAATAATAATTTTCACAGGCCCCGACAGAAAACCCCACTTACCAAAAATAAGAGCCCCTCAAACACCAACCTAAATAATTTAGGTCATAGTAGAGCCAACCCCCCAATGCCCACCCTACACATAACCCTTGAACAACCTCCCCACTATAGCATCTAATTTTCCATATTTGGTACCTATATGTCCTCTGTTGTTTTTTGTCCCATTCATATACTTGAATTGCTTTGATTACTCGGGTTCGGGTAATAACGTGTGTGTTAAAGCATAAGTATAAAATTATATATATATATATATATATATATATATATATATATATATATATATATATATATATATATATATATATAAGCCCTGTCAGACGGAATATAAAACCTCTCGAAGTGGCTTGATCTTCTGTTGTAGGGGAAAATGGAAGTGGGGATTCCTATTCCATAGTAGGAGATGCGTATGAGCATGTCCAAGCAAGCAAGCATAGGAAGTGATCCATGGACTGTGGAAAAAGTTTTTCTTTTCCACGTAAAGAAACAATTATGGAGAGGTGGAAAAGAGAAAAAGCGAAAGATGGAGAAGAGTGGGTGGGTGGCCTAGTGGGCTACTTGGTGCTTGCTGCCTTGGGTTTTGCCATAAATAGGAATATATGTGTTGGTGCTAGTGGCCAACCTACGTCTTTCCTTTCATTAGTCTCCTGACCTTTGACAAATTTTTCCCTTTCTTTTCAATTTTTCAGTTACATCATGGACCATTCTTTGTAAAGAATCCCACTCGTTTTGAAAAGATTTTCCCCATCTTCTTTTGCCCGTTGATTATTTGAAAAGACACTACATTCTATAAATAATAGAACCAAACTAACCACAAAGTAAATTATTTATCTATTTACTAATGCTATAAACCATTTTTTTTTTTATCTTATTACTGTCTTACCCGGTTGACGTGGCAATACTAATCGACCCTTAATCTTTTTTCTTTTTGTAACAACTAACCAATATTGATTCCAAGAGTTGATTGCTACTGTCACATTAGTATGCTGATAGTAATATAATAAAATTGTAGTTTCTAGTCTTACTCTATTTGTGTAGTTCTTGATCATTCCGTATCAAAAATATCTTAAAAATTTATAGGGTAAACTATATGTTCAAAATGGTCTCGACTTTCGGTTGTTTTATAGAAGAGTAATGATTCAATGCCACCTAAAGATACAACTTTTCACCACCGGTCCTATGTGGCAAGGTGGTCCCCCACTACTTTTTGAGTTTTTTTATTTTTTAAAAATAAATTAAGATGAGGGACTACCTTGCCACATAGGCAAGGTGGTGAAAAGTTGTATATTTAGGTGGTAGTGAATCATTACTCTTTATAGAAACCGTTGAATGTACCCACGGATTTGTGTCACAACCAATTATTGATTGACATGTGGCATGATGAATGGCTTTGCCTATTGTAAAACTGTAGTTTTACACACCCCCCCCCCCCCCAAAAAAAAATAAAAAAATAAAATTAAGATAACAAAAAATTTAAAAACAAGACAGCCCACAAGGCACCTTACTTCATGAAGATGGATATCAGGCCGGATACGGTCAGCCCAAGTTTTTCTTGGGTTTACTCTTGGAATGTTGCACTTCAGGCCTTGATCCGAGCCTTTCATTACCACCCTTTATTGGTTAAACCCACAGATGTTATCTATATGATGTGGTGATATGGTAAATAATCATCCTAGGCCTACTCAATCAACCCTCATCACGGAAAGTAATCCGACCGTTACAAGTTCATTACGTGACAAGCATATAAGAATCATATTTAAGATCTTCTCTTTAACAAGGGCACATGCTCCTAGGTACGTAGGACACAATATTAACTCCTCACTCTCTCCATTCACTTCTCTTAAAAACAGATACTAATTTAGGCATCAAAAGTTTTCCGTTGGACCCACTTCTAACTAGCGTCACGAGCCTTACTGGTCCAATCGCTCGAAAAATTTCTTTGTTGTGATCTAGATTAGTGTTTGGGTTTCCTATAATTTATTGATTTGGACGTCTTAATTAAATTGGGACAAAATTTTCCTTAAATCGAGTTCAAAGGAAATTCCTCCCATTCTATATTTTAAAATGACATATTTCTTTTTAACATGTGATTTTTTGTTTCTTACATGCATTTTAAAAATGTAGGTGAAAATCACATACTCTAATAGCATATTTTTAAAAGCGAAAACATATATTAGTTTAACAGGCTAGATTAAATGAATTTCCTCCAATCAAATTTTAAAATATATATATATATATATATATCATTAAATTACTTCAGCCGTATATTCGAGCCACAGATCAACAAGCCCAAAATGGGTGTTAGCCTCTTGTTCTCAATTAAAGCCCAAAAGTGATGGGCTCTGTAGAGAATGACTCAGACCCATTTGGACCAGGATTAGACCGCACTGCTTATGATGGTCATGGATTGCACTTCAAATCTTTTGGGTCTTATTTTTATTCGATAGTTAATTTAGACCCAAAAGGTCAGCAGTTTTTCTCTTTTTCCTTTTTTTCGTCAATTTAGTTTCAAACTAGTTATTATATCTTCCTCTTTTTTTCTTTTTCTTTTTCTTTTTTAGAGAATTAATAGAATTTATCTTTTTTTTTCGGGCAGTTACAAAAGCTTTATTTTGAAGAGTTGATGGTTTCAATCTAATCAATCAATGATTTTATTATTATTATTAAATATGATAAGTCAAGGGCGATTTTATTATATTTACATGTTATTTTGAAAAATCTACGTTCTAGAATTTGATAGTGCTCTGCTTGGAGTTTTTTCTTTTTTTTTTCATCATTTTGAACGGAAGTTGGAAACCATCAACTTTGTCTAGTTTTAAATGTCAATCTTTCAAAATGCTTCAAGATGCAGGAATCTCATTGGTATAAGTCCATTGAATTTTAAATAAGATAATTTTGAAAATTAAGAAAAGAATCAGAAGAACAAGGCAAACATGGCTCTCCTACCCTATCTTATAAGGTGAAAACAATCTTAGAGTCCCGTTTGGTCATGCGGTTTTGTAGGTAAAATTGTATTTTTAAATAAAATTACGGTAAGTGTCTCATTTAAAAGTGCATTTTCTAAAATTTGGAGGTTTAAAAACATGGAAAAAAAAATATACGTTATTAAATTTTAGGCAAGGGGGTATGTTTTTAGAAAAACATTATTTTAAAAGTAGAGCCGCAATTTAACCAAACACTTAATTGCATTTTTAAAAATCGCGTTTTAAATCACAAAACTAAACGATCCCTTATAAACTATCATTAAGATAGGTGAAGTAAGCTTAGAACGGTGATTATAGGATTTGATTACTGGCAACTTTGGTAAACAATCTATAAGAAAAATAATCAAGGCTAATATAAAAAATATTCTAAAATAAACAAACAATTTAAAGAAGGGGAATTGATGATTGCTTTCCTTGTTATTAAACTACTTGAATAACACAAAAATTCGAGCAACTTAAAAGATGAGAGTTGCAGGACTCACTTGTCCTAAGCTACCAGAAGCAAGTGGGCCCTAAATTCTCTCTCTTAAGTTGGTTGGATTTCTATATCTTTCTAGCAACGTAATAACAGATTAAGATTATAATTCGAGAATTGAAGACCAATTAAACATATCTGGTGATAATGACTTCGCTAATTTGCATTAGAGAGACCTGCCTGGATTGCACTAAAAAATAAACTTAAAAATCATCTAAATGATCAAATGACCTACAATATACTTGAAATGAGCTGAAATTCGAACATTAATAGTATATTCTAAGTGGATTAGTTTTAATACAATAATATTTAACATAGTCTAATGCGGTTGGTTCATTACCCCACCCAAACAATAATTAAAACCAAAGTTTGGTAATTGGTAGTGGGAAGAGGGTCCTAACTTGGACCAAACCTCAATTATAAACAATAATGTGTCGAGTTGATAGTTGACGCTGACCATTTGTGAGTTTACAATCTTGAATTCTTTACTAAAAAAATAAAATAAAAGAAAATGGGGATATTACATTATTTTTATTAGAATTCTTTTACAACATTTATCGGCAATATTAAACTAGTGACATTCTATATTTTAGTGGTTGACGTGACAAATACAACGTAAATTTATAAACCTTATAAGTGTTATGTGAACTATCACATTTGGTAGTACAAAAAAGATCATAACTTGGACAAAACCCCATTTGTAAATAATAATGTGTTGAGCTGATAGTTGATGCTAACCATTTTGTGAGTTTACAAGATTTAAATCTTATGTTGAAAATATTTAAGGTAATACGGTTTTTATTACAAAATTTCATGGCAGTCCGAAATAAGTATACCATGGATTGTCAGGTAATAGTTCATATTTTAGTGATTGATATGATAAATGCTACATAGACTGTCACATCACTTTGTAAACGTGATAAGTAACATGCGAACTCTGTTAGAATATATTATGAGATATGATATTATGAAATTTAATTTATGCATTAATTGGAATTGATTATAATCAAATCATATTGGAATACATTTAATTCTGATCTTTCATACCCTTTTATATTATCTATACATATCCTTTTGTATTTTCTCTAAATCCCTACAAATAGGAATCATTTGTATTGTAAATGATTAAGGAATAAGAGTAACAATGTAGCCATTTAGACTTTACTCTATAGACGTAGGTCATAGACCGATCCACGTAAAATCTCTTTTCTATTTTCTATTATTCTGCTTTTAACTTTATCTTTTCATTCGATTTTGTTTTCATTCATGGTATCGCAAACGCCAGTTTCGATCCTATAGAATTTTATTTACTTTTTCTCATCAATTTGTGTATGATCTTCCCATATATAAGAGAACAAATTCATCTATGAGTCTACATATTTTTGTCCTCTACCTCATGTCAAGTGTCAACCCACATTTTAGCAACTCTGCCTAAAAGCTTGCAATTCGTAGCAATTTTATGTGAACCTAGATCTTGGACTAGGGCATTGTGGATTCACCAACGGGCAGTTGATTTAAATTTGAAAAACTGAAAGCAACAGTGACTGAAAAAAAAAAAGAAAAAGAAGGAATATATATATATAATTAGAGAGAGAGAGAGAGGAAAAGAAAAGGGAAAAAGAGGTTAATGGAAAAAGAAGCTAGAAAGTGAAAAAGCTGGTGTCTCACACTGGTCCTGAGGAACACCATTATGATATGGTGGTGGGTCGTTTTAGCCATTCTCGTGACCCCACGAAAGGCAGGTTGCTTGCAGCCTTGCACCACAATTGGACCCACCAACCAAAAATTTCTGACCAATCAAATTATTAATGTGACCCTACGCCACTGTGCCACACTTCATTGGATGAATTAGGATCCTATAATTCCGGTGTTCCAATTGAATTGCAGTATACTTCCAGTAGAGTGTAACCCGTATATCTCTTTTTATCATCTCAAAATTGACAAAATTTTTAAAATTATCATTAAATTTTGATATAATTATAATTTTTAAAAATCACATTAACTTTAACAAAAAAGAAACTACAATTAAATTGTCCGAATTTCTCGAACAATCTTTAAAAAAAAATAGTTTGTGAAATTAATCTGTCCGGACAAGTAGATCTCGTGAACAATGTAATATGAGAACATCCTCTATTCCTCGTCGTATCCTGGTTGGATTGTCGTATACGGATGACATATATTCTTTTCCAATAATAATTTGATGGGTGAGCGATGCCATTGGTTGATTTATGCACACCAACCAAAACAGAAGACGACAGGCGTTTTTTAAGCTTCCGTATAATCCAAAATGGCATAGAAACAACATTCCAACCACAAACTTTTACAAACCAAAACCCATCTTCGTGTTTCATCACCAAACGTTGTCCCTTTACGCAATTACAAAACGACGTCCGAATAGAAATTTCCATGACAAACGTAAGCTTATAAAAAGTGTACAAGCATAAAAGCAAAGAAAATAATAATAATAATAATGAAAATCACACTGTCCAAGATTTCTTTCTTTTTACTTTTTTTTTTGTTGGCCTCACATTCTCGAAGATGGAAAGTGGGCAAAATGTAAATATGAAATGGTCCCAATTCTTAATAGGAAGTGATATTTGTACACAAATTTTGTACAAATACTCACAATGGTGTAGAATCCAATGCAGGAAGGAAGTTAGCATTTGGGATATGGAGATGGCAAAATTGAAAAAAAAAAAAAAAAATGGGGGAGAAAACTAAAAATATAAAAAATTTATGGGTAAAATTGGTGTGTGAAACCTATCCTATATACATGACTCTCGTATTCATTGTGAGTGTATGTACAAAATAGATGTGTACAAATAATACAACTCTTTTTAATATATATATATATATCACTTTACATTTGAAAAAATGTTGGGTTTCATTACTTTTACCACCACCAGAATTAAGTAATTAATCTTGCTTCCTAAAATCCTCCATATAAACTAAAAAAAAAGAAGAAAAAAATCCTCCAAATTGAGTAAGAGGAAATTATTTCAATCCAGTCAATTTATTAAACTAATATATATTCTTAGGCCGTATGAGATTTCTTCCAACACAGCCTATGTAATTTTCATATACATTATTACGTGTTTTAAAGACAAATATTTATTTAAGAACAATGCTAGAGCTTAAATTTTTAACATAACATTGTCAATTAACTTTTATTATTATTATTTTTAAAAATTAGAATTGATCAAATGGTTGATTGACAATACTGAATAAATAAAAAGAAAAAGGATACAAGTGTGTTACATAACTTTTTTGATTTATTTTGTTTTATTTTCTTGTATATTTCTTGTTAATTTTCGTTAAAAAAAAAATTATAATTTTTCTATTAAATATAATTTAATAGACGGAATAAGAGAAGGGAACAACTTAATTTGTGAATAAATCTAAAACAATAATAATATTAGGCGATAATTGTCCACGTGTCAATAACTAGAATAATAAAGCGGTTGGGGTCCACGAAACCAAAAACCTCAAACCCACACCTTTCACTTTTC
Organism: Alnus glutinosa; assembly: GCF_958979055.1. Classification (NCBI taxonomy): domain Eukaryota; kingdom Viridiplantae; phylum Streptophyta; class Magnoliopsida; order Fagales; family Betulaceae; genus Alnus; species Alnus glutinosa. The sequence goes on along the minus strand of NC_084888.1, from coordinate 36,818,185 downwards.
AAAGTCGGTGAGACACAACACCCTGCCTTCCCTCAGCTTGAGTTCTACAGCACACATTACAAACAGCAGAAAGGAGAGGAGGACTCGCTTCTCTCTTTTCTCATAGAAGCATGCAAACCCTGAACCATGTTATAGTTTCCACTTCTACCCTTCTCAACTCCCTTAATTCCCATGCTCCAACGTCTCTCTCCCCCTCAGTTCGCATCCCACCTTTGACTTTTCACGTTCATGGCGGTCTCGGACGTCGAAGCAGTGTTAGAGTTCTTGAGGAAAAATGGGTTTTCCAAGGCCGAGTCCGCTCTCAACGAGGATATGATTGAAAAGGGTGAACTGGGTTCCTTTGATTTTGAGAAATTCTTCTTTCCAATGGTGCCCCCGCCCCCGCCGGTGAGAATTCCGTCCACTCTCAGGCGATCGGAGACTCCGGGTGGCAGGGAATCTTCTAGGTCCGAGGACGACGAGTTTGTGAGCTTGGGGTCTACAACTTCGGGTGTGTGTTCTTCAGGTGCTTCTTCTTTTGCATCGAGTCTATTTTAATTTTTGTTTAACAAAATGCAAAGTAAGTGTAAGATTCTCGCTTGTTCAAGTTCTTGTTGATCTTCTGTTTGGTTTCTGAGATAACCGAGGAAAAGGAAATAAAAGAAGTGTTCTTATAGTTCGCTTACGCTAATCTGATGTATTAATCACTTTCAGTTTAGTGGATGTTTTTGTGTTTTTGTTGTCCTAGACGTCGTAGACGATGAAATAAGTAGAAATGGCTCAAAAATCAAGATTTTTTTTTTATCTGGTCAGAGGAATTTATGGTTTGATGCTCTTTCCGTGTTTGGTTAACAAATTGTTGCGATCTTAATTCCCGCTGGTGGTACTTCCGTTTTATGATAGAGCACACAACTGAGACTCTATCCTAGCCTTCATGAGACAAGATTTTATTTAGTACAGTTTTTTTAATGAATTCACTTAAATTGCTGCTCTCTTGGTCGCGTTGGTAAACTTTATTGGTTCCATTATTTCCTCATGTATGTCAAGTTGTGTATTTCTCATCTTTTGTTAAGAGTAAATTTTATTTTTTCCATGAAGCAAGCCTAAATTAGTTTTAGTAAACAGGCCCGGATTGATTGTGATCCCATTTTGCTATAGGTTAGAATCTCTTTTTCTCAAGAAATGGAGTAGAATCTTTTTTCTCCACTATCATTCTGTCACTACCCCTTTTCTTTTCTGTAAGTACCCATTTGAAGAACCAATTCATTTGTCAACACTTGCTGCTGCATCACCATAGTGTGTATCTGGTATTAATGTTTAGAATTCTCTTGGACAATCTAACCATCACTCTTCTTGCCAATTTGTCGTTTGGCACTGATGCTTGTCTGATATGTGCATTTCAGAGGCATGATTGCAACTAACCGGTTATAGAGAATCCAGGATTACCAAATTCGTCAAGTTGCAAACATTACGTATTCGAATTGTTCCCCAATTTTTTATTATATTTTCCATTTATTTTTCTCTGTTTGTTGGTAGTGCATTGTAGCACTCTCAAAAGTTTTTTTTAATGCAGAATTCTTAAACCCATATGGAATTCGGTCAACATCTCAGGATACTTCTGAAGCTTCATCAGAGAATTTATCTCAATTTGGCACAGCACGCGATTATCATGATTTTGATATCCAAAATGACCTGTTTTGGTATGATGAGAAAGATGATGGTGACTTCATGACTCCCTGCTTTGAAGGGCCGGACTTCTTTGCCTGTCCAAGCGAGGATAAGTTTGTCATGACTTCAGAGAACGAGAAGCAACATGAGAACTCACTGGAAAAGAAATGTCTTTTTAACCTTGCTCCTCTGAATGATGAAAATGAGGTTCATGTGGTGGATTATTATCATTTTGATAGAAATTATGAGCCTGGAGGAGGCATTGAAGGGGAGCCCAAAGGTGTTGCTGCTTATGGTTGTTCAGTCCCCTTTTGCAAATGCTGTGCGGAAGCTGGAGGATTTTATGAGGGTAATCCTGTAGAGCACAGCTACCTGAGCTCTAAAGAAACTGATTTAAATGATTATCAGCTTAAGGTTGTAGAGGATATTCCCACTGATTGTGACTCTGCTGCACAACATAAAATAAACAAGACTAACTACTGTGTTAAAAGGGGTTGCACAAACGACGGGGTTGAAGGGTTTAAAGGTTCCCCTGACTTAAATGTTAAAGTTGCTGAGAAAGATTTCATAGCAAATGGAATTGACAGCTACGAATTTGGAGATGGTGGAAAAGGAAGTGCAGAACCCCACGAGCCTGACGCTCCTGCAGAAGGGGAGGATGTTACTGATGAGCTTCTTATGTACAATACTCAGGATGATGAATATGAAGTATTTGACCTAAGAATCATACACAGAAAAAACAGGTCCGTTGGAAATTGTTTCATTTTTGCTCTCGGTTGCATCAGGTTAATTCTTAGTTTCAAGTCCTCAAGATTTTTTTCTTTGTTTCTTGAGCAAAGATGTCAGAATGTCTGGATTGAGATGACTTTATTCTGACTTAGGAGCATACAATGCCTTAGAAGTTTGATTGTAGTGGTAAAAGCTTCATACCATTAGTTCACTGTTTTGATAGAGATTTGAAGCTTTTGATTTGCAGGTTGATAAGTAGCAATCAGTTGTACTCATGTATTATGCCATCTACAGGACTGGATTTGAAGAAAACAAGGATCTGCCTATTGTGCTGAATACTGTCATTGCAGGCAGATATTATGTGACAGATTACCTGGGTTCAGCTGCTTTCAGTAAGGTTGCTCAGGCCCATGATCTTCACACAGGAATGGATGTTTGCCTGAAGATCATTAAAAATGACAAGGATTTTTTCGATCAGAGTTTAGATGAAATTAAACTTTTAAAGCTTGTCAACAAGCATGACCCTGCCGATGAACGCCACATTTTACGTCTTTATGACTTCTTTTATCATCAGGCATGTTTTTCTTGTCCAGTGTTCTAATAATTCATTGTGTGTGTGTGTGTTTTTTAGCTGCTTAATGTGACTCAAAGATTACAAATATAATTTATTGTAATTAGCATGTTATTTATTTGTAATGTAGCTCTTAACATATTGTAGAACTTCTTTCTTGGTAAAAATAATGCAGGAGCATCTCTTCATTGTTTGTGAACTCCTCCGGGCAAACTTATATGAATTTCAGAAATTCAATCAAGAATCTGGTGTAGAAACTTATTTTACTTTGAGCAGATTGCAGGTTTGTTTAATTAGAAAATTTACTTCCAGTGCTTCTTCGGTTTGATTTCTTCTGTTATTTTGTTTTGTCTAGACCTCTAGTCTTACGGTAGGAGTGCCTTGGCTCAGACAGTCCATATTTGTTATCCAAGATTTATAGCTCTTCTAAATGAAGACTTTTTGTTTGTTAATGTGCAGTTATTAGCCATTTTACTAATATGGAAGTTTCAGCTGGTTAAAGAATATATTCAAATATAGAAGTAAAACAACCACCATGAAACTTAACGTTATGCTTCAAACATTTCCTCTTGACAGGTCATAACCCGTCAATGTTTGGAAGCATTGGAATACTTGCATCATCTGGGAATTATTCACTGTGATCTAAAGCCAGAGAACATTCTTATCAAAAGTTACAGAAGATGTGAGATAAAGGTTATTGATCTAGGGAGCAGTTGCTTTCACACGGACAACTTGTGCCTATATGTACAATCACGTTCCTATCGAGCTCCTGAAGTAATCCTAGGCCTTCCGTATGACCAAAGGATTGACATCTGGTCTCTTGGTTGTATCTTGGCTGAGCTATGCTCTGGGGAAGTATGTCTTCATTTTGCTTTGTCTCTGTTAGTAAATTGAAGTTAGAAAGTAATAGTACTTGCTTTTGAGTATGAAGCCAATTTCCAATTCTCTTTGTAACTTTTGATTCTGATGCTTTTGTTTGCTACCAATATCAAGAAATACATCCTCTAATTAGTGAGATATTCTGGGCATATATGTGTTCACCAGGTGCTGTTTCCAAATGATTCGGCTGTAATGATCCTTGCACGCATGACTGGGTTGCTTGGCCCTATTGATCTGGAGATGTTGGAACAGGGGCAGGAGACACACAAGTATTTCACAGAAGAATATGATCTTTATCACATAAATGAGGTTTGTTTCCCATTTTTTCTGTCTTGATATGTGAAGTGTAAAACATGGTTTTATCTGAACAAGATATTATGAATGTAAAGTCTTGCTTGCAGCTGTGATCATTCTCTTGTTTGATGAAAGAGCATTATAAACCCAAAGTTGGGATTTTTTTAGAGCTTAACCCCACTATTTCATTTCATATCTCTGAATTGTCTTAAAAGTGATCACGAAGTTCATACTCCTTTTGTATAATCAGTACTCTATTCTATTTTAGTATTTTAAGATGTTCTAAAACATTATCCACTTTCAAAAGTTAATAGAAATGCAGAAAATACTCCGGAGAAGTACCATATATATATATGGTGACGCATTGAAAGTGTGAAACTATTAGTCAATATGGAATTACACTTTCGCTCACATATGACATGCTGTGTTCAGGAGACAGACCAACTGGAATACATAATCCCCGAGTCATCATTGCTGGAGCATCGTCTGCAGGTTACTGATATTGGGTTTATCGACTTCGTAAGAAACTTGCTTCAGATCAATCCAAAGAGGCGTCCTACGGCGGTCGAGGCACTAGAGCACCCATGGCTTTCCCACTTGTACTAGGCCGGTTCTTGCTAAAATTTTATGGTGTTTCTTGTGGGATTATTCATATCAGTTTTCTGAGGGCTTTTTTTTGTACTGTACATTTATTTATTAATTCACACACATAACCTTTTGTACAAAGTTTCTGCCCAATTCTTTTCACCCCTTGGTTGATTGGGGTTTGTAAGTTATTGTTCTTTTGAGCAAGTGAACCATTTGTTCCATGTGCCTACTCGTCCAGTCCAAGTCGGTCACAAGCGAGGCAGCGTGGACCCGAATCTCTCTGTAATCGAGCAAGCAATTGTGAAAGATTTTAATAAGATTCACCCGTCCAAACAGGTAGGCCTCATCGAGGATCTTTCATAATTGCAATTGAGTTTGCTGTAATCCTGACAGAAAATTGCAGCCAATTCCAATCCAGACAGCGTAATTGTGCATGCAGAAAGTCCATCTAGGCCCAATCTAATCTAGGCAAACAATTATTGACCATATTAACCCAGATTTGAAAAAAGAATATTATCTATGATAAAAATAAAAACATAGACTATATAGTTAGTCATAAGTAAGGAGCTATCCTGACAATGATTTGATTATTGACTAAAATTTGATAATGAATTGATTATTGACTAAAATTTGATGAACCATTGAGCTGGTCAAATTTCATATGAAATACAATGTTTCGTGATTGCCATGATACAGACAGCTTGGAGAAAACATGTAATTCTAGATATACACGTTCTTGCACTTCCAAGATATCATCGCTCCATCCAATTCTAATCTACCGTTGCTTTCATCTACAGTCCGTGTAAACCACGGGGGTGGGCTACACTTGCCAACGTCATTTTTTGTATTTTGTGGTAAATATTTGGTTTTTATCGACCATCTTATTTGGGTCTTCATAGTTGGTACTCCTTTTTATCTATGGAGGTTCAGGTGCAATGTCCATTAAGCATCCACCGTTGACACCTCTATCGTCAAACATCATCATAGTGGTCTTTTACGGCAGCTTTGATCCAGTCATTACCGTTGTTATCCTCCCTATTGTGGTTACCACGTTCTTTGGGGTGTTTTGCTCGACAACAAATCTACTAGACTGTCTCAAAAATCATTATTTACATCGATCCCTTTCTTCGCCCGTGCCAAGAAATTATAAAATAAAAGTTTGATGTTTGTACCAGGTCTTTGATGGGCACCCAATCCCCTCAAAGACCTATGATAGGTTTCTCACTTAACGTAATCTATAATCTGAATGCTTCATGTCTACCATGATAAAGACACGGCTTGGAAGCACATGTAATTCCACAATTCCACAAAAATGTTCGTGCACTTCCAAGTTAATGTTCAATTCAACTGATAAGAGGTTTCTCACCCAACGCAATCTATAAACCAAAAAGAGGGAAGATTCAAGATATAAAGTAGGAGAGGTTCGTCGAAAGTCCGATATATAGGATTACTTTTGATGCTTAAGTTAATAAAAGTAAAAAATAAAAGCAAAATTAAGTATTAATGCGTAAGAGATGAAGTTATGGTCATCCCCTCCTTATATAAGCTTGTTGTTCCCATTTCTCTTGGGTGGGGCTTTAGGGGACCCTTGCTCAACTGTTGTTAAAGGCATAATTTCCCTCGTAAATATTAGGTGATGTTTCTTGGTGTGACAAAGCCATTAGTTGTGGTGCGTCTTGTCGAAGTATATGTACATGTATCCTGGTTCCAGAACAAGGTAGGTTATTAGAACAGGCCGACAGGCTTCTCTTTAGCCCACTAGCTTTGGTGTCCTTGACAGGCCAATAAAATCTTCGACAGACAAGTCTTATGGGCCCTTTGACGGTTGTGTATTTAAACTGTGTTTAAACCCTAAGAATCATAAGATAGATGAGTTTTATGAGCTCAATTATAACTAAGCATATCAATAGCTCTCCAATTCTTTTGACCAACTTGATTATAGGTCGATCCATAAGAATTTCAACTAGTAAGTGAGTTCTCAATAGATGAGCCTTAAAGGCCTAGCAGGGCTAGGTACACCAATCTTCTTTGACTGTATGTACATACATATATACTATTATATATACACACTATGTATATTTACAAAAGAATTGCATGCTCTAGGGTACGCCCGAGTGTACCGAACCATACCTCTCCCTATGAATCATCACTAATAATTACAAAGGACGAAGTCTTGAAGAGGGAAAGATTGTCTCTTCTGATTGGCGGATTGTAAATCCAAAGCCTTCCATCTCCTTTTCACTTTCCTACTTTTGTCCCCCAAAATCTTTGCAAGCCCACGCTTCCCTGTAGCGCGTGCAAGACTTCCTCAATCATTCTGCAGCCGAGCTTTTCTATGTAGCCCGAGCTCATCCATCTTCCTACGTCAGCTTTCTCACGTTTTTAAAGGGAAGTGAAATGGAAAAGGGTTACAAGGTTACCTTTAATGTCATGACATTTAACGATGTAAATAATAATATTATTATTTAAATATTGTGAATGACGTGTTAATTTATTTATCATATCAAATCATTTATATCATTACAAATATATATATTAAATCCTTACAATAAAATGATTTATCTCTATTTCAATTGAAATATAAAAATTCATATTTTCACATGAGAAAAAAAAAAAAAAAAAAACAGGCTCAATATTGTCACACTTATTTGGGTAATTATATTGTTAGAATAAAGTTTTTCCCAAAGTAAGTTGAATGGATTTTCTTAAACTCGATTTATTAAATTATTATGCGTTCAAAATGCATGTAATTCTCATGTGTTTTATTAAAAATGTATGTAAGAATCATATGTATCTTAAACATATATTAGTTTAACCGCACGAGTTGAATAAAATTTTTCCAATTCAATTTGGATAAAAACTTTGTTTAGTGTAAAGTTTACAATAATTTTAAATTGAATTTTTTGAAATTTTAATTGAACCACCATCTGAATTATAATTTAAGATTTTCATAATCAAGATCATTGGCGAATTTCTATTATTTAAAAATAATAAAATTCATAAGTTACATGGATAACATACTTGAGAACTACAAGTCTATTAACTTACGGCAGCAAACAAAATATAAACAAATTGCAAATTATAAATACCCAATAATCAACACAATGGTTTCGTAACGAAGCGAACAACCTTTTAGCACCTCAAAAGTAAAACCACTTTGAAGCAACCAAATCCTAAAAGTCAATCACTACAAAAGATACAAAACACATGCATAGTAAAACTTACGACCCATATAATCCTACTAAAATCATATCTACATAGACAAACTCCTCGTTGCCTTCCTATTTCACCAACATGCTCCAACTTCTCACTAGTCAATCGTTTATATATGACTTATTTACCAATTTACCGGTAGATTTTGAACGATTGAAGGTTTAAATGATGGTGTGTGGTTTGAACAATAAACTTCAAGAGAGGAAAATCATTAATGGTTCTCAACAAATGTTCTCTTGGCTCACAAGGGTAAAACTAGCAACCTCTTAAGTGATTATAAGGCTTAGGCTTCACACTTATACAATTTATCTATTTATATGTTGAGCAAGAACCCTTTTTGCAATGTGTTAAAATGAAATATTTTTATTACATGAATTCTTGTGGTGTTAGGACGCTCATTAGGGTTTCATCGCTAACTCTAGCGACACCTTAGCAGCGTCACGATGGGCTTGATGACGGTCCAGGTGACAGAGTTCTCGAGAGTTTCCTATTTTTGAAGTCAGCAACATGATGGTCTAGGTGACGGAGCTGTTGAGAGTCTCATATTTCAATTAATATCATGGTGATCTTGATGACAATTAAAGTGACAGTGCGTTCAGGTTGGTTCTCGAAGTCTTTATCCACAATTCACGTTAGGACAGTTGGTAACAACCCAGGTGACAGTTTCACAAAATTTAAATAAAAAATCTAACTTTTTATACCAAAATACTAAAGTGTTCAAAATTTTACAACCTTATTTTGATCACTAAATTGAGCCAATTTCTAAAACTTAACAAGGTTGATATGTATGATGTAACGTGTTAAACATGTATTCTAAGGAAATAAGCCCCAAATAACAACCACATTAATAATTACCATGGCATAATAATGGTAAAGATAACATTAAATCGTTTCGAAGTAAATTAAATAATGATGTTAGATACAAAATTAAAGATCAAGATTTTTTACAATTCTTACGACTGGCAAATTTTCTCAAACTATAACAATTATTTCAAATTAAATAGTGTATATATTTATCATTTCAATACTTATCATATTTTATCACAACTACTTGACTTGAAAACAATGACTAGAATCTAAAAACAATTCCACATAATAGAATACTCTAAGAATTATGAAAGGTCATAATTCAAAAATAAACTATGGATAGAGTTTTTCTTTAAATTAAGTTATTTAACTCATATTAAATTGATATTTGTCTTTAAATTATAATGCTCACACACACACACACACACACATATATATATATATCTCAATTTAATAGATTAAATTAAAAAAAAAAAACTTCAATCCATTTTTTTGTTGGGTCAAAACAAACTTTTTGTCATTAAATATATTAGTGGTAAAATGGTAATTAAAGCACAATATCTCTATAAAAATGAAAATAAGAAGAAGAAAATATCGGCGGTATCTCCGATCTCCTCAACAGCGCGTGGCCTTGCATCTATCGTTCTCGACGAGAACCATAACTACATCTACATCTCCGAGAAAGTCAGAGAGACGAGGCTACAGTAGCAATTAACGAACGAACATATCCAAAGGCTGGAGACAACTTTAAAATCCTACGCATCCCAATAGTCCTCGCGTTCTCTGAGAGCGAGAGAGACACTGTTTCGCTATGCCCATGGCCGAGTTGACTCAGGCCGACGTGTACTCGCCCAGGTCTCTGCAGGTATGGCGGACACTCCTCAACTGGTTGGCCTTCTTCTTCCAGATCTTCTATCAGATCCTCAGAGCTCTCGGCCACCAACCCATGCTCTCTTCGGCTTCCTCTTCTTCTTCTCCTTCTTTCAAGCCCTTGCCGGTCGTTGAGCTCCCGGACCACGACTCTCCGCCCACCTCCGCCGTCGAAATCCCCGCCGCCGCCCCAGATTCCGATTTCGACGACCGGTCCGAGAAGCTCACGGTACGGCCTCCTCACAGCTCTTCTATTTTTGGAAAAAGTTCCAAGTTTTTTATCCTTTCAAGTTTGAATTTGATCCAGCTTTTGGAGTTCTTTTTTTGTTATTTTTCATTTACTTTTTCTATGTTTACCTCTCTTGTTCAATTGGATGATTGGATTTATATTAATAGCTCCCTAGGAGATTTTAGGCAAGTCTTTTTGCATGGTTCTTAGTTGCGAATTGGGTAAGATAATTGATTGCTTTCTGGGTATATAAAGACAAAAAACGTTGCTTTATATGTTTCTTAGAGAAGCGTTTTATGCTTAGATTAGAGTTAATTTTTCAGTTCATTGTGTTCATATGCAGGGAGCTTACTATATATATGCTAGAAATAAAGCAAACCCTTTTGCTTTTAAGGTCCAAATTTTAGTGTTGTGCTTGGGATATATTGAGGACAAGAAGACCCACTTGAATTGGGCATAAATTAGATGTTAGTAATAGTAGTACTTTGTGTTTGGCTTGATCTTGTGGGTACGTTGTAAATTTCCACCATGAAATGATCTGTGTCATTCATCAAAGAATGCTCCCAAGTCATTATCTAGCTTCAAAGAAATCTTAGCATATCAATATCTGGGGTATTTTTTACCTCTTCCTGTCTGCTACCATAATTCTCTGCCTTGTGCATTTAGTTTGCTTCCCATCTAAATGTAATAATTTCCCATCAAAATCTTAGCATATACTTTGTCTCTGGTTTCTTTTTCTTAGAGATATTTAGATGTAATACTTTCTCCTAAGTGTACTGTACTAATAATCAAATTTGAATGGTAGAATTTTATATTTTGTTGTTGACTTTTGACTTCTGGTTGTATTTTGTTGACATGAGAAGTGGAATTAATTTTCAAAAGTTGGGAATTTATGGAAGTTCAGTGACAAAATATCAGGTGTAGGTGTACAATTTTTTGACCGTCTAAAACTTCGGATATCCAAGCTTTTGTTAAGAAAGTTTAAGAACATGAGGGCAAAATATGCCAAGCACAACTAGTTCAGGTAAGGCATTGCAATCGAGCAAAAGAGAGCGGTAACATAGGTGTGCAAAACGTGTCAATAATTTTCTTTTCTTCTGTTTCATTTTTTTACTATCATATTTGTTTTGAATCTTTTTTCAAAAGCTGCTAGCTGCCTCTATATATATGGAAACTGACAAATTCACCTGCAGGTAGTTCTTGACTTGGACGAAACTCTAGTATGTGCATATGAGACATCCAGTTTGCCAGCTGTTGTTCGTAATCAAGCAACAGAAGCTGGGTTGAAATGGTTCGAACTCGAATGCATTTCTTCAGACAAGGTACTTTGCATAGTAATCATTTTGTATCTAGTTGATTATATGGAAGGAATTCATATGAAAATATCTTGACATGTATATATTGAGATTTGAAGGAATGTGAAGGAAAACCTAAGGTCAATTACGTTACAGTTTTTGAGCGTCCGGGATTGGAAGAATTCTTAAAAGAAGTTGGTGAATTTGCTAATCTTGTACTGTTTACTGCTGGTCTTGAAGGTTGGTTATTACTTCAAATTTGTAGACTTCCTTCCCACATGTATTTTCCCCCTTTGCTCTTTTATGAATGGTAATCTTTATGAATTCTCACAGGTTATGCTAGACCGCTTGTTGACAGAATAGATAAGGAAAATCGATTTAGTCTTCGACTTTATCGGCCTTCAACAATTAGCACGTAAGTACTGCTTCCTTCCTTTCTGGTCTTCTCTCCCTTCCACACCTCCTCCAGCCTCCCTTTTGTAATTCATTGTCAATAACTGGGGAACCTTCATGTGAATTTTTATTCGGTATACCTGTCAGGGACTTTTTGCTGCTTTGAAAAATCGTATCAATGTCTCACTCCAACGCCTTTGTCTTCGCCCTACTTATGTTTCATTTTCATTATTTTTCATTAAGTACAAGCTTTTGGTGAAGTATAAGATTTTAGGGTGAATAGTGCTATAAGGTTAGAAGAATGAAGTTTCAAAAGGTCCATTCAGCTCAAAGTAATTTGGTTTAGTTTGGTAAAACCTTTGATTCTGATAAATTACAGGGAGTATCGGGAGCACGTGAAGGATCTCTCCTGCCTATCAAAAAATCCATGCCGAATTGTTCTTGTTGACAACAATCCATTCAGTTTCTTGTTGCAACCACTGAATGGAATTCCCTGCATTCCATTTACTGCTGGGCAACCACATGACACACAGGTACCGAGATTTGTATTTGATATCCCAGTATCATCTTCTTCTCTCCACTTCTTTTATCTTTTTATTTATCATCTTACTTGGTGATCGATCAGCTTCTGGATGTCCTCCTTCCACTCCTTAAGCACCTTTCTCAGCAGAAAGATGTGAGACCTGTGCTCTACGAAAGGTTCCATATGCCTGAATGGTTTCAAAAGCAAGGAATCCCTATTTCTGCTTGGACGTTGTAGAATAAATACTCTGTGACAATGAAAGCCGCCATTCTTTGTACAATATGCTACAATTAGTTTGTCCAAAGGCAGCATCCCATAATTGGACTTAAATTTTTGTATAGCACACAGGAGGTGATGAAGGCCCCTTCAAAGGTTTATCAAAAGGTTTCAACTGCTGCAGGTCATGGTCACATGTACACCATTTATGTATTTATTTAGATTTGTCAAAACTCTGATTGTTATGTTAACTTCATTTTTAAGCTTGTGATCCTCTTGATTGTTCATGTAACTTGTTGGAATGTTTTAGAACTGTTTTTCATAATTTTCAGCATTCAGCAGTTTAATTTGTCCCTGCAACATTTCTTAATACTATTAGAAAAAGAGTAAGGTTAGAAAACCACACTTTTATTCTATACTGTTGAAGTAGCCATGCCATCAGCTCTTAATTTTTTTTTTCTTCTTCTTAAGAAGTGTTGATTGATATTGTCATGTCAACATGACAGGATAAAAGTGTGGCTTTTAGGTTACTCTTAGGAAAAAACAGAACAGACAATTGTTTTCTTCATACAGTGCATGTTATGGGATATGGATTACATGAACTTGCGATAGTTATGGGCATGAACCAAGATGAGAATTGCATCCATAACCATAAGATGCATGCCTAATTTTACATGCTTGAATTCATCTCTACACTGTTGTTTAAAGTCTGTCTGTTTGTCGTCTTTTACGAGCCAATATTCAACGATCTTTCTTTTTCTTTAAAAGTAGAGGCAGTCCTCGTTGATTTGCAGGTCTTAATGGTAACCCTCTTTGTGAAGATAAGCCCAGTTGCCCAATTTTAGGTTCGTTTGGATTTGCAGATTTAAAATATATTTATTTTTAAAAATAACGATTTTAAAATGTGCAATTTGAAAACACATTTTTTTAAAAACATAATTAAGTGATTTGGAAAAATCGTAGTTTGATCTTTAAAATCATGCATTTTTAAAAATTGCGAGTTTTTAAATGATGCACTTTTAACGATTTTGTTAAAATTACACTTTTGGTCAAACATACTTTTAGCCTGGAGAGCAAGAGTTGATTAGTATTTGCACGTCATCAGTATAAAAATAAAAAATAATAATTGGATAAAAATATAATTTTTATCATTTTTCTATGAGATTAGTCGGTTGCCCAATTTTAACCTGCAGACCATTCGTGGTGCTGCGAGTCCGGGACGCCACCATGGAACAGTACACAGACTAATCATAGAGTGCTGCCAAGAGCTGCTTTTCACATCCTACTAAAATTGTTGCCTTGCAGCCCATTGATGTTTCGCTGCCCTCTCAATTGGGGAGTTCGCAGCATATCACAGCTAGAATAAATGGACTCCCCCCCCCCCCCCCCACCCCCCAAAAAAAAAGAGTAATCTTTTTAACATTCAAATTCCGTGAAATTCCTTGCCCGAATTTTTTGGGACCTCTGGCCCGAGGTGTCCGGAAAGGTTCGGGACCGGGTTCCCTTTCTCATTCTAGAGAATTCGGGCAGGAAATTCCGGTCCGTTGCTTTAACAGTTAGCCAACTACCGAAGAGCTTATGCTTGTGATCTTGTGTATCTGGGAATTATCTGGCAGTCTCCAATAATGGGGCACAAGGAGGGCAGTCTGCACGGCCACATGGTCGACGGCAGGGGCAGCCTTATTAAGTTTGTTTATGATGTAGAACTAATCAGATTAGTTAGCAGTCCGACATCATGTTAGGAACTCAGGCTACCAAATGAGCCTTTTACAGCGTTGTTTGTCCTAAAAAGCTTATCTCTTTGTCAGTGGCAAGAAACAACATCAGCTGAGCAGGACACTTTTCCTACTAAAGGATGATCTTCTTTTAATCTATCACTTTTCCTACTAAAGGATGATCTTCTTTTAATCTATCTTTCCCCCTTTATGTATTATGCCAAGTTCCCTTTGTTTTCTATGTTTGTCTTTTTCAAAGTTGTCCTTGAAAATCGTTTCCCATGTTCTCATGCCCCCCAAGCCTCATGTTTCAGTATCATGGTTTGGAGTTTGAATTGACAAAATTCTACAACCTGAGTTTGAAGAGCACAAGCATGCATGCTGCCTAACGGTACCCTATATCACCAAATTTGTTGGACTTTGCAGCACAAGCATGCCGCCTAACATTTATTAAGGAGAAATGTCAGACCTCCAATCAAATTCGAAGAATTTTTTTTTCTTTACAAATTTAAGAAACTAATTATTACGTTAGAAATTAGCGTTTCTTATTTTTTTTCACGCAATACAAGGAAATGGGGCTACAAACAGGAGCTTAACACAAAAAATAAAGGAGAATTACAAGATGAGTGATGCTATATGTACCACACCACTACCCCACTATGATGATATGTCATTGTCAATCTACTATTGATTTTTTTTTTTTTCTTTCTTTTAACAAAGGCCGACCGATCTAAAGGTTAATCGGCAATGTCACATCAGTATAGCGGGATAGTAGTGTGGTATATAACATTACTCTTATAAGAAACATATCCAAAGAAATTATGAGAAGCAGCCCACTTTGCTGCAAAATGAGCACTGCTGTTTCTGAGACCCTTAGAGACTTTCCAGCTAGGAAGGAAACCTCTGATAATAGGCTTGATTCTCCAATCTGAGATAGCATTGGGCCACTTAATATCCATGATAGTGTATCTGATTACTCCCTGCAAGATATATATTTGACTCTTTCAATTAGTCTTGAATAAAGCAACCTCAACACCAATCAAAATAATACTCTACTGCATATATCTTACCAATGTTGTAATCTTGGACAGCAGTATGATTACACTGATAAGCCCGGGGCCCTTTGGGTAGTAGTTGTTTTATTCTCCTATTCCTGTCTAGCTACCTTTGTTTATACTCTACCACTCGATTGTGTTTTCTCTTTGATTGATTTAGCTGTCATAACAATTTATACTCTTCCTTCCACTCGATTTTGTTGTCTCTTTGATTGATTTAGCTGTCATTAACAATTTGGTCCTTGACATTCTCTTCCTCTCTTTTTCCTATTGAGTTGTTGTTATGTGGTGTTGATGTTTTGTTCAGACACTTTTGAACTGTTCATGCTAATTTTGATTAGGAATCTTCTTACCAACCATGGAAGGACCTCTTTTTGTTTCTTAATTAGGGTGAAAAGCACCCCACAGCTTTATACTTACAAATAATTAGTTGAATATGTATTTGTTTAAATACTTAATTAGATAATTTAGATTAGATTGATGTATATCGATCCCACTACTACATTAAAGCATGAAGTTTAAAAATATTGAAGTCTTGAAGTTTAAGCCGTTTGGGGGTTAGGGTTGGGCTACGTCTTCAGAAGTGCTCTAGTTTCCACGATGAAGAGAAAAATTACAAGTTACAAAATGATGATCTCTCTCTCTCACTCTCATAGTGAGGAGTTTAGAATATGATGAATGTATTATAGGCGTCAGCCGTCCTATTCGACTCCTAATAGGATTAGAGCTATAGAGTATTGACGTGTTGGTCAAATGACAAAACAGTTGTCAATGTCCTTTTTAAATCTACCATTGAATATGTGAAATTCATAAATCACAAAATTGTCCTTTGAAAAAAAGATCAAAATGTTAGATTTCATTCTCTTGTCCATTTCTTTTTTAAATCCACCATTGAATATGTAAATCTGTACATATTTAATGGTGAATTTGCACATATCTGATATAGAGATGAACAAGAGATGTGTAGAAGGATGACACCAAACATTTCTCCTTATAAAATTCCCGCAAACTCACTAGAGCATAATTTAACGATGAATTTGCACATATCTGGTATAGAGATGAACAAGAGATGTGTAGAAGAAAAGTGAGTAGTTAGTATCTCATATCATAAGGCTATTAAATTGGTATTTATTTTTCAGAATATATAATTTTTACATGCATTAATTTAAAATGAGAATTTAAAATTTTAGATGAGAAATTATTAATTTTGAGGGGATTTAGTCATGAAATTAAATATAAACTTTTAAGGGAATTTTTTTTAAAATGTTAGGGGGGCAGAGTTGAATGTGGTTCCACTTCAATTCCACCCCTGCATACACTCGAAACCACAAGCTCTAAAGACAAGGAATTTGAATTGTAATTGAAAGCCGGCCTGCAGGTCAGTCAACGTGCATGAAATTCATGGCGGGTGGTTAGTGGTTGGAGACGGAAAGGGGAGCTGTTTCGTATTTGCCTTCCTTTCTAACTTAATTTCTTTAGACCGGAAAATTAATGGTCCATCACGTCTCAAAAACGGTAAGCTGGTCAATGCAAGCCTTCACAAACACATCCCCATCGATTTTAATACAACACTTTTATCCACGTGGACCACATCTATATTCTAAATTCTCATACCACCGGATTTCCGTCCAAATTATAATACCCAATTCCCAAGAAAGAAAATGAGGCGGTGAGAATTAGGGTGTTCGAACAGGTAGACCTTGCACACAAAACTATTTAGAGATTTGCCCGAACACTTGGGGCTCTGAATTTTGTGAAACTCGGACAAAGAATTTCACAAAGTCTAAATTCATTATCATCTTTATTCTTTATTTTTTTCAATTAGGAAATTAATTTATTTATTCTCGAATAAGATGGACAAAGTAAACCGGAAGCTACGTCTACAAATGAGCGGGTCAATTACTAGCTCTATTAGAGTATTCATATCTAGTTCTGGATGGTCAAAGGTTATTTTGGCTAATTGAGATGCAAATTTAGGTTAAAAGTGTAGCCGCATACGGCTAGCTACTTTAGTTCAAAAATTGGTGTGCTGCTATAGTGCTCACCATTTTTTTTTTTAAGAAAAAAAAAAAAAAAACTTTTTGATTCTTAATAAGACATGCACATGACTTTAGAAAAAAAAAAAAAAATGGTACAGTAAAAATGAATAGTTAAAATAGAGAGTATGATGTAGGTGGTTTGAACAAATAATTAATAGCTAAAAAAAAAATTTAAAAAGTGATTTTTTTAAACTAAAATGAAAAAAAAAAAAAAAAAAACCAAACCAAATGGGAATGCTATAACGAGTTCACAACCAATAGTTTAAAAATGCAAAATAAAATAACCCAAAGCTTTGTGAACAATGCACAACGCACGTGTTTATGAAATAGATGTGGGTATATATGTAAATGTTTCGTATTTACCTTTTAATATTGTGCTACTACTGTCAACTACGGCTGCATGCACGCGAGAAATGCTTGATGAGGAACACTCATCCGTCTCCAATCATCCATTTATAATAAAAAAATAATTTTTTATTAAAAAGTAGGCTTTGATGTGACATCAAATCCTACTTTTTAATAAAAAATTATTTTTTTATAATAAAAGGCACACCAAAGACGGATGAACGTCCCCTGTGTAACAAGCCTCGCATGCACGCTATTCAATCACCGAAACAAATTACATAACATCAACGAAAATTCATGTCGTTTATGACGTCTGGGTGGTCAGGTAAGTTGAATAATTCTAGAACGACACTCTTTTTCTTTTATTCATCTTTTCATTAGAACTCGATCTTCTGTTTTCTGGGTCACTCTTGGTTTGCTGCGGGAAGAATTGCATGGCATGTCGTCATGTCGGATCAGCTTTTTGTGTTTTTAAAAGTGGACAACATGCAGTTTGAAATTATGGATTAACTTTTAGTAAACTGCCCTAATTAATAAACTCTGAAATTTAAGATGAGTTTAATTTCAATATTTCATTCAATTATGAGACAAATAATTTTTTTTTCAATCCAATCTATTAAATTGATATTTATTATTAAAGGATTAGAGCATGTAATTCTCACAATATTTTTAAAAATATATGCGAAAATCCCATGATTTAAAGATAGATTTTCGTTTAATAGACTAAATTATAAGAATTTTCTCTCACCTAATTTAAAGAACCTTTATCCTTCAACTGTGTATAACCAGGAGACTAATCATGATGACTGTTTCTTTTTCTTTCTTTTTTTAAAAGCCAAGTTTGGTACTCTTTCAAAATTCGAACGTTTCAACTTGATGACTATTTCTTTGACGAAATTAAAATCCTTTGGTGCATGGAAATAATCAAGGGTTAAAAGAAACAATTAAGGCTTCTTCATTTTCCTTCGCATCCTTCTTACTTTTCTTACCTAATATTCTTTCTGATATGGGGTTTGGTACGTATGAAGTCAGTTTATGATTGAGTCATTACTTTCAAAACGTGGGGGTTTGAAAAAAAAGTTAATGAAACAGTAAAATGTAGTTATTGAATATATAAATTTTAAGAATGCGGTCAAGCCTATCATAAATTTTGTGAAAAGAGTGTGATGTTTTAAAACGTACAACGATTTAATTTTTAAAATTGTACGTTTTTTAAAACATATATATTACATCTACATAACGAAAAATGTAATTTTTTTCACATTTAAAAATCAGTCCAGCTGATTATGGCACGTTAATAACTCGTGCATTGATGTTAGTCAATTTTAATTTTTTCAGAAAAATAAAAATAAATGTTGAATGAAGTTGGAATAATTGCCATTAATATCTACGGGATAAAGTGAAAAATAAAGAGATAAATGTTTTTTTTTTTTTTTTGTATTCTCCTATTTTTTTAATTTTGAAAATCATTTTTTTAAAAAAAAATTAACGATTAAATCCGTTGAATTTATAGGTAAACTCATGTATAGGTGAGAGAATGATTCAAATATACTAAATATCATATCTTTTTCTCCTAATTTTATTTAACATTTGTCAAACAAAGTTACCTGATATTTTTCAATTAATTCTTATTAAATAAAAAAATAAATTAAATAATTAATTAATTTAAAGTGTCACTTCAATATTGGTAGACCATTACAAAATAAAAATAAAAATATTAAGATTAATGGTCGGCAATGTGAGGGTTTGAGGGTCAAAATGCACCACCTGTCTCATACACATTTGCTTACGTGATGCTTCAATTCAGATCATAATGCATGCATGATGCACGTGCTTCCGTCTCTTGTGCGCGTTCACAACAGCGACGTTACGCGTTCGTCAGTGGCGACGACCGTACGTAAATCCTGTTTTAGCCACCGCGTCCCTCACGCCTCTTGCCTCATGCCTCATTCTCCTGACAAACTTGAAGGATCTGTTTGGTTTCTTGATGGAAAATCAACCACCAAAAGTAAAAATCAATTTTATTTTATTGCATTCATTTTTTCTAGGCTATATTATACATATATAATTTATTTATTTTTTCAAAAGATAGGAATTTATCTGCCTCTCTCAGCCCCCCTTTCTCTATTTTCTTGACCTTGACCCTTGTAATGAATTTATTTGCTAATGCTTTTTAAAAAGTATTTCTTATTTTTTGTCTAAAAAAAATGTTCTGGGTGTTTTGTGATTTGGATTGTTAGTTAATATTTTTATTTCTGAAAAGAGAAATCAAAAGAAAAAAAGGAAAAAGTGTTTTATATATATATATAATAGAATAGTTTTGCTATGGGCTAAATGTCGTGTTTAAGCAATATATAAACATCATGTAGGAGAAGCTATCAATTAGAACAGAAATTATGATGATTTCATTGATTTTATTTCGATTTAGATGGAGGTTTAGGATTGTTTTCAAAAGATAAAAGGTAATAATTCATTTTACTTCCAACAATAAAACAGATTAGTTATAACATACCATATAAAACAAAAACTTAATTATCTCCTAACAATGAGAATCATGACATATTAATGGCAGTGAGTAAACAAGACAAACACCTATTATATATGCTTAATTTGTAAAACTATGTGAATATATAACCCGTGATTATTCTTCAAAAAAGAGAGTAGTACCCTTTCAATTTTTTAAGAAATAAATATATATTTCTTAAACACGCTTCTAAACATCATTGTTTCCATCTTAAGTTTCTGACATTATTATTTCTTTTTTCTTATTTTTTTTTTCCTCCACTCACTAATGATATCGATTGGAATTCATTTATTCTCAAATTAATTAATACTGGTATTGAAATGTCAGTTAGGCATTATTTTGTGTTTTCTTCACATTTAAGAATGCCAATGGAAGTGTAAAATTAGGAAAAATGCTTGGAGTAATAAATTCTTATAAATTTACATGGTGGTCCCCTTAGAGTGTCATGTTCACATGATATAAAAGAAGTTAAAAAACAGCAAAATTTAACCAATAAATTAAATTATTTAGTAACTTATATAGTAAATGACATGTAAACCGACAAACAATTAATTTATAAAAAATTTATAGTAAAAGCCTAATCTTTTATAAGAACCTATAGACACTCTTTTATAATACCGGTAGCAACAACCATAGGCTTTCGATTTGTTTTTGAAAAGGAGATTCAAATTCTCAATAACCTATTCTGCGGATTACTCTCTTTACGATATTCATTTGTTCGAACAAGTGAGCGGATTTTTTAAAATTTGTTGAATAGGTGAATTTTACAAAAATCATCTCTTACTACTGTCAAAATTACTAGCGATCTAAACAGACTAACAGTAAAATTGTTGAAGATTCATATCCCTTAAAAGGAGTAAGATCCTACAAAAATCCTAGTACTCAAATTCAAATATACCCCCATATTTATAGGACCGTTTACAGAGCAGCCAAACACAACCCAAAGACTTCTCACTGCTAGTAAACTCCCTCAAAGCCTGCCCTCTCTCTCTCCCTCACCCTCTTTTAGCTTTCTCTCTGTTTAAAGATACGCTCTGTTCTCTCTTTCTCTCTCTCTCTCTCTCTGTTTCTTTCTCTCTCAGTCAACTCCGCCAATGAAGCAGACCAGACTCCAACCCACCCCCCATTACGAAAAAAATCACTCCTTTAGATGACGAAACTACCCTTCTCCGCCACCGTCGCCGACACGGTCACCGTTGTTATACTGGTCATCCTCGCCGTGACACCCTCGGCCCATGCTCTCGGCTCCGGAGCCACTCTCGCCGTCAGCTTCGGCTCCGGCACCGTCTGCGGCATCGTCGCCTCGCAGCCCACGCGGCGCATCGAATGCTATCGACGCGGCCAAACCTTCGCCGTCGATCCCAACATCAATTTCTCCTCCATTACTGGAGGCCGGAACTTCTTCTGCGGCCTCCGCTCCGGTGGATACACCTTCCTCTGCTGGGACACCAACGACTTTTCCAGCACCAACTTCGCCCCTAAGCGGGTTTACTTCAACGACACTGTTCGATTAGAGAACCTCTCGGTTGGTGACGACCAGGTCTGCGCCACGGTGGTTGGTACAGGCTCGGTAAATTGCTGGAGAGTTAAGGATCCATTATCTAGGTCCGATGGGTTTAAGTCAATCTCATCTGGGTTTGGATTCTCTTGTGGTATTTTGGCGAACAGTGGGCAGGTTCGGTGTTGGGGAAGCAATACTGAGCTTGGGAAACAGATACAGACAGGGTTTGGGAACATGTCGATGATGAGTATTGTAGCGGGTGGCTCACACGTTTGCGGACTGAATTCAACTGGGTTTGTGGTTTGCAGAGGGAACAACGATTCTGGGCAGTTGGATTTGCCTTCTAACTCGGCGTCGGAGTTCTCAACGTTGGCGCTTGGGGCGAACCATAGTTGTGGGATTAGGCGAAATGGATCGGTGGCGTGTTGGGGTGGCGGAGGAGAGTATTCGGTGAATGTGACACGAGGGGTTTCCTTTGAAACGATTGTGTCGGGATCGAATTTTACTTGTGGATTAACGTCGTCGAATTTTTATGTTATATGTTGGGGACCTGGGTGGCCTAATTCAGGGGGTGAGTCTCTATTGCCTCCGATTCTTCCAGGGCCTTGTAATGATCAATCTTGTAGCGAGTGTGGTGTGTATCCACAATCACAGAGTCTCTGTTCTGGTTTTGGGAATATTTGCAAGCCTTGTTTTACTCCAGTTCCATCGCCGCCGCCGCCACCACCACCACCACCACCACCAACACCAGGGCCAACAGGTTCACCCCGATCATCTACATCCAGGGGTTTGAGAAGGGGTTTATTGGCGTTTTGCATTGTGGGATCCGTTGGAGCTTTTGCGGGTATTTGCACAATAATCTACTGCTTGTGGACTGGTGTTTGTTTTGGGAAGAAGAAAGTGCACAATTCAGTGCAGCCCACAATCACCAGAGCTGCCAGTTCTAACAATGGCATAACGTCGAACAATAGCCCGCCTTCGAGATCGTCCACCATTAGGCGCCAGGGCTCGAGACTTATGAGGCGGCAGAGGAGTGGAACCTCGTCCAAGCACGGAGACAGGGCCGAGGAATTTTCACTAGCTGAGCTTGCAGCTGCCACCAACAATTTCTCCCCAGAGAACAAGCTTGGTGCTGGAAGCTTTGGTGTTGTATACAGGGGAAAATTACCAGATGGCCACGAGGTTGCTATCAAAAGGGGTGAAACAGGTCCAAAGATGAAGAAATTTCAAGAGAAAGAGAGCGCATTTGATTCAGAACTGGCTTTCTTGTCCCGCCTTCATCACAAACACTTGGTTAGGCTGGTTGGGTTTTGCGAGGAGAAGGATGAAAGGCTCCTGGTTTATGAGTACATGAAGAATGGCGCTCTTTATGATCATTTACATGACAAGAACAACGTGGAAAAGAGCAGTAGTCTTTTGAATTCTTGGAAAATGAGGATCAAAATCGCGTTAGATGCTGCCCGAGGGATTGAATATCTTCACAATTATGCAGTCCCGCCCATAATTCACAGAGACATCAAGTCCTCTAACATATTACTCGATGCAAATTGGACGGCAAGAGTATCCGACTTCGGATTGTCGTTAATGGGGCCGGAATCCAATCAGGAGTATAGACCGACGAAAGCAGCCGGAACAGTTGGGTACATTGATCCAGAGTACTATGGTCTAAATTTGTTAACAGCAAAGAGTGATGTTTATGGGCTTGGAGTAGTACTATTGGAACTTTTGACAGGGAAGAGAGCAATATTCAAGAGCGGCGAAAGTGGAGGAACACCCATAAGCGTGGTGGATTTTGCGGTGCCGGCCATTATGGCCGGAGAATTGGTAAAGATCCTGGACTCCAGGGTTGGGCCGCCGGAGATGAACGAAGTCGAGGCAGTGGAGCTGATGGCCTATTCTGCAATGCATTGTGTGCATTTGGAAGGGAGGGAGAGGCTAACCATGGCTGACATTGTGGCCAATTTGGACCGGGCATTGTCTATCTTTGATGATAGTCATGGCAGCATCTCGAGTGGTATAATCTCCATTGCTTCAGAATAAAATTCCGAACCAGGAAAAAAGCAAAACAGATTTTTTTTCTTCTTCTTCAATTTTCACTGATTTTTTTTTCTTTTCTTTTTGGATAATCATATTGGGTATAATTGTTGTTTGTAAAGTTTAGGAGTTTCATCTAACATTGCTGTAGTGTAGGATTTTGTGAACACTGACAGCCAGGAGGAAGTATTGCATGATTCATTTCCAAGCAAAAAGAGCTTTCTTTTTCCTCTTTCTTTTCGAGCCCTTGAGAAGCTTCTTTTTATCATTACTATATATATATATATATATATATATATATATATATATATATATATATATAAAACCAATATGTGGACTTGGTCATAAGAGCGCTGTCCAAATTTGACCAAATAATTTCGTTCGCACAAAGCTGCGGAGTATTCTTCACTCTGAATGTGATAAGCATATGAGAGAAGCATGGAGTATGTGAACAAAGATTTGGGTGTTTTTTGGTCCATACATGCTTTGTGCTTGAGCCCACAGGGTACTTATTTTGTCAATCTTGCTGCAACCAGGAAAAGGGGTAGATGGAAAAGTGGTCCGACCTTTTCAAATACACTTTACACCTCGGGCTCACTTTGACTTTGAAAGTTCCATAACAACAACAAATCAATTAGGTTAAAGCCAGGTAGTTTCTGAATGAAAAGGGCTTTTAGATGCCTCACTTTTTATTACAATTTTCTTATAAATTGACGTGGTTGTGACTTACTTAGGTAAGTATCATTGAAATGGTCATATTAGCTCAATAGAGACTTGTAATAAAAATTGTAATATCTCCTACCGCACTCTTTTTGAATTATGAGTCGTTTAAGATCATGATGAAGCGAAAATCTGCACAGCTATTTTCACAATCGAGAGGATTGCAAACGCTTAGAAGAGGAAAAGAGGTTTTCTCAAGTCTTTTACTAATTTAGGGATCAGAGGTGTTCGAAATAAATTTTATTATGGATCTCGTTCAAGCAAACACGCTAACTTAAACATCATAACATCAGCAAAAAGTATTTTCTGCCGGCTCACCTCGATAGGCCTTTAAACATTTATTCTCAGTGTCTGCAAGTTCCCTCGGCTGAGAAAGTAGGTAGCAGTGTAGATTTCGGCTTCATCGGGATCCCAAGATTCTGTATCATGCTCTACGACTTCAGCTCCTGGAATAAATTCGTTAAATTTAACGGTGCCTCTTAAACTTTAACAAGGCATTTAATGGGTCATATGGTGCAGTGAATACCAATGAATAACGTTATAAATTCAGTAACATCTAAGAATGTTAGTGGTCCTAGTGGAGCAGAGAGAGAGATAGGTGGCTGGTGACCCACCACCTCCTCCCTTTGCTCGTATTTATTAAGGTGTTTGGTGAAGACTATGCCCAAATTTGAGAGTGACTTTGCTTGCTGAAGCTGTTTTTATAACAAAAATGCAACTAAATTACTAATTATGAAACCCTAGGGAAGACCCCACCGTTGCAGTTTGCACATGAATAAAGTGATGACTCATCCATTTCTTCCCAATTTTAATTGTGCAATGTCCAAATCCATTGCCCAAACACAACCAATTTGGATATTTAATGCTTTTCAGAGAATTTTTTTTTTTTTTTTTTTTAAAGGAAAAAAAAAGTAATGATATAAATGTGAAAGAATTTAAAACTGTTAAACCTCTTCGACCTAGGTAAATATCTCATTCAGGTATGATTAAGACTTTGTTGAGTTAATTAGAAAAAAAAATAAAGACTAATGAGTTGAGTGTAATTAAATATGATATGTGTTTAGTGTCATTCTCTTGCAAATCTCTATTGTAAATTCACCATTGCAATTTGCATCTATGAGACCCACATATTTCTTGTTCATTGTTATCCCTTAAGAGAGATGCTACGTGGCACTTCTAATCTGTCATTGTTTAAAAAATAAAAAAATAAAATAAAAGAGTGATAGATAGTACCACATCATTAAAATAGAATAAAAATGTAGCGTATAGCATTTTTATTTTCCGTATCACCTAATTATTTGAATTTTGGGCCAAAAATGTGTTGTTGTCCGTTATTGAGTTAATATTTTCCAAGTTTGACCGAGGAAAATGGAAAAAGAAATTCAAGTAGACCAAATCCTAGCTAGCCCCTAGGAATCATGGAGGTCTCTTGTACGCACCCCCTTTGCGTTGCTTTCAGGTGTCGTGCACCTTTCACACGGCTGCGGGTCTTCAGAAACGTAAAGAAAATTGCTACTCACCAAGTCAAGCACGTCTTACACAAATATAAAGAAATATTATTTAACGTTTAAGATTAAAATTATCATACATAATTTTTATTTTTTATTTTATTTTTTTATCTTGCTGTTTGAACTTTATAACTTTATCAAATAAAGTAACAAGGTAAACATCTTTACAAGTAGATGCCTAAAACGAAACTTGATCTCATAAATATTTTTTTCAAGGATCATATGATTGGGGCTCAATCTCAATCTATCATTATGTCCGAGAGTAATGTTACTCTACAATGATGACATGACAGTCCTAACCAACTCTAAAATTAAACTTTATTAAAGAAAGAAAAAATTAAGGATGAGACTGTCATAGTAATATTGTAGAATAGTTGTGAAATAAATATATAATATATAAAATTATTCTATGCCAAATTATAAAAATACTTTAAAAAAAAAAAAAAAAATTATCTTGATTACCTTACTTCTACACTTCAATGAGTCAACTTGCACTGATTACCTTGAGGGCCAAACATTACGACTTACGAGAAAGAGCTGAGAGAGTGAATAAAAAAATTGGACAAAATTATTTGCCTTTACTACAAAAATTGTTTGGTTCTTTCAATTTGATAATTCTTCAAAATTTAAGTTGTAATCTCAAATGACTCCAAAATTTTCACGCCATGCTTTTACACCATCTTCAAGGCGATAGTTTACAAGAACTATGTAATGGTTTGGGATTTACATAAGAAAAATGTTAGAAATCACAATTTTATCCCATAAAATTATTCTACAATGTTGATGTGACAGTCCAACTAAGTTTTGATTTTTTATTTTTGTAACAAGAATTGATCCAAAGTTGATTGGGACTATCACATCCAGTATTATAAAATAATTGTGAGATAAAAATGTGCTTTCTCGCATTACTCCTTAGATAATGCCAATGCTACGTGCACACTATTAAATTAAGGAGGAAAAAAATTTCAAAATTTTGACCACTTTCAAACTTTCTCCTGAAGAACGAAGAGTGATCATAAAAAGAATGTTTGGTGAGAAATCAATGGCTATAGGACTCTAACGTAGGTCTACCCACATGGAAGTGTCAGAAAAAAAAGGCCTGGAGAATGGTTAGACCCGAGGGTATCTTCCTCTGTGTCTTTGCTCTTCAACTTCATTCATCCAATCAGAAAGCCACATGAGACCCTTGTGACCATAAGTTGCCAAAACAATTAGGACCATCACAAGGCCGACAAAAAGAAGAAGCCACTTCATAGCCGCAACAATTTTCTGCTCAGAAAAAAAGAACAGTTTCTGTTGGTAAGCAAACAAAAGAGCACTTGGAAGACTTCACCTTTTTCTCTTGAGAAAATAACAAACCTGCAGTGTTGAGACCTGCTTGGCTTCTTGTCCGCGTTCTCGTCTTTTTCGACGCTTCGGTGCGTTCTTTTGAGTATCTGGCTCCTTTTCCTTTAAAGAAATTTACAATGGTGTCATATTTCACCTTAATAGAGCTCATCTGCCAAGAAGCTAATGAATTTTATATATGCATAAGTATGCAAAATTTCATGTATGAAAATTCAGCACAGTACTTTTTAGTTTTTTCAGATGGATATGAGGCTGACAATTTTTGACACGACTCATGAACCTGACACGAACTCAATACAAAATTAGCGAGTTATGATTCAGGAGTCTAACCCGTTTAATGAAAAGGATCAGATTAGAGTTAATTTATATAATCTTACACCTATGTTTCGACACGACCCAAATCCGACACGCGACATTTACAGCTGACAATTTTTTACACGACCCGAGAATCCAACACAAAATTAATAGGTTAAGATTGGGAGGGCCGACTAGTTTAATTAAATGGACCGGGTTAAAGTTGACCTATAAAATCTTACATCCATACTTTGACACGGCCCGAACCCGATACGTGAACCTGAATTGCCACCCTTATATGGATATTCATCAGAGCATTCATTTTACTGTGAACAAGAGAGTCCATCCAAACTCGTGTGATGCATTGTGCAGGAAGAGACAGGACTCCATTTTGCTAACAGATCTTTTTACAAGTTAAGATTGCACGATTACATCGATTTTTCTATATTCATTTTTGCGATTATAGAAATATTCCACGGTACACGGCCAAAAGTTGTGCCAACTGATTGCTATACAAGTTGCAAAGAGTTTGAGGAGGCAGACAATACACAATCTAATCTTGTAGCAGACACACAAGAAAACCAAGCAGAGAGAGAGACAGTTTTTCTAGTAAAAAATAGCCCTACAATCCTAAATACCAGCCAGAATCGATGATGCAACAGGAAACCTAAAAATTCTGGAAGGGTTAAAAGCATATTACCTCCGCGACCTTAGATTTACGTAACTGTAATTCTGAACTAACTTGTACTTTACTCTTGCAATCAGAATTACAAGAAAGAAGCCCAAGTCCATACTGATTTTTTGGTATATCTCTGGGATTACAACCAGCATTCCGATAGGCTGCTTGGACATCTTGACATAACCACTCTTTTTTCAAGGTTTGGCATTTACAACGAACAAAAACCTTGCAAACGAATTAGTTGACAAGGTAAATCAAATATAGATATGCTAGTTGAAATGCTACAATTTGTATCATAATATTTGTATTCAAGACGGAAAACAAGGTGTCACATCCACCTGTTCAGTTAAATGACACACTCTTCTCTGTAAAGTGATTAAAATGATTACCTTCTTGCAGCACTTCTCGGGTGAATG
This sequence comes from Alnus glutinosa, assembly GCF_958979055.1. Classification (NCBI taxonomy): domain Eukaryota; kingdom Viridiplantae; phylum Streptophyta; class Magnoliopsida; order Fagales; family Betulaceae; genus Alnus; species Alnus glutinosa. Next base: position 36,789,754 of record NC_084888.1, on the reverse strand, counting down.
GCATTCACCAGGATGACAAGTCTCTGGGCATAGATGTGTACAATTTGGCAACTTCCTACACAACCAACATTACCTCTAAGCCCGTGTTTCAGTTTTATTTCTTAATCCAAAAGAAGGAAACCATAACACTAACAAAGAATATAGAGAATTCAGATTACGGATCCATTTAGTTTACTTAATTAAACAGTGTAAGTAAATAAATAAGCATGACTCGATAATAACCTAACATGAGCATATATCTCTGAATTACCTATGGCAAGGTCCGCCACATGAGCGAACAGTAATCTGCTCCTTTTCAGACAAGCCATTGTAGTATATGCACTCAAAAACATGGACCATTGTACCACAGTGACATGATCGTTTTACAAGCACTTTGCAAGAAGGACATTCTCCAGGATGACACGGTAGGGGGCAAGGATGAGAGCATGTAGGCATCCTCTCCTGAACAAAGACATTTAAAATAAGAAGGCAACTTGTGAGTTTCAAGAATCAGTGAGGAGGCTGCAGAAATATTTCTCTCTCTTCTTCACTCAGGCATACAAGAGTAAAAGGTCACTTAGTAAGGGCATACAATTCAACCCACTAGATGAGAAGAATTAAAACGTTAGAAGATACATAGCATATAATTCGAGGAATGACAAAGAAAAAAGTATAATGGAATGGAGGAAATATAAGTATAAACACCTTTTGACAAGGAAGATGACACTCTTCACAAGATTCACTTCTTTCTCTCCGGATGGGTGTTGCATACAGGTTCTTCAGGGCATGGCAGGTTTTAGTACAATAATGATTGCCGCATGATAGAAGATTTCCGCACAAATTTTCACAGGAAAACTCTGCTCTATGTGAGCAAACCATCTGATACAAGAAAGAAACGATGAAAACTTCATGGGGAAAATGTGCCTAAAACGACATTAATATGGCCTTAGATCTATTAAGTAAATGAAGTATACAAGAATCTTTATCTATTGCTAGCAAGAACACTGCAACCAACCATTCTCTCTGTCCCAATGTGTTGGCCAACACATGACCTCCAAAGCAGTTCTGGGCAAGGAGGGCATGAAGAACCAGGTGTACATTCACTCTGATGTATTGACTTCTTTTTCTTTGGTTTCAATGTAAATTCAGGATTAGGAGGAGGTTTAGGGCCATGACACCTGAACACAAAAAAGAAAAAAATATAAGTTGCATAAAGAAAGGAAATAATCTAGTATACAATTATTAAGATAACATTCATGAACTAAAAAATCTTGGAAACCTTAGTTTGCATTGATGGCCACATGGATATTCTTCTTCACAAAGTAACCGACATGGAGGGCAAGCTCCATAATGGCATTTGTGTGGCTGGACAAAAATAAATGATCGTCAATGCTAAAAAAAAATCTGGGGCAGAACATGTAATGAATTACCATTTTGTCTTCTACAAGAGCTACAAGAACAATGATAGAAATTTCAGATAAAAAACCTAAAAAAATTATAAAAATATAAAGAACCAGCTTTTCACCGAAATTCAAGGGAATTTCAAATCCTCAGTTCCAGTAATATCAGAACCATACACGATAAGAATAAGAACTGGGACGGAAATCATGATGGTTGCCGGCAATCAAAATCGGGAAGAAGAAATCATGATGATTGTTAGCAAATGCAAGTATGCTCCCAAATTAGAGAACACTCATATACTTCATGCACGTTGACATATATTTGAAGAAATCTATAAGCCTATAATATCTTCAATTGCAAACATAAAGCCAATCGTCATAAGAACAAAGCAAATGGTACCTTACAATTTGATCCATGCCTGCATAAAGGAGCAATACAACATGGTTTGGGACATCTAGGAGGCTTTTGATCCATCTCAGTACCACAAGGAACCTGATATAAAATCCATGATAAAGTATTCAGCAAAGATATTCTAACTAAGAGCAAGCATGCAGTCCTTGCATGAATGTTAGTCTTTTTCCTTCTCTTTCTTTTTTTCAAAAATCAGCCAATCAATATGATCAATCGGAGAGAAATTTAAAAATATAAGAGCCTATCTCAAAATCTTACAAAAAAAATACAAAATTATAAAAGGAACTAGTGACTTTATTTGTACAACTCCAAAGCTAGCACATGTAATCAAAGCACATCCTAGATGACCACTAGCATGGGGTCAGCTACAATATAACTACTATACATAAAGAGGATTATTAAAGTTTTAAACCCTCAATTTAAGCAAAGAGTGGAACGATAGTCTGCTCCAAGCTTCATACAGTCTGGTGTTTGAGATGACAACGTCACAAATGAAAAAGCTATCAACTTTACTGCAACCTTTTAACCCTTAAGAATTTCCAAAGGTGATGAGCCTTATCAATGGCCATTATATGCAGTAAGCACCATGTTGAGCATGCCAGTACTATAGAAAAGAGTTGGCATGAAGCACATTACCAACTATATCTGAATTATCCAACTTCTAGAGAACAGAGACGTAAAGAATGAAGAATATTCTGCTATTAATCCTTGTGAACAGAAAACAACAATGGTTTTGCAAGAGTCACAAGCAAACCCAACATAGAACAAACATGTTATGAATTGTGGCAGTATGCTAGGAATAAAACCAGCTCCCAGGAAGAACCAGCCACAGAATCCACAAGATCAAACTCACACCTCAAAGTGTGTCTCACCACATGCACATGAAATCGTCACCATTAGCGGGCAAGGAGCACAGGCACCTCTGCAATAACAAAACAGACTATTATCATACTACACCCTTCTTTTATAATTCAGGATTATACAAATTGAAGTTATCCACCAAACATAAGCTTCTTATTTTTGCAAAAACTACTCTAAAAATATAGCTCTACCATTCCTGACACAGTACTAGCTAAAGTTAAAGATACTATATCATTTTTGTCATTAATCTTATTCAACTTATTAGCTTAACCATAGAGCATCTCTTCTCCTCCCCCCCCCCCCCCCCCCCCCCCCCCCCCTCAAATTTCATGGGATATCTCCAAAATCTAATCTTAGTCACCTGTTGCTTACAGCAATGAGCAAAGGGTCTCATACCTATGGCATGGAGACGGGCATTTATGGTTCTTACATCGTAGCTTCCTGCCACAAACCTGAACAGAATCACATATAATTTGTCAAAAAAAGAAGTAAACAAGCTGAACTGAAATAAATATTATGATAGCAAGAAACACACCTCTACGCATGGAGGGCAATCCCCATCACAGCAGCGCCGCTTACAAGCGTGGCGTCCACAGTCCCGCATTGTCTGACACTTCCTTTCACACAACAAATCTTGATAGCAAGGAACCTATTCTAATTTCAATCACACTGTCCCACATCGAAAAAAGACTTCCAAAAATATTAAACCAATAGAGCTCAGTACCTCTTTCTTGAGGCTCCCACACCGGCACGACTTGGCAACGACGATCCTGCAAGTCCCAATGCAGGGTCCACGGTGGCACCGCTCGTGGCACCTGTGGCGCCCACAGCTCAGCGTCTTGTCACAAGTAGCACCGCACAGCGGCGGTGCTTCGACATCACACGGCATCCCCTGGTACACTCTCTTCCCGCACGGGCACGTACGCTTCCCCTGAAGCGGGCACTCCCCGCACTCCTCGGCGACGTGGCACCCCTTCCCGCACGCGTGCTTCCCACACGGCAGCAACTTCCCGCATGGGCTCTCGCACCGGAAACTCCGCTCGCAGCACTCTCTCTCCTCCTCCACCCTCCCGCATTGGCACCTGTAAACCCCGTTCGCTCGGCACGGCGGGCAAGGACCATCGTGGCAAGTCTCAGAGCACTTGTGGACCCCACAATCTAACAGCTTTTTACAAGCGTTGTGGCACGAGAATTTCTTGAATCCACAGCGACGAACGTCGTTAACCGCGCCGCAATAGCACGTGGACTTCACGAGCTTAGGGCACGACGGACACGGGCCAGGGTGGCATAGTAACAAGCAGCGATGGCCACAGTTGTGCTTTAGAGGGCGATCGCAGATCTCGCCGCAAGAGTGCGGCAAGACCCACGGGTCGCTGGGCGGGTCTTGTAATTTCCCGCAAAAACAGAGGTAAAGTTTAGGAATTTGGGATTTGGAGTACTGGAAGCGGCACTTGGGGCAGTTCCACGTGGCGACGAGGTCGGGGGATATAGGGAGGCGCGTGGCGCGTAAGGCGGATAGGTCGGAGGCCTGGCGGGCCCAGCTCTGGATACAGATGAGGTGGAAGACGGCGAAGCAGAGGGAGGAGCAGGACCAGGTGGGATCGGAGGGCTTGATGCGCTCGAGGCATATGATGCATGATAGAGCGCCGGAGGAGGAGGAAGTCAGGAAGGACTGGATCTTGGCGAGGTCCGACGTGGAGGGCGATGATTGGATATTGTTGCTGGTGGTCTCGAAGTAGGCTCTGAAAATGGAGTTCGAGAGGTCCGCGTGGCGGAGGGGCTCGGATCCGGTGTGGCCTTGGTCACCATCAGAGTCGGAATTGGAGTCGGAGAGAGGTTGGTGGTGGTGGAGGTCGTAAGTTGAGGTCATTTTGGGGATTTAGGAATTTTAAGAGTAAATAGTCGGGGACTCGGGGTTGATGGGTATTGTAATTTGCGTCTGTACGTGCTTGAACTGGAGTTTGTAGTGCACGTGGAAGATGTTCCGGTTTCCGTTTTTACCGGCACTTTGGGCTTCAACTAGATACGAAGGCACTGGTTTTGGGCTTGTGCATTTTGATTCTTTTATTAACTTGTTGGGCTTAAGTTTTTTTTTATTATTTCTTTTGAAAAAAAAAAATATATATATATATATATATATATATATATATATATATATATATATATATATATATACTTAATCAAAATAGGGGAAAGGAATTGAAAAAAAAAATAATGCTAGAAACTACATTTTTAATTTACATTTATTATGTAATGCTGATGTGATAGTCACAACTCACAACCAGCTTTTGAATTAAATCCAATGGTTGTTTGAGAATGTCACATCATCATTGTGTGTTAATTGTAGGATAAAAATATGGTATATAACATTACTCTTGAAAAAAATCAAACTTAGTCCAAATTTTCAATTTAATCTTTATGCTTTTAATTTTGACAATTTGATTCTTAGATTTTTTTATGATTTTTAATAGGTCCCTCTGTCAACTTGAAGTCCAATTAATTAACTATGTGCTATGTCAAACCAATTAATTACTATCATGTGACTCTCGTTTGACACGTTATGTAATCGCTATAGGTGTCACATGACATGATTACTTCGAAATTATAAATATATCCTAAACAAAAATTAAAATAACAAAATATATTTGTAATTTAACATAATTGTGCTACATGACATGGATAGTGAGTACATGATGTGTCACACGAGAGTCATGTAGCATTAATTAATTAATTTAATATGGCATACCATTAATTAACTAAACTAATATGGATTGAGGGGAAATTGAAATCAAAATTGAAATAGAGAAAGTAACATTAAAGATGTCTACTACAACTCTAGATTTATGCAATTTTTTTTGTTAAATGATACTCAAAAATTCAAATCTAACACAATTACCTAACATTCAAGATTTTCCAATTCATCTCTAGATTTATGCAATTCCCCTCATTAGACCAAGTCCTTCTAATAATTCGTGGAATTACCTAACCGCCAATTGGTGGTGGTAATTCATGTTTGCTTGTTCGATTTGAGCAGTGTTGATTATATAGATCAATCCAAATCCGATTCCATTTAATTAAACAGGTTAAACTCTTCGATCATAACTAGAAGCGGAGCTAGCATTTAGAATTTGAAAGGATAAAACTGAAAAATAAATAAAGAAAAATACATGGTAGCTTTGGGGGACTGATCATGACCCGCTAATTTTACGTCGGGTTCAAGTCAAAAAATTGTCGCTCATACCACCAACCAACTCTAAATCTGAAAGGATGGGAAAAGTCTGTTGCCCGCCCTCACACTCCAACAGCTCGCGTACAACGCAAGTAGAACTCTTAAAATTGTATAATACCGCAGTGTGAGCGCCCATTAAGAGTAGAACATCGGAGCAGACAAAGGCATGAGGAAAATAATAGGGTTCGTCCTTTGGAAGAAGGGGCTGCTTAATGCAAATTGTTAGTCTCAAACTCCATGCTTTTGTTTCAAGGTCTTCCATAACCCACAGCTGCATATCAGACGTCCTTGATCTCATGCAAAGCATCGCAAGGCGGCCTCTGTAATCCACAAGCTTCCTGTACCAAAAATATTTCCTGTTGCACAGAGGGAAAGGCAACTCAAACACCCTCCACCTCTCGGTGTCTACACAAAACGCTAAAACGTTGTTGTTGTGGTTGGTCAGAAGCCAATATAGCGTACCGCAAACAGACATGGCGGATGCAAATCTAAAGAAGTTGCCTTCAGGCAACAATATTACATCTTTCAACTGCTTCCACGCCCGTGTTTTTGAATCGAAAATCTCGCATCGACAACGATACTTGATGGTGGATGGATTTGTGCTGAGTGTTGAAAACCGAACTATCTTGTAGCGGAAAGGCTTCGATCCGAGTACCACCATCCCAGTTCCGAGAACATGGGACCGAGTTTCGGGATTCGGTATCTTGCACCATTGCTGAGTACTAGGCTTGCAGACATAATGTTCGAGTATTTCTGGTCTATTTCCCGGGTAATAATTCACACAGACTAGAATACCTTGTTTAGTGGCCGCTTCGATTCTGACGGGACCGGGCAAGAAGTCGAGGGAGAGCTTAGAGTCGGTGGCCAAATTGTTCGTGGAGACAAACTGGGGCATGAGATTGGTCTGAGACTTGGTTTGCATGAAGAATCCGGATATTGTTGTTCTTTTTTGATAATGCTCCTGCATGAAACTTGAGTCGTAAGTTATCAAGTTCCAATCCTTTGAAACCACCCTGCATCGCCCAATACTCTTTAGTGATGTCCAGGTTAAAATCTTCAAGATTATATCTGGTGGAAGATCCGGAGGAGCAAGAGGTTCCATTGAAATCAAACAGCAGAGTGAAGATTTTGAGGCTAAAAAACGTAAAAGAACGAGGGATTTCTTGACAGAGGGAGAATATATATAGGAGTTCAACTGGGACCAAATCAGTTCTGGACAAGGATTCCTACGTGCAAGTTAATCCTATAAAATTGCAACAGATTTCTCGAAAAGGTCTAGGATTTCTAATTCAAGTTGGTCTTCTATTCGAATAGAAAAAAAATAATAATTGGTCTTCTATTCCTTTACTTTAATATTTTTCATTTTTTTTTTTTTTTTTTTAATTAACCCCTTTGAATATAGAGTTTAGAGAATCTTGGGTTGCTTATATAACTATGAAAACAAAATCAATAGTGTCAACAACTTGGGGGAAAAAAGAAAAAATAATGTTATTCTTCACACACATTTTACATCGGCTTACGTTAAATGGCTTCTCACATCACATAAGGGAAAAAAAATAAAATAAAAAATAAAAAAAGAATTTTTTTTAAATGGATTTAGAGAGAGAATTGTAAGTATTGTAGTGCCTATCTGAGTCTGTCTTTAGCCTTTTATTGTTTCAACCTTTCATTGCTTTCCACTTTCCCCATTGCCTGTGTTGATTTCTATGTCTACAAGTAAATACAACATATACAACATTAAATTTGTAAAATCTAATCTTACCATGAAATTACTCATCTCCGTTTCACTTAAAGGAGCGGAATCCTAATCCCTACAAATACTGGAGTTTCCTTATGGTTCTTTCTTTTTTGATAAGCACATACAACTCGAACAAGCATGATTATAAACTAGTTTAGGATCAACTCTTTTTCCAAAAAAATCTTCCAACGTATCATTTATGGAAAAGCTCACTTACAGACAAATTCACGTATGGTAACAAATATAACGAATTACAATCTCTTTATCTCATGAAAACACATTGCCAGTTTCCCACACCACAACTCTGAAGAAAAGGGCACACATTACATGCATATATCACACAGCAGGCCTTAACAATCACAAGTAAAACTATGTACTAACTCTAAATCAAATTCTTGCCAAAAAGAAGGCGCACATTCAAAAGCTATACATTATTTGTCCTTTCTTTCCTCCCTGTGATAGAGTGGAACAACCGATGATCTCAAACAAATTCAAAGCGCATAAGAACCTTCACAGATTTGTACCTCTCTCCCTTTTGACTATGGAGTGGAACAGCTCGAATCCCGCTTCTTAGTTCGAACACAGGTAGGCATGTTTGGCCTCCAAAGTCATCCTTCTCGGACATGTCGTACTCGTGAACTTCGATCCGAAGCAAAGCCAGTTCTGGGACAGTCAGTGGGAACTCAAACTCCTCATTCCAAGTAGGCACCCAGTTGTCCTCTAATGTCTTCGTTTTCTTCATTACAGTATCAGCAGGGACACCAGCAATTCCGATCTGCATACAGATTGATAAATTCATATTTTGAATGAAGAAAATCTTCTAAAAAAACTATGATTTGCTGAAGGGCAGCCTGAGAAGAAATGGGGATGAGTGAGTTAATAAGAGACAAGACACCCACTGTCAAAGCAGAAAAGTAACTGAAGACATTGATAAGAATCACAGCAGATGAGGAAGACAGTTACACCATAGGTCAAACTAGAACAGAATAAAGCTGTATGAATCAAATTGTAGAATCTATCAACGTACCCTTGCGTAGAAATCTGGTGGGGAATATGTATCGAAGTGCGTGTGATTAAAATCATAATACCATCCTTCCCCCATGTACACAGTGACCTATTGAATAAGAAGAGAACTATAACCTTGGTTGACACAAACAAAAAGAATAAATAAATATTATAGAAGGCACTTCCCTGAAAGGCTCGAGGAAACTAAATACAGTCAAAAGCCCAGTAGTAAAGCACTCACCTTCAAAGTTTTTTTCACTGGTAATCTAACTTTAGGATCAAAGACCTCTTCATGTGGACCAGTCTTCAATAGGAAATCTGGTTTTTTAATATAACCACACCCACCATTTGCTTTGAACATTCCATTCATCAGCCAGAGTGATCTTCCATGTCCCTGTCATAGGGAAACACATTCTTAGTACGTATCAGAGGTAAACACTTTGCGAGAACATCTTTCACAAGCTGAGATCAATATTAGAACCAAGAAGACTAAACTTATTGATCAGCAAGTGTCACAGAGACACTAAACTAATCACAGAAAGTCCCAAATCCAATAGCATCTCTTCCTTTTCTATCAGAATAGCAGAAAACCATTTATTATCTAATAGTAGAAAAGTCCCATGTGGGGAATAAAATGTACACTCATACACATACATGAGCACATTCTTAAATAATAGCTCAATTTAAAAGCAAACGTTACTACAATTATTCATACACAAATAGTTAATTAACTATTATTCATGAGAACTTCAAAACCTAAGGCCTAACCGTGATACATTAGAATGCTTCAAGCTACCTGACACCGGTTCCTTCACTGAGATTTTTTCAATAACCACCACCCCCCCTCTTCGGAAAAAAAATAAAATAATAAAAAAAATAAAATAAAATAAACTGCAATTTTATCAAATGAATAAAGGAACAGTAATAGCAAGATATCCTGTCGGACAGAAGATTGAAAAAGAACAAACAAACAAAACATACCTGCATATTGAACGCAACCATTTGAGCTCCATGTGTCCACCCAATTAGTGGATTGTAATTTGATGAGTCAACACGTATACCCTTTGGATACACCCTCAGAATATTTCGCTGGGTAAACCTACAGCAAGCCAATCATCAGAACATGGAAAATTTTGTTGTTTAGCAATCAAGATAGAAACCATTATGACATATGCCAAAGCATGTTAATAGTGGAAAACATATATGGTAGTCGCAGGAGAGAACCCAATTACAGCACTTAATTGGCTGCAACTCAATGTCGAAGAATAGAAGCCACAATTCAATGTCGAGCTCAAAACCATCTCAGGCAATAATTTTACGAGACCAAATACTTGTGATCCCACCAAAAAGGCCCTTCCTAACCACGACTATACTAGCATTTTAAACTGAATGGTCAAGCAAAACAGGCAGTGCCACCATAATGATTTAACAGTTAAATGGACCTTTAATACTTTGTTCTACATCTCTGCTCATTGATCACATCTACTACATCAGTACAGCACTTTAAGATCATCGTTTAGCACTTTAAGACTCATTTAGGTACTTATAAGATTGTTAAAATTAGGTTTTTATAGTGGATATATTTAAAAAGGTTGTCTTGAAATGTTATATAGCCAAAAAAGTATGGTTTCAAAGTAATTGGATGAATTTCTAACACATTTCCAACTTATAAGGATTAAACTTCATGAATTTCTAAATTTATTTGATACGTGGGTTTATGTTGTTGAGTAAAGAAATATGGTTCAAAATGATCTTCTGATTTTATTTTTTTTTTCATTTTTGGTAGCCAATTAGTTGATGGAGTGATGGGAAGGAAATTGGTTACTGATAATCTTTTAAATACTTTTTGAGTAAATTATGATGAAAAAAACCCAGGTTATAGGCTAGTATCAATAAATGGGCAGCATTCTTGTAACAATAGAAAAAGGAAACCTATGAAAGACCTTTTTTTTTAAAAAAAAAAACAAAAAACAAAACGAAACACAAAAGGAATCATATTTATACCTGACAATTTCTTTTCCGTAAGTCACTACAGCCTTTTCAAGTTGTTGCTCACTTAAGCTAAGACGTCTCACTTTATCAGGATCCACATTGAAACACTCCTGTAATCCACCTTTAGGCTTACCAGCATGAATGGTAATTATACGTTTATATTGAGGTGCTGCAGGTTGGTGAGGCTTAAGATCTCCATCATCAAGATCTTCCACTTCAATATTATCTTCTTCATCCAAATCACTCTGCCAGAAAATGTTAAGCCAGCAAATGAAAATAAGAACTCAGTACCTTAAACAAATCAGCCAAGTAGCAAACTATATACAATATCTCCACACACCTTGTCATTTGCCACAGTTGTGTTTTTCAGGTTTGAGATTTCTCTCCCCCAAGCTCCTTCATCACCTAAAGCTTTACCCTTCTGCAAATCATTATCATTTTCCTTAATTTCTTTGGCCTCAAGGTATTCCTTAGGTGGTTTGGTTGATATGATAATCCTTTTCTTCAAGAATTCTGGGGATGGAAACTCCTTCAAGTATTCTTCGCTAGGAGAAAAGAGTATGTCTCCAAATGTTTGAGTGAGCATCTAGAAATTGGTGAAAAGATTGTAAATTATTGGAACAACAGTGTTGAAATACCAACATAAAATTATATACTCACCTCAGCAACTTTAGCCTGAAGATCTGGAGTAAGGTGGTCTTCTAGAGTTATCACAACTGGATATTCAGATGCAGTAAAGGCATGCTCCTTTATAGACTTCAAACATTTGATAAGTTCCACTGGAGTAGTCAGTGTCCTATACGAGAAAAGCAATCTCTTAACTAGGAATATAGTGAGTAGCACACAGTTAACTCAACTCAACTCAAATAATTCTTAATCCCAACTAAGTGGGGTCGGCTACATAAATCTTTTATCTCCAATCAGCCCAATCTGAGGCAATGCACTTAACTACTCTTATTTTGAACTTTAAAGATACTTGTGAAACTGTATCCAAAGGGGGGGAAAGCCAACTGGTACTGGAAATTATTAGAAGAATCATATTATTGTTGCATTGAGGGTTTTTCATATTTTCCATTTTGGGTTCCTAATATGTTCTTCAATTTCAATTCTTAGTTAAGGAAATCTTCAAAATCTGTGTCATCCAAATTCAACACATTTGGTCAAAGATTGTATCAAAATATGAAATGAACACTTATCAAAAAAAAAAAAAAAATTGAAATGAAGAATGATACCATCTTTTCCTAGTATCAACAACATTACTAGTCTCCCTTTTCTTTTCACCTTTTTGGGTGGCAATTAATATCCATACTCAAAATGCAGACACCACCAACTAGAGGTTCTTCAAGAAATATGATTTCATTGAGATCTTATGTCTCGTTTTCACAAAGATGGGATGTCACTTGTGCCCATTATAAAGCGGACAACAATTTGCACATTAAAACCATACCCTCCATGAAGAACATCGACATTATCTTTCGTGGAGTTTGGCCATATATCCAATTCAATAACCCGCACTCCTCCCTGCAGAGCCTGTATGATGGGGACATCGCTGCAGTCACTACTGAGTTGATTCCCAGTCAGATAGGAATTGTGACCCGTAAATATGAAATAATGAGACAATGGTGCAGACATATCATGGTACACCTGGAACATAACCAATGGTTACCATTAAAAGCGTTGTAGTTTACAATTTACAGCGGCAATTTAATTACTTAACAATTGCATGAGTACTTAATCTGCTTCACCAATAGTTGCAAGGATGTGAGACAACCAATATGTAAGCGCCAATCAAGAAAACCATCAATTTCACGAACACAAAAGACAGAGATCTTTTAAAGGATGTACTAGTAACAGTTTGCGTGGAATAGACAATAGGTGCACCATACATTAGGAAGAAATTCTAAGCAGACAGGGAAAGAAAAACAAATATACCAATACACACACAAACATACATATGTACAATCACGTCATAAAAGAAAAGGCAGTAAATGAGTCTACAATAGTCCTCTTCAAGCAACACATTGATGATAAAAAGTTTCCTAATCTGAGTACTTCTTCGCCTCGCAGGCCCTTGGGTTATTTCTAGTTCTTCCAGAACTACTCCTTTCTGCTGCTGCAGCTGTTGCAATCACAAATCTTTCAAAGCATGCTACACGATGTTTTTTTTTTTTTATAAAAAAAAAAAAAAAAAAAACTGCATTAATTTCACTGAAAATGGATTAACCGAAATTATCATCCAGCGAAATTATGAGCACATTACAACCGGTGACAGATTGGCAAATTCCACAGGAGCAATAATCTTAACTAAGCTAAGTCCCAGCTCTTCCTTTCTTTCCAAAAACAAACAGAGCCCACTAACATTTTCCCTCTCTTTCCTTTTCCAGTACTTCCTCTCAACCAAACAAAAGACAATCAAAAGTCCGTACAGTCAACGCAGAGTCTTAAACTGCAATATTACAAAATTTCCAATTTTTCACTTCACAATAATGCTAAATACACTTATTTATAGAAACCTGAACACACATTGAGAGAGAGAGAGAGAGAGAGAGAGAGAGAGAGAGAAAGCATTGTTACCCCATGAGGCGAGAGAGGAGGGTTTGAGTCAGAGAAGAGGTACTTGAAGAAGCCTTCGAGATTGAGGCCCTTCCGATGGAAGATACCGAGGTGGCCGAGACCGTCGAGGATGGCCTGAGCGTCCTCGGTGGTGGCCTTGTCCTCCTTCTGGACCTCGATCAGGAACCTCCGGAGGTGATCGACGGTGACGATCCCATTCTCCGAGTACTGGTCGAACAGCTTCTTGATCTCCTCCGGCGCCTCCGTCGCCGCCAGCCGGAACCGCCGCCGGAAGCAGAAGCACACTCTGTATGTTTGCTTGGACATCGCGTCAGTGGAATCCTAGACAGGTATAGTGAATCACTGAATGTGTATCCGAGTGAGAGCTCCTGGGCTTCTATTTCTATCGGATTGCGAATATGTGGCACGGCGTCCGATTAATAATTCCGGGACGATGGTGATAAACGCTGCGGGACCCGCGTCAGACTTTTTTTAGTACGTGTGGGAGGCATCAGGCATTGGTTGGACTAGAAAAGTTAGTTCTGGCGTATTTTCGATTAATTTGTTTTTGGTTTTTTTTTTTTAAAAAAAAAAAATATATATATATATATATATATATATATATATATATATATATATATATATATATAATCTTAAGAATTGTTTTTATATTTTCAACAAGTTTTGGGTATCCATCAAGAAAAGAATAAAGTTCCCTTATCCATACGGAGTACAATTTTTTCTTTTTTTTATTATTTGAAGGAGTTAAAGTATAACTTTTATTTTTGTTTATATTAAAGAAATGACATAATGTAATCTCTTTCACATCACAAGGACGATTAAATTTGATTTTTTTTTTTTTTTTAATTTGTTGACCACTTTTACCTTCCCGTACAATACTTGCCTAATTAGTTATGTAAAGGGATAAACTTTAGTTTTTTTTTTTTTTTTTTTTTTGCAAGAGAATCATTCTATTTTCTAATAGTTAGATGCAAAACCTGAAGTGATTGATTTTTAAAAAATAAAAATTAAAAAAATAAAAATAAAAATGTTGACGTTTAGGTAGATGAATTAATTTTTGATCGGCACTACCATACATAACATAATGACTTGTTGGCTGTCGCTGTCGCTGTCGGTAGGTTTCCTGTGTAGACGTTTTGTTTTTAATGGAAGTAAAAAGGTTGCAAATTTAATGGATAATAGGGACAAAAACGTACATAAATTTTACTTATTGCTGTCGGTTGGTTTCCTTTCTTTTTTTTTCTGATCGAGTTGATGTATATCAGTTGGCCTATCTCTGCCCAAAATAGCCCCATTAAATGAGAACTTGTTCTTCTCTATTACAATTTTTAACAAAAATCGCCCATTAAATATCTGATTTTAAAAATAAATTGTATAAAAAAATTGCATTTAAACTTTCTTTAAACGAATAGAGCCGCTTGCAAATAAGTTTAGATTGGCTCGGATGCAATTGATTTAGTCTCGATTTATTTAATAAATGAGTCAACCGTAAATACAAAAATATACGAAATTATTAATCTGGGTTGGTTGCCATTCATTTGATATAGCATTGGATGCATTTGGGGCTAAGAAAAATGAAAAGGAAAAAAAAAAAAAAAAAAGACAAGTATTTGATTGATTTTAGAGCTATATAAACAAAGGTTCCATCATTTTGGACCACATTTGGTTTGTAAGGAATCGTCTAGTGCATGATCAAATTCAGCCCAACCTCAGTCACTCATTGTTGCAAATTTCCAACCCAGTGACAGTGAAGGCCGGCTTTATAAACTAGCGTGGAAGAATTCTGCTTATAGTTTCCCTTTTGTCCCCGCCACTCCTAGGTAATGTCAGTTGTCAAGGCTAACTTCGATGTGGCAGTCAAGAGTGACTTCTTAGTTGCAGCTATGGTAAAATTATGCAGCTGCTACTAAACGTCTGTCCACTACTGATTGCCATTGGTGAAGCTCAAGCTGCTCTTTTAGCATTTCAAATAGCTTCCTCTCTTGCGATCTACTCACTTGTTTTGGAAGGAGATGCTATCAATATTATCCTTCCTTGCCTTTCAGCAGTCCACTCCTTTCAAAGACTTGAATTTTGCTGTCATTATTTCTGATATCACTGTTAGTTTGCTTTCTTTGTATAGCTATAAGGCTTGCAAAGTTTCTATGAGTGTAAATTGTTACTGTTAGTACAGTTTTTGATATGGTGATGTGTTAGCGCTTAGTTGGTTGGCGAACAAGGACTTGAAAAAAAATAAAAACGCACAGGGGGTTGGCCGACGGAGCCTCCACCGATGGTTAAGTTAGTGAGAATAATGATGCGAGCAAGTAAATGTAATTATATTTAGGTATACTTGTTTTTTCTCTTATTTATAATTCTACTATTTCTTCACTCGTGCGTAAAAATATGCTCAAATCACTGCATTAATGGTCAGTTAGCATGGGCAATGATGTACACAGTAACTTGATTGATTATTGAAACACTCGGTATGATGTTCTGGGTGTAGGCAAGTCGCTTGACCTCGACGGCTTGTCAGGTATTTAACCCGATTTGACATTGAGTATGCCGGTCAATAAATGCTAAAGATACTAATAAATACTAGATACTTCAATAAATATAGGAAGTCATCTGTCTTGGGCTCCTCATTCCTATTGGTGGTAAGTGTATCTTACCTTCTTCTATACCGAGATATCCTTAATACAGCCTCACTGATCTTGGAGGTTGAGATTAGCTTAGGTGCTTGGATGTGTCTCTCTGTCCAAAGGGTCAGTACATCATCCGAGCGTGGCTGAGTACACCTGGTAGTATTTAGCCATGTAACCCGTATAATTGGTAGGCTTGGTTAAGCCCAACTCGCTCATGAGCCCACTTGGGATTTGAGGATGATTATTCCCCAACAATTACCGTGCACATTGTTTAGCTCGATGAGTTGCTTCCAACCTTGTGTTTAGAAGCATTCTCACTTGGTCACCAATTCTCTCTTTAATTCGGATTAATGGGAAAGACCCCATTTGTAACATTTTCCCTATCGACTTACAATAAAAAAATACAAAAACAAAGCTAAGTAGGTTTAGTAGTTATGAGGCATGATTTGGTTAGGGCAAAGAATGCAAGAGTATCAAAATCAAAAGACCCTACAGAATAAATTGAGAGCAAAGTCTAAGATAAAGATATAATAGAACACGCATCCTTCAATTCTCCCAATACACGCATCCTTCAATTCTCCCAGCAAGTTCCATCATCTTCTCACAGCTAGATTCTTTGTAAAGTCGGTGGCTTTCGATCGATTGAATTTGCAATCATGTCTTGGCGGCATATTCCAAACGAATATGCACCATCAAAACTTGTATATTATGAGCTTAATAAAGTTATTGGCTCTCTTTGTTAAATTTATTGTTTTATTTTATGTTCTTATAACAAAAATATTAACAAACAACCTAAAACACAAAAAATTATTTTTATCTTTATGTCATATCATAATATTTTTTTCAAATAAAAAAAAAAAACCCAAAAATACATGAATAACAGAGTCAATATTATTGATTGGCACATATTCTGTGCAGGTTTTTTATATACACTCGTTATTTATCAACTTTAATTTAAAATTGAAGTACAGATAATAAGCATATATTTTAAAGACTTGCAAATAATGTCCATGTTTATTAACGTTTTTATTTTATGTTTTTTAGTTTATATTTTAAGGACATACGCCAATTTAATAAATTAAATTGAAAGAATTTCTTCCAAATAATGCTTGTTATAAACCACAACTTCATCCTCCTAGATTGACGTCGCAGCGTTTATCAACTCTCGATTTTATTTTATTTTTTAATAAAGACTGATCCTAAGACTTGATGGACAATACAATGCCAGCCCATTAGAACGGGAGTAAGATGGGGCGTGTGGTATCAAGCATTTCTCTTTCTCATTATATATTCAATGGAAAACAAAGTAAAAGCAAAACAACGATTGGGGATTAAAACAGTGTTCTCTTTTAGCTAATTACAAATGGTCCATCTGTATACACCCGTTGGTTGTAGCACAAAAACCTTGTAAAAGATGGAATATGGACACAATGGCAGGAACATATATCATAAAGCCTACACAAACTGAAACTGCATTAGAAGCTTTACATGTTGTAGTTTCTGTCCCTTTTCGTCATAGAGTGGGACGGCACGTATCCCAGGTCTCAGTTCCGAGACAGGCAAACATGTCTGCCCACCGAAGTCATCCTTCTCAGACCTATCATACTCTCGTACCTCAATCCGAAGCAGGGCAAGCTCGGGAACTGTCAAAGGGAATTTGAATTCTTCATCCCAAAAAGGAGCCCAATCATCCTCAATTATCCTTGTTTTCTTCTTGGCAGCATCAGTTGGCACCCCAACAATGCGGAGCTGCAATAAAGAACTGTCAGTATAAATGTACTGCATATTTGAAGAGTGTCAGACAAATTGTGATTCCCATAAGTTTAAGGGCATTGGCACATACACACAGCCACACCAAGTTTCAAGTCCATGACAAAGGTACAGAGATTCATTTGACAAATGTAATCACTTTATGCAATTATGCAAAGGGAACTAAAATGTATTGGAGATTGATATTCGTCTTGAGGCAATATTTCCTGAACAATCAAACTAACCTTTGTATAGAAGTCTGGTGGAGAGAATGAGTCAAAGTGTGTTTGGCTAAAATCCAAGTGCCATCCATTTCCCATATATACATTCACCTAAAAATCAAAATCGATGCTTTAAGAAGAGGCCATCAAACTAATCACATTTACTTCTAAGCAGAGATATTCTCACCTTTAATGTCTTCCTCACTAGCAAGGTTCTTTTGGGATCAAATACCTCATTACGTGGACCCTTCTGCATCAGAAAATCAGGTTTTTTCACATAACCACACCCTCCA
The DNA here is from genome assembly GCF_958979055.1 of Alnus glutinosa. Classification (NCBI taxonomy): domain Eukaryota; kingdom Viridiplantae; phylum Streptophyta; class Magnoliopsida; order Fagales; family Betulaceae; genus Alnus; species Alnus glutinosa. The sequence continues at coordinate 36,771,677 of NC_084888.1, read as the reverse complement.
TTGGCTCTAAACATCCCCTGCATCAACCAAAGTGATTTGCCATATCCCTGGTAAAGGAAAACTCGCATGTTAATACAAATTTTCTAGTAGATGAGATGATTCTCAAACGTATTGAATACTTTCATTCTGAACAGCATTATAGAGAAAAAGCAGACAACTAATTGGAACATCCTCAATGCATGATCAAAGAAGCATCTTTGACTTATATTGACTTGAAATTTAAAATGGTGACCAATCATTTTATGACTTAAAATTTCCCTTCCAAAAGCCTTCTTTATGAGATATCAAACCCATTTATTCTCCTCTTCTTTACCATCTTTCCTGTTTTGCATGATAGTTTTTCTCATGCATTTTTAAAATAGCATTAACTTCAACAAATGACTTGACAAGACAGAAGAGAAGAAATCTTTCCCAGCTGTGTCTTGATTTGATTTTTGGCATAGATAATAAAGCTCAAGTGAGAAGGAAAAGAAAAGGCCCTCGTATGGCATGAAAGCAATGTGATAAAGGAAATTGAACAAAATGGAAAATCTTGTTACGGCATATTTGTTCTCAAATGCATCCATGCTAATATATATATATATATATATATAGATTGAGCAGAAATTACGGAGTTCACACATATGCTTCACAAAGTTGTCTTCATTCAATCCACACAATAAAACATACAGAAAAATTATGCTTTCATAATCATTTGAATACAAAACTTGAACCTAACCTGCATATTAAATGCAACCATCTGAGCCCCATGCATCCACCCAACAAGTGGCTTGTAATTAGAGGAGGTGACACGTGTCCCTTTAGGGTATACTCTCAGCACATTTTTCTGTGTGAACCTAGAAAGCATGAGAGCCGATATCAGAATGAATCATCCAGGTGATAATGTAGACATTAAGAATGCTAAAATGTCTTGCAACTATCCACCACCAATTAAGTTAAATAGATACCTTACAACATCAGTTCCATGATTTGTGGCAGCCTTCTCAAGTGCCTGCTCACTCAAACTAACGCGTCTAACTTTGTTAGCTACAACTTTTAATGCATCCTTTAGACCACCCTTTGGTTTCCCAGCATGGATTGTAATCAAGCGTTTGTATTCTGGTGCCCCTTGCTGGCTTGATTTTCTATCACAAACATTAATGTCTTCATCATCTTGATCGCTGTCACTCTGTCATCCACCAAAAGAGTTAACGTAAATAGGCACACTTTGGGAATCAAAATGCGAATATATATATATATATATATATAATATTTTAGCTCACTCTCTCCTCCTCTTCTGGCTCAGCCGTAGGGTCTGATGTGTCCTTTCCTGATGCATCTTCTTCAGATGATTCCTTTCCACTATTCAAAATACTTCCCTTATCTTTGATTTGCTTAGACTCCTCAAGGTACTCTTTTGGTGGTTTAGTAGAAATGATAATTCGATGTTTCAATGATTCTGGTGAAGGGAATTCAGCTAAGCAATCTCCCTGGGGATAATGCAGCATTTCTCCAAATGTTTGAGTGAGCATCTACATGCAAAATGATTTGAGGTCACATAAAAGAAACACCTCGAATTTAAATATCAGTGCAAAAGAAAAAAAGAGGAAAAAGGAAAGGCAAACCTCTGCAACTTTGGCCTGAAGGTCAGGGGTAAGGTGGTCTTCTAAAGTTATGATGACAGGGTAGGAAGATTTGACAAAAGCAAACTCTTTAATGGACTTCAAACATTTTATGAGCTTCACAGGAGTGGTCAGGGTCCTGCAGTGATTCAGACAATGGTGTGGAAAAATAAGATAGATATGGGAATCAATGAGATATATTATACATAGAAAACTATTATAACAACATCAATGAAAACAACATGTTATTCTATAAGGAATTCCTTTCACATGCCATTGGGTCCATACAGAAAACAATCACATTGCTAGTTGAGGTGGATTTGAGAATCTGCTTGTACCTTCCATGAAGGACAAGAACATCATCTTTTGTAGAATTTGGCCATAAATCAAGTTCAATTACTCTCACACCTCTCTGCAGCGCCTTTATGATTGGAGCATCGCTGCAATCACCGCTGAGTTGATTCCCAGTCAGGTAGGAATTGTGCCCTGTATATATGAAATAATGTGACAATGGAGCAGTCATATCATGGTGTACCTGTAATCACATATACTTTGTCAAGAACTAACCTAAAGTAGTCCCTCTATAAGAGTACTTCAAATTAAGAAAGGTAAATGACTAATCTAACAAAGGGAATTACACATTCGTATCAATAAATTCATGTCCAAGAATACGCACGATAAGTTGTTAAGTAATGCTAAAAACCACATTTTTATCCCACGCTTATCCTACTCTGCACCAATCAACCCTTTGAATAGTCCTGGTTAAAAAATAATAGGGTTGATTGACACTATCAAGTAGTAAGGTGAGATAAAAGAGTAATTTCTAACATTACTATGTTGTTACAATTTAGGAGTTATTTTCTTTATTACTTATCAAAAAAAAAAAATGGAGTTATTTTCTTTATTTATTTATTTTTGGTTAGTATCCCAAATGAGTTCTTGTCATAAAGGACGCAAATTTACATATTGCTAGACACCATTTAATTGTCCGTAGCATGAGAAATATTTTGATTCTAATTATTCACCCGCAAAAAAACAAAAAATGACAATTTCTATCTTTATTGATCATTTTTGCTTCCACTTTGTTGCTAAGAAAACTAGACAGAACAGAGGAAAACAAGAAAAATGATTATAATAATAACGTTGTGCGACGATATTTCCAAGAAAAAAATAAACTCATTAAACCAGATCATTGATCAACCACATTATATGCAATGTTTTTGTTTCCGTAAAGTAATTAAAAACAAGCACTCCTATATTTAATTTATTTTCCTACAGTTTCTCGTTGACCAAACAGACGAACATGGCGTGACACAGAGAGAGAGAGGCTCCGTTTGAAATCCCCCTTCCCCTCTCCTCCCCTTCCCTTCCCTTCCCTTCCCTTCCCTTCCCCTCACTTCTCTCAAAAAATATCAATTTCAAAACATTCTTACTTTTTTTACTTTTTATATCACATCAACACTTTTTTTATTACTTTTTAAATAAAAAACTCACTACAATACAAATTTTTCTCACTTTTTCATATAAATTATTTCAACTTTATATCATATCAATCTTATTTTTCAATCATTAAAAAAAATTCCAAAGGAAAGGGAAAGGGAAAGGGAAAGGGAAAGGGGATTTCAAACGGGGCGAGAGTTAACCTCGGATTTGATGGGGCCGTTCAGATCATCAAGAAACAGGAAATGGAAGAAATCGGGGAGGGAGAGGCCTTGCTTCGCGTCGTGACGCCCTTGCAGAACCTTCTCTACAAAGCGTTCCGCATCGGACGCGGAGCAGCCCACCTCTCCCTGGTGCTCCACCAGGAACCGACGGAGCTGATCGACGGACATGTGATCCCCACCCCCGGCGAACCTCGAGTACGCTTCCTTCACGTCGGCCGGCGGACCCACCTCGCCCATCTTGAACTTCCTGCTGATCCCCAACACCTTGTACTCGTAGCTCGCCATTTCTTTTCAACCCGACAATTCTTTCTCTCTCTTTTTTTGTTTTTTCAATAGATTGTCTGTGTTCTTGGTTTGTCAATGGGGACGGGGTTCGAGGATTGCAATTTGCAAAGGTCAAGGAGAGAGAGAGTGCGAGAGTGTTGAGGTGGCCTATAATATGGGAGTGTTTGAAGGTGGATCGTTGGGCGTGACCGACAGGGACACGACCATTCATCGCTCCCGTAGGCTTCTCGTATTTGTTAGAACTTTCTTCTTTTTTATGTTCCGCTTCTTTTCGATCTTCGTTAACAATTAACATATTCATAAAAAAAAAAATTAAATAAAAAATAAAAAATCGTTAACTAAAAAAAGGATGATGACACAAATAAATGTGGATTAGCAAAATCTTTGAGTGATTTGACTTATAGTAAACTTTTTGGTGTGATTGTTACGAGAGTAATGCATGCCGCGTTTTTATCTTACGTTTGCTTTGTTTTAATTTAAACTAATTGTTTTTTGTAAAATATTTTTAACGATTTTTTTTTTTTAAAAAAAAATTAAGTAATTTATTTTAAAATATTTTATAGAGTTTAGCTCATTCGAAAAAATTATTAACGATAAAAAATATTGATGACGAGATTCCGTCACTGCCTGACAAAACTCTGGTGGCAATGGCCAGATTTCGGCCAGTTTTGCTAGAATCTGGCCTAGTACATTCAGATTCTAAAGAAACTTTAATGCCCAGCGGTGCCGGATTCCCACAAACGTGCGTGCAATAATGAATAATTTAAATTCAGAAAACGATTTACGGTTTTTAAATCATTTTTCCAAACAAACGAAGCATTATATATATATATATATATATATATATTTCTATATTAACTATTTAAAACATGTTACGTTGATCGGTGTTAAATTTATGTAAAAAGTAACATTACTTTTTTTTTTTTTTTTTGGGACAATGCTAGTATAAACGCTAATTGGCAATCAATAAGGTTGAATAATGGTAAATTATAAGTGTGATTTCGAGCATTACTCTTATTACTGAAATAACAAATATTTTTTAAAAATAAAATAAAATATCTGAGACCATTATAGCAGTTAAAATTGCTATTTTAATTTTTATTAAAGAGGTTGTAGAGACAAAGTTTAAAATTAATGAAGTGATCAAAGCATTTGATAATAATGGAGTAGGAAACGTTATACAGATGTGGCAACATTTTAAATGACTTAGTAATATATACATTATTAAATATTTAAAATTTTATTTGCCTGTTCAATTTCAAGGAAATTGAAAGAATGAATCTTGATCCAATATTAATACATGGCATTTCAGAATAATGACGACAAATTAAAATGAAAAAAAACCAACACTATACTAGATACTAAGATAATACATTACGTATTTTAAATATAAATTAAATATCTAAAAGATCTAAATTAAATATCCTGTTTGATTGATTGATTTTATCAATAAAGAATATAATTTTGTTCAAAATATCTAAAAGATCAATCTCAATAAAGGAAGTTAAAGGGACAAGCTGAGTTTTGAAAAATATCTTGTGTGGGATACATAATGAGTTTAAAATATCACTTAACCAATAATCCATTTGGACCATAAATATAATGATCATAAAAACTCTAAAATTCAGCATTAAGTATGCAATCGGAGCATGTGTGACAAAAACAAAAATGACCCTAAAACATTTTCAATAAGACGAATATGTTTCTTGGCAATAATACAGAAGAGCTATTGTTTCAAAAATTAAGACGAAAAAAAAAAATCCCTATAAATTTGAAAAATAAAATAAAAAAATATTTAAAAATAAAAGAAATAGTGGTTCAAAAACCACTCCCAAACTAATGGGGCGATCGACCACCCTGAACCGCTTGGAGTAGTTCAGCAACCTTAATTTGTTTTTATTGATTTTTTAAATTGTTAGATTTTTTTTTTTTTGATTTATTAAGAGTATGTTTTGTCATTGGGACATTAATAATTTTTTATGGTTTACAAGAAAAATTGACCCAATTGATAATTTAAAATAATATTGACAATCAGAATATTTACTCGATGTGTGATACATTATCACTTCAAGACATAATTTAAAACTAGCGAAAAATGACAATTTTACAATTTTTTTTATAACTTCCACACAATTAAAACACATCGATGAAATTCATGCATAAATTTTATCGATGTGTTTAATTGTATGAAAATTATATAAAAAAATTATACAAAAATCACCCATTAAAACTAGCTAAAATCCACCTTACCACAATCCATGTGGTCAGAGTCATATCTCTATTTACTCAGCAGCCACTCGGTGCACATGGAGCTCAATGTGATTTTGGAAATAAAAAGCCCAAAAACACTGTCCAATATCGTAGCATACCAGAAACGGAGGCGTGGTCGGAGCTAAAAGAAGCTGAAGACATGGCCACCACAACAAAGTTGGTGTCGGTAGCTCTTTTCTGGGTCCTGATTCTGTTCGGAACCCTAGCTATCATTCAGGTACTTCCATCGTTTTATCTAAATTTTCAGGGTAATGAAACTAAAGCCGTAATTTTTTTTTTTTTTTTTTCATGTTTGTTTTGGGATTAAATTTCAGAATAGATTAAGCGATGCCGGAGTCTCATCTGAGGAAAGTGTTATCAGAAGTCAGCCCCACGAGGTTTGGAGGCCATCTTTTTGCTGTTCAAACAAACAGTTATGAATTATTTTTTCCTGCTTTGTTTTTTTTTTTTGGGTGGTTAAAAATATCTATTTGGTTTGAGTATGTGAATCAGAAAAACAAGTTGGAGGAGGATCTGGAGGAAGTGACCATCAAAGTTTTCTTCGATATTAAAATTGGTGAAAAACATATGGGTATGGCCTTCGTGGGTCATTGTTTGACCATTTGTTGTGCTTTGTTTAGTACCACAGATTTGGAATTTGGAATCATTTTCACTTGTGAACAAATTATATGTGTAAGCCAGTAAGCCTTTACTGTTTTGTCCCGGGATGATTCTTTTTATATGGGATGGATTTGATACTGTGCAATATCTCTATTCTGCAAATATGATGCCGTTATGTCGTCAGATTTGATTCTTTGGTGAAGTGGAAATGGTTACTGCATTGGTTGGAGGGTTTTGTTTTCTTGAAAGAAAAAAAACTTGTATTCACAAAAAATATCCACCATGAAAATAGCAAATTGGATATGCTATTGACTTCTGCATATGAAATGACATTGAAAGTGGTTTGTGATGCCTTTGAAGATACTCTATTGCAGCATTGCTGTTATTTTTTTTATTTTTTATTTTTTATTTTTTTGTGTGTATATAAGTGAAAGCTAATTTTGTATTTATTTGTTCAGGAAAATGTTTACCTCATTCTTTATGCTATGCTTCTGTGACCATGATTTTTATGTCATGTTTATGAATTTACACATTTTAGTAGTTCATAATTTTTTTATAAGTAAATCAATCTCAAAAAAGCGCAGGGGCGCAACCCATGTACACAAGGTTAAGTAGTTCATTAGTTTAACTGGACTAAACATCTCAAGAAGGCAGCAACTGGTTAAGCTGAGTTTTATTTTTCTTAGTATCACGTTCACTTTTCCAAAGGATTCTCTCTTTACATTCCTTTGTCTGGCATTTTATTTCGCTGTGAAATCTTATTTTTTAGTTTCTTTTGTGTTTGAAGCTGTTAGGATAGCTGGATAGGGTAGTTGGTTGTGTTTTTCATGACATTTGAAGACATAATTCAATCCCAGAGAGTGAAATCTTTACAAGTAAAGATGGATGTGGCTCTGTAAATGATAATGGCAATTGATTAAACCTAAAAATATTATCTTCCACACGCCGATACACGTCTACTCTATATTTTTATGGATGAATGTGGTTATAAGAAATGTCCAGTAAAACAAATGGAGCTATCTGAAATTCCATTTCAGAAGCTGTTACCGTGGAATTTCAGAAAGAGCATTTTGTTGATTGGCTGCATGAATTTAGTCTCAACATTTTTAAACGTATTGCAAGAATGTTCTTTAAACATTGTATTAATCATCATTTATTGCTTGTAGGTCGCATAATCATAGGCCTCTTTGGTAATACAGTTCCTAAAACTGCAGGTATGGTACCCAAGTATAATGGGAGCCACTGCTTATACTTGTCTCCATTGAGATCTCTCACCTAAAGTAAGTTACTGACATTACATTTTCTTTGTGCAGAAAACTTTCGAGCTCTTTGCACGGGTAGCCAAGTAACTTTTATTCGCCTTCTTATATCTTTAATCATATGAAGGCTACTTCTTATATATGTAAGGGAAAATATTATGGAACCCTCTTGTGTTTTACTTTATTTTGACTTTTAGACTCTAATTTCTAATTTTGCAAATTTAAAACTTGAGTTTACGATCATTTTCAATTTGAGACCTTCATCCAATTTTCCATCATATAAAAAACAAAAATGATATGAAAATATAATTATGCTCATATAAAAAAAAAATTTAAAAAAAAAATACAAAAAAAAAAAAAAGAGAGAGAAGGAAAATAAAAAGGAAGGCTAGGTTACCTAGCCACCGCTATGGCTGGGCATGACCTAGCTGCGTTGGCTAGGTAAAGCTAGGCACGACCAATTGCGGTAGTGGCTGGGCACAACACAGCTAGTGGCTGGGTGAGAGCCCAGCCACCGTGGTTGGGTTGTGCCTAGCCACAACAGTTGCTAGGTCGTGCCTAGCTGAGACATAGTTGGGTAACCTAGTCACAGCGACCTTTGGGTGAGAGCCCAGTCAGGGGAGCCTAGCCACCCTAGCTGGAAATGTTGTGGCTGGGTCGTGCCTAGCTGAAACATGGTTGTGTAACCTAGCCACGGTGATGATTAGGTGAGAACCCAATCGGGGGATAACTGTGCTCTCATCTAGCCTAGCCACTGTAGTTGGAGCTAGAAATGATGTTGTGGCTGGGTGAGAGGCCAAGGGGCTTCCATAATATTTTTCCTATCTATAACTACTTGTTCCCTATACTGTGCCTTTCTATGATCCTATAAGAGTTACTACCATTGTTTCATTTCAAGTTCAATGAACCCTTTCATTTCAGGGGAGAAAGGAATTGGAAAGGGCAGGAAGCCTCTCCATTACAAAGGGAGCACATTCCATAGAATAATTCCCAGCTTTATGATCCAGGGAGGTGATTTTACTCTTGGTGATGGGCGAGGTGGAGAGTCAATCTATGGTGCAAAGTTTGCCGATGAGAACTTTAAACTAAAGCACACTGGGCCAGGCAAGCTAAAGACCCCCTTCACACCAGAAATGTTTCTCCCTTGCAAATCTTCCATGAAGTTTATTGTGATTGGTTCTAAAGTACACTGAAAAATGTAAGCTGAAAAAGAATGCTAATTTATCTGGATTTTTTTTTTTCACTCTTGAATAACAGGAAATCTGTCAATGGCAAATGCTGGGCCAGACACCAATGGATCGCAATTTTTTATTACGACTGTCAAAACTACGTGGTAATTATCTCTTTTGGGACAATCTATATCATACTTCTAGAATGGCATTACAGGAGATCCCAGATTCTTGTTTTCCAGCTAAGTTTGAAATGTCCAAGGTCAATGGGATTCGGATTTCTAGCAATTCTAGCAATCTGGGCAACAAATATGAAAGTCCCTATAGAACCCACTTACCCAAACAGTTGGGCGGGCTGCCCAAGACATGCTCAGGCGGGCGGGTGGGTCTTATAAGAGCTCTCTCACATTTGTTGTCTAGATTGTTAGCAATTCGGATAACAAACTTGTTAGAGATCCCTATCCAGGTCAGTGTTGTGAAGCTGCTTAGGTCGACAATAATACATTATTATTGTTTCCCATTTGAAGAATATCCTGTCCTAGACATTTCCAACTTTCCAACTAGATAAATGTGGTAGTATGGTCATCTGAACTTTGCATGGGATCCATGAAATGGCAGGTAAGGAGCATGAATTTGATTCTACGGCTCAGCGAATTGTAGATCGGTTGCTTAGCCCATATCTCTAAGAACTTTGAATTCTTTCTTGCTCATATTCCTGCTTTTGGTTTTCTTTAAAGGTTGGATGGGCGCCACGTTGTATTTGGAAAGGTGCTTTCTGGGATGGATGTTGTCTACAAGATTGAAGCAGAGGGAAGCGAGAGCGGCACGCCTAAACGCAGGGTTGTTATTTCAGACAGTGGTGAACTTACTCAGTAGATATATAGGCATACGTTGCATGTTACCATAGTGTTAAACTGTTAATTTTAAAGAAAATTGCGCTTGCATTTTAATTTCTTTCGTTTCATCTATAGATATTCTTTACCCTGATTCTTCGTTGCAAGCCAAGTCCTTTTTTTCAGTTCTCTAAATTACCATGTTACTTACATTTTAATGTTGTTATCTTTTGCTTTAGTCTCATCAATTATTCTCCATTCGTTTGATCGGGTAGAACCCAAGTATGCTCTCTAGTCTCTATTGAGAATATATGCATTGTGACACTGAAAGAAAAGTGCTGGTCACATTTACGTCATCACTTTAAAAAGATCAAACAATTTGAAACTTTTCTAAAATCACTTATAAGGAACCAAATTGAAACTTAACATCCATGAATATCTTTATAAGCTCACCATGCCAACCTAATTAGAGGAGATTATGACCATGAAAACACAATTACATTATAAGCCAATCGTTTAGGAAGAAGGAAACTCTCATTTTTTAAAACGCATTATAATTCAATTGGTTAGAAAAACGTGATGATTTAAATCATATCAAAAATTGTAGTAACAGTTTGGCGACATCTGTGGAAAACGATTACGATTATTCGTTTCTCCTAAAAGAAAAAGAAGATCCGGCATGATGATGAACACACGTTTCAGAAGCCAGACCAATTGAGAGCCTATAGTCCGAATGGAGCCAATTATTCAAAAGAATCCGCAACCTCTACCGTTCCCTCTCCCGGGCGATGGAGATTAAGATCGCATAGCAACGTTGGAAACCTATATCGAATCCTTAACACAGCGGAATGTCGAATTGCTGCAAAGGAGGCCGGGATAGCCCCATCCTGAGATGAATAGGGCTGAGCACCGACAAGATAATTTTCGGGCAGCCCATCCTCGAGAAGTAAGGAATAGAAGGCCCGACCCTTAACGATATTGAAGGGAGGATGCAGGAGATCTGAGCAGGGTTATTGCTGAGCTTGAGAGAAAGTGGACGTACATGGAGATGGAAAGAAATGACAAAAGTAGATTCGTAGCGGTGGACAAGTTTCTAATGGGTACAGACTCACCCTTCACCAGGCGGGTAGCAGACTATCGGCTACCTGAGAAGTTTAAGGTACCCCAAATTCTAAGTTAAGTTGGAGACGGAGATCCCCTAGATCACCTAGAGAATTTTCGAGTTCATCTAGACCTTAACGGGACACCCGATGAAGTAGCGTGTCGAGCCTTCCCCCTTACTCTTTCGGGGAATGCTCGGGGCTGGTTTAGGAAGCTGGCCCCGAATTCTGTTGATCAGTTCAAGGAGTTGTCCAAGATATTCCTAACGGAGTTTCTAGGTTTTCGGACAAAGAATAAGCCTTCGAAATATTTGCTATCGTTGCACCAGCAAAGCAACGAGAGTCTTAAGGTGTTTATGGCCCGGTTTAACCGAGAGAAGGTTACGGTCGAAGATTCGACCAAGGATATGATCTTTGCTGCCATTTATTAGGGAACTTCACCGAGGAGCCTTTGATGAAGAAGTTGGTTCGGAAGCAACCGAGTACCTTGTAGGACCTAATGGATAAGGCAGAATAATTCATCAATCAAGAAGAGACGCTGAAGGCTATGGCCAGTTCTAGGCTACCCCAAGAGACAACTCCAGAAAAGAAAATGAAAGAATTTAGAAAAGCTGATAGGAAAAAGCAGAGGCCGGTAAAGAAGTTCAAAGATTACAACTTTACACGTCTCAATGCCGAAATATTAGAAGTCCTTATGGAGATCAAAAGAGATTCGACATTTTGGGAACCACCAAAGATACCAAGTAATCATCCTTACAGGAATGTAAACAAGTATTGTGATTTTCATAAACAAGTAGGTCATTACATCGAGGAGTGCGTAACCTTAAGGTTGTTAATAGAAAAATTCATAAAGAATGGCAAACTGATTCGGTTTTTTTGAGAGCAACGAAACCAATCAAGAAATAACAGGCCCCGAAATCATCAAGACTATCAGCAACCACGGGATTATTATCCCCGAGACCGTCCTTAGCTAGACGAAAGAGATCAGGAGATCGATCGTCGGGATGACATATGAAGAAGAGTGGACCGAGGAAGCAGAAGCTCACGGTGGAAAGAGCCGAGGCAACTATAGAATCTACCCGTGGTCATGTAGAAAAGACTCTCGGGAATTTCAGGCAAGAAGAAAGACTATCGGATCAGTCTTTGCCGAGAGTAATAAGAAAGCCTTTCAGATCAGTCATTGCCACGAGCAAGAAGCAAAACCTAAGAAGAAAGCTTCTCTAATCAGTCCTTACCGAGAGCAAGAAGCAAAGCCTCTTGGATCAATCCTTGTCGAGAGTAGGAAGCAAAGCTTCTCAGATTAGTCCTAGCCGAGAGCCAGGGGGTCGGATTTAACCCTCGGATTTTGTAGGTTTTCAAGAGTTAACCATTCCAGGAGATAGGGTTAGGCAGAAAGAAAACCCTAAGGAAAAACAAGGTAATGGGGGGTAAGATTTAACCCTCATGTTTGCAGGTGAACAGGTTTTCAGAAGGAAACAAAGCTCATGTTTCCTTAGACATAGAATTCTCATTATTCAAGCAAGCTTCATATAAGGGAATTTGGGGGTAACTGTTGAGAATAAATTCTACTCAACCCCGGTCCAAGGAGGAGACAACAGGACTCCCGGGAAGCCAATCCTAGGAGATAAACACTTAGCAGCTATTCCCAAGAAATCATGTATTATTTATTCCAATAGATCTGGATTAGGACTCTACTCCAAGTTAAATTGAATTGTCATAGTCCGATTTGCAGTCATATCCTTGTAGAATTGGGATAGGACTCTTAGTCCAAATATAATTTAATTAATAGTCCTATTTCCGGTAGAATCGAGATAGGACTCAAGGTCCAATCAGATCAAAAGTCAAATAAGAGAGTAGATCAGAAGTTTACTAAATGATCAGGTCAAAAATCTAATAAATGATCAAAAGTCCAATTAGAACTCTGACAGCAGTTCTAGATCAAGGAGCAGAAATTATAATTTAGGTTTGACGCCACATCTTTGCCTATAAATAAACCCATACCCCAGGCATAAACTCAAACTCAATATTTTATGCATTAAGCAGATGTTTTCCTCGTAATCTAATTTAGGCATCAGAATAGGATCTCCAGAAGGGTCCATAATTTTAATTGTTTTACAGAATTATTGAGAAGCGATTCGCATCATACCACGCTTCATGAAGTTGAAGTTATTAGTTAGAATCTTTACTTTCCCTTTTCCTTAAAAATAAAATACTAATGAAGAAAAAGAAAAAGAAAAGGCAGTACCCTAACCTTCAACAGCAAACAATAAAACCAAAACTTTCTTATAAAACGTCCATTTAATAGAACTTAATTCTTTAATGGCATATGTTTTATTTTACATATTTAATGTTGTATTTGTTGCAGCATGGTAAATATGTTCCTCCGATGGTAAAAGGTACCTCATAGTTTTTTTTTTTTGATAAGTAAAAGGTACCTCATAGTTAAATGCAACAAAACAAAATCTCGAGGAATAAATGGTTCTTTTCCATTTTAAGTTGAGAGCATCCTATTCCCTCTTGAATAATGACAAATACAAGAACTAGTTATTAATTACATTCCGAGTGAGTTTTGTATCTACATCCATAAGCAGCTCAAGGAGAAGTAAAACCACACAATAGGTATAAGGGCAATGCTCCAAAGCGATTGGGGTTGCCAAAAAAAAAACCATGATTGTGCTGACTCCAGTACTTGACAAAACCCTAATTCCCATCTAGTTGGGAAAAGCTACATAAATCCTTTGAACACCTAAAAGAAGAGCTCAATGCAATAACAAACCAATTTGAAGCGACATTACATCTTTCTCTTAGTTGAACACCTCGATCTTCTTAGTGGAGGTTATCACTGTGAGACATCAGATCCAATACCTTCAAACAAGAGCAATTATTCATCACACAGCGCATAAGCAAGAATTTATGAGCAAACAGCCTCTTTTGGGTTGGTGAATTGAACAGGAAAGTTGATGGTTCCACTGTAATCCTCCTTGTAAAACAGAACACAACACTGAATAAGCATTACAGATTCATTTGAACACACATTGAATTGGCTGGGCTGCTTTAGAGCACCTCAACACCAGAGTACCACACACACCCATAGAAAAAACAGAATCGCTTATTCCAAACAGACTCTCACCCACAAAAACATGGAACAGACACTTTTTAAGATGGACCCATTTCGCCTCAATTTCCAACCCAACCATACGGGGCATACAATATGAACAAAGAGATCGGAATTACTAGAAGATTTTCAGGGATCGGGACTCTGGGTCTTGGCGGTTTTGGCGGAGGAGCGTTGGTGGAACAGGGACGAGAAGTTGGAGGAGAGGTCGGAGTAGAGCGAGACGACCTTGGAGATGTTTCCGTTGATCTCTTGGATGAGCGCCACGTTCTTCACCATGTTGTCCGCGACCCTCGACTGGTGGTTCTCGTTCACCTGCTGGATCAGCGCTCGGTTCTGGTCCAGCACGCTCTGCACCTGCCGAAAGTTCCGTTCGAAGGCCTCCCACATCCTGGCGTCGCCGCACTCCTCACCGGCGGCGGTGGGTAGGGTCTTGTTGTCGGGGTCCATGCTCGAGTCTGCGGTGGAGAGGGAGGAGTCGGGGGTGGACATGTGCGCGTAGAGAGCTGGATTACACGAGCCTGTTTGGCAACCTGTTTTGGAAACAGTTTTCTGTTTCCAAAACAACAAAATTGATTTCATCACCATAGCATACCGTTTGGCTACCTGTTTTGAAACAGAAAATAGGTGAAAACAAAAACTCAAGAAACACAAAATATGAGAACAATAAATATATGTTTCCGAAAACAATTCTCATCTACAGGGGCGAAGCTATGCGGAAAACAACGGAAACGCGTTCTGATTTTAAGTGCACAGTAACTCCAAGGGAAACAAGTCCAGCGTTCGACTCCTGGGAACAAATAATTAGGGGCTTTTTTTTTTCTCTCCTTTTTTCCTCTTCCCTTTCTCATTCATTCCCATCCTCGCTTGACGCTTCATTCCCAATCTCCTTCAATTCCCTCAACAACCTACTCACCTTCAAATTCAACAGTACTTCACTCAACATCTTGCTCACCTGCCCAATCCCCTTCAATTTCTTAACTTGAAGCTTCCCAGCTAGGGTTTCGATTTCACATCCAATTACTCGATCGAAGAAGGTGTTTTTCCTTATCCTATTTTTTTTTTTTTTTTTTTTCATGATTTACCAATGTTAGTGGTCTGTATGGTGATTTTTGTGGGTTTGTTTGTCTAAATTATTTGGGTTTGCTGCTGTTTGAATTCACAGTTTGCTGCTGCAGACTAGTGTAGTTGTTGTAAAATTGATTTGAGTTTGTTTTGCGTTCATTTAAGCTTTGTTATGAACCAATTGGATTTGGTAGGATTTGTTTAGTTGTTTGTCGAGATTATATTTCGGATTCATGTATCTTTGATATTAATTGAAAATTTGTTTAAATCAGCAAGAAATATTGAACCCCTGCCCCATACTACCGTGGTAACATCATGTTTGGCTCAGGTCCAAACCCAGACTCAGTTTGGAATTTTTTCCACCTTAAACTGGAATTAGTTTTTTGGGTTGTTTGTGCTTTTGTTGGGAATATTTGACCCCTATTTCTGTTCAAACAATTTGTTACCAAAAATATCGTTGCAATATTTACCAGCCCTCAAAGCCACATATTAGATTATAGTTGCTAAAATCGTTTTTCCGACGTCGGATTCAATTCAAGTCTTGTCCTCCCTTTAAAAATGGATGTGGTTACCATTGCTTGTGACCATCAGCTTTACCTCATCTTTGGTTTGAGCGGAGGATTTCGTGTGTAGTCTCATTCCATTTGACCTTTACTTACCTTATGCATTTTTTTTTTTTTTTTTTTTCACTTGACCACTATCAAGTTAGCTATGTAACATCAGTTACAGCTGAATAACCATGTCATTTTAGATTACAAAAAAAAAAATGTTTAGTTGATATGTAAGTAACTATTGCTTTCTTGATCTTTGGGGTTGTGTTAATAATGTTTTCATATTTTTTTCCTCTGGACATGCACAGGGAACTGCGATTTTTCTCTCTAACAGGGCCTATTTTCCGTGCTCCATGAATGCCACCTTTCCAGTAAACTCTATAATTTCAATATAATTAATATAAATTCTTTGGTTCTTTCTGGATCTTTCTTGTGAACATAAGGTGTCCTTTTCCTGATCATTAGTAAGCTGGACTCTTAAATGGCATCTCTTGGTTGTTATATTGTACATTAACCTACCTTTTGATCAGTGCCCGTTTGTGTTCTTGTTATAAAGGTAAACTCCTCTGCTACCTGTAATCTTGAACTGCCTTGCAGTTGATGCACATAGAATCTTTTGCCTTCTGCTGGCATCCTCCAACGTGGACAACTAGTCTGCTAAAGTAAAAAGGTTCCAGTTGTGGTTTGGTACGTAAACCTTGTTTCAATTTTGAGTTGAACTTGGTTGTGCTAAAGTGATGTATTGGTCTAGTTTAAGCTTCCCACCATTCTGGATGAAATTCAACATGATTAGTATAAGGTGTTAAGATTTCTCCTGAATTACAATTTTTTTATGTTTTTTTCTTCTTTTACTTATCTTTACACGTGAATCTCTAATCAGCTCATCAATACTTGCATTTATCTTATGCTATTACTTCTTTTTAAGTAAATGCTTATTCATTTGTATCTAAGACATATCTATTTTGATATACAGTCTTTGTTTGTTTGCAGGGCCTCAGGATATATCATAACAGGCTCTTAGTAGTTAGTATGCACAATTTAGAAGGAAGACATTATGTACTTATGAAAGTTCAAAAGACCATTTTTGGCGTGATGATAATCAGGTTTAAGAGAAGCAAGAAAGTGTAGGTCCATGACACGCAGTTGATGTAATGGTCTCATTTTTTGTACTATTGTATGGTAAACTTGGAGACCTCTGTTGTATGAATATTGTGGTTATAAATTATAATTAGACTTTGATGATTGTCCTACAGTCTCCAATAAACTGCCCCTCTAATTATTAAAGGTTACAAAATTCTCACTTCGATTAACATGTTTTTATTTATTATTTTTTTTTTTAGAAAAAAAAAAAAGTAACAAAAAGGGAAGAAGCCTCATAAAACAAAAAATTGAAAACAAAAAAATATGTAAAAATGCCAAACAGTTTTCTATTTTCTTCATAAGTAAAAGCTGTTTTGAAAACAATTGTCCAAACGCTTTAACCATTGTTTTCTATTTTCAAAAACTGTTTTTAAAAACAGTTTGCCAAACACTTTTTTAACAAAAAAAAATAGAAAACGGTTTTTTGTTTTTGTTCTCGAAAACAATTCTAAAAAACAAAAACAGAAACCGATTTGCCAAACGAGCTCCACACATTTTTTTCTTGTTTTGGTTCTCTCATCTCTGACCTCTCTCAGGTCAAGTCATGAGGGTCGGTTACGCGATCAGAGATGGCGTGTGAACCAAACCCGGGGATTGTTGTCTCTACTAACGGAGCACGCGCCTAGAGGGCGACTAGGATCATGTTACTTGATAAATATCTTGGGGGTAAAAAAGGGAAAAAAGTAAAATTGATTTTCCACGCGCGAACGGCGAACTTCACCCTTGTCCAGTTGTCCGTATCAGAAAATATCTAACATAAATATCTTCGGACCAATATCTTGTAGATAAAAGATTCTTGCAGTTGTGCACTAATTAACTCTCTATTTAGTATCAAAACACTTTGCCTTTGACTATATATATATATATTTCTTATTTTTTTATTTTCCTGAGAAATAGAGTAAGACAAGGATGAAGGGCTACAAAGAGGCAAAAAGAAAATAAAAGAAAATAAGAGGGAATTAGAGCACTCCTATCCAATTATGTAAAATTTTATCTACAATAGCCAACGAAAATCTACTTTTTGCTAATTTAGCTAACTACTTTTAAAATTACCATCCAACCGATTATCTAAATTTCTATCTATTTTATTAAAATAATCATTTTTATTCTTTTTGTTAAAACCTCATATCCACTCATCTCCACAAACCCGAAATCATCGTGTTCTAACTAACAACATCTCTCACAGGCATTTCATCAAACAAACAACCTGCACTTTCAACCCAGTCGACCTTCACCCATTCAAAGCTTCAAAACCCGAAAACATTAAACACAGAGAAAATGCAAAATTATCACATAGACACCATAATTCACCACGCAATTTTCGTAAGTACAGTGCTTCAACGCGAATTTCACCAAATTTTGCATGAAAGATTACAGATTCAACATTTATTTTTTCTAAAATTTCTTTTATGAAAAAAATCGTACTTGAGGAAGCATACAACAAACATGATTGAGTCGTCGTTAGAGAGAGAAGAATCGAGACCAGAGTGGCAGCGACTCGAGTGGGTCCAATGACAAGGC
The DNA here is from genome assembly GCF_958979055.1 of Alnus glutinosa. Taxonomy (NCBI): domain Eukaryota; kingdom Viridiplantae; phylum Streptophyta; class Magnoliopsida; order Fagales; family Betulaceae; genus Alnus; species Alnus glutinosa. The sequence goes on along the minus strand of NC_084888.1, from coordinate 36,753,503 downwards.
TAACCCAGCGGGTGTCTTGCCTTTGTAGATTATGAAGGCTCGTCATCTTCAGATGCAGCTTTGCAAGGAATTCGGTTCGGATTGATGATGGTGCGCAAGACCATCAATTTTAGCAGGGAAATGATGAAAAAAAAAAAAAAGGAGAATAGTACGAGGGAGAGTGGCGGAAAAAACAAAAGAAAGAAAAAAGAGTAATAATTTATCATCACTTAAAAATATAATTTTTTACCATTTTGTTTATGTGGTAAAGTGATCACTCCTTAAAGTTTTTGATTAAATTTGGCTTTCTTTAAAGCCACCTTGCCACATAGCCGCCCAAAGTTCCCCACCTTGCCAAATCTATAGGTAGATCCGTGTACAAAGCCACTTTTTGGCTTCTTTAGATATTTATTGTACCCACTTTTGGCTTCTTTACATAGCCATCGTGTACACGGATCTACCTATAGAGTTGGCTTCTTTAAAGCCACCTTGCCACATAGCCACCCAAAGTATTTTATTAGATTTGGCTTCTTTAAAGCCATGCATTATGGGTACAAGAGAAAGAAATATTACTTTGTATTCTTTCAGCATTTTCGGTTAACGTGACATGCTCAATTTATTTTTGATTTTGTTTTTTATTTTTAATATTAAGGGTGTACATGCGAATGCGGTTATTTATAATATTCACAACCTCATTTACAAAAATACAAATATCACTTTTAGATATTTATATCATATTTTTGCTAACTGTATTCGCGCAGTTAGTACCTGCTATCCATATTTAAGGTAATGGGCCTATTTTAGTCTTTTTTGTCTTATTTCTCTTAATGCATATTTCAAACGATTTTGAAAATAATTAGACCGATTTTAGTTTTTGTGGCTTATTTTTTTTACTTTTTATTTTTAAGTCTTAATCTTTTGAAAATATATTAATTTTACATTACTTTTGTCTATTTACCCAAGTATTACACGAAAAAGCAACACAACTAACCAAACCAATGTAAATATAACTTATGCCTAATTCAAAACGACATCATTTTAATAAATTTATTAATACATAGTATATATAAAGAGTATGCAAATGCAATCAATAACTGCATTCGCATACTTTAAAACTACTTATTTTTGCCAATCGCATTTGCATATAAAGATAATGAATAGTTCTAAATAGCAATACAAGAGATTAATATCTAGCCTTATGTACACCCCTACTAAATAGAATATCTCGAGAAGAAAATCCCCCTCCAAAATGGGATTACTAGCTTCCAAAGAGATTTGGAGAGCCTTCTTTTTGGAAAATAAATAACAATAATAAAAAAAAACAAAAACAAAAAACAAAAAAGAAAAAAAAAAAAAAAAACTAAATAGTTAAACAATTATAAGGAATGAAAGGACAGTGCAAGCCCGAGTGCCCCATGCAGCCCGGGATGCAAGGACCACTTGCTCAGAGAACCTAAGCCCCACACCCCTCTCTCATTCCAAGAATCAGGATCCATAAACAATAGCCATGGGAGATTAAGTACATCTTTCAAAATCTAACATTCCCATTAGAACGTATACATGGCTATTTTCTACTTTTTATTGCAATCATCATATTGTTTGAATCTTCTTCAGGCTCTTTGGTTAATTAATAAAGTATTGATACACTGAATTTGATTGTTTTCATAATTATAAGCTCAGATCAGATGTTAATACTCAATACAAAACTTCATAGACTTGGGGGGGGGGGGGGGGAGGAGGGGAGAGAGGGTCTTTAGCATTGCGTATTACTTCTATATATGTACCAGTCTCATACACTTACAGACAAGGCCCTACATTGTGATGGAGATTAATCGTAAAGTTTAGCAACTACTCAGTTGATTTTCTCTTCCTTCCAAGAATGGAAGCTCTCTGAAATCTGGGGCCACCCATCCGCCACTTCTTAAAGGCTGCCATTGAGGATTGAGCTGTCTCATACACTAAAAGATGCATAATCACAAGACTATCAATGTAAACAATACATATATATGCGAAGTCAAGAGAATAGAAGATATGCTTAAATACGAAAAAATGAATCTCACAATGGGTTTCTTCTTTTGTCAAAATTGTCAAGTGTCTGGAGGCAGCTGGAAATGCTGCAGTGTGTGCTTTGGTGAGGACTTCCTTGTACCTGCTCTTAAATGCAGATAAGAGCAAAGGTCCAATGGTTCTATCACCAACCCTGTCCATCACAATGAAAATAAAAGACATGTTTCTTGTAAGGCAATTTGAGGAAAGGCAACGAAAGAATACACTAAACCGTTAAGTGTATATAAGCAAGAAAAGACGGGTGCGGGAAGAGACTCACAGTGGTGCTATCTTGCATCCAAATTCATAGAAGTATGGACATCGAGATCTCAGATCCACACATGCAGAATCAGCCTGGATTTCCAGCCTTGTCCTTGTATAGAACAAAAAGAACAGTAAATAATAGATACGACACTTCTCAACACAGTTTAAATCAGTCCATGAAACTAGTGCATGGGTTGGCAACAATACAACCGGGTTGGTTCCACCAGAGTCCTATGAGGGCTCAGAAAATAGTTACACGATCTGGTTATGGTTATAATTTGGAACCACCGGACACTCGACTTATTAACAATGGATAAAGAAAACAATCCAGAGAAGTAAAGATCTGGTATCTCAGAGCGTAATATCAGATTGAATTTCGGCAGCCATAGGCCAGACTTTTGCAACAAAGGTTCCAATCCCTCTACAAGTTTACTGAGATACGGCAAGCAATATAAAGTCTCAAATATTCACCCAAAATAAATATATATATATATAAAGTATCCAATAACTCAATCCTCATAATCCTCTTAGATTAGAATTTTCAAATGGGCATTAGAAACGTCACTCAGATCTGTTAGGACCATTACTTTTGATTGAAACAAGGGGGGACATTCATTGATACTGCTTGTCTCAGTTGTAATTCATGAGCAAGCCAGAAAGGTAGCTCTACCTTAGATCCCACTTCAACCTGGAAAACACACCCAAGAAAGTATCAGAAACAGTAATTGACCATCCACTCTTGTGCAGCTCCAGTTTCAATAGAACTTACAGAGTCTGTTTCGGAACTGGGATCAATTCCCACTCCACCTGCTGCCTTTTGGAATATGACCGAGACAACCTGCGTGCACAAGAGCAAAATACATAATAGTATTAGATTGAGAAATCAAGAAGAGTTGGAAACAGAACTATCCGGCAATGGAAGACACAAGTGTCAACCTCTTCCTCGGTAACAATATCATCGATGTCATAGTAATTTGCCATTCTTGAAACCTCTGCTTGTTGCTCTTATAGTTTCTCTCGACTCATAAAAGACAGCTTAATGAGGACCCAATTGCTGTTTTTTTAGCACAAAATCATATAGTTAATGTGAAACCTCCTTTTGCTGAATCAGTGGAAACTGCCAAGGTAAGTCATAGAAAATATTATAACCATAAAATCCAACACTAACATACATTCTGAAATAATATTAGGCTTTAGTAGTTAATAAAGTTTCAAAACATTTGGAAGAATCGGAACCAAGTTCAGTTTCAAGCCATTTCCACTTTCTGCTCCTGTAAAGTTCTTACAAGTTCACAATCCCTTGCATAGAATTCCCCCCCACACCCAAACAAAAAGCGAAGTGTTCTGTTTTAAAGAATACGATGTGAATTCCAAGATGGGTATTGGTATGGGTCTAAAAACCAATGAATTTGTACTCTGAATATAAAGATCACCTTATTTGGATCAAAATCACATATACAAAAAGATTTGGAATTTTGCCAAATTACCACATTCCAAATGAGGATGAACTTACACTATATGAAGCATTTCAACAAGCATGTTCCATGCAAGAAATATCAAAGAAAACATTAACACACAAAAATAACCCAATTGAAGTATAGGCACAGCTCTATATATCGGGTTCAAACTTCAAGCGACCAAATCCAGCCAGAGTAAAAATAAATAAATAAAATAAAATAAAAAATAAAAAGAACAAGAAGAAGAAAAGAAAGAAAGAAAGAAAGATTATAATTTTTGCAATAAAATCGCGTAATTTTGATATCTTTTAAGTGAGAAAGAAACCCTAGAATACCAAAATTAAAGGACCTCCCCGAGACCGAGACAAAGAAAATGAGAACAACTTACATAAAATGAACTGAGAAAATATAGTTTTGGAAGAAATTGAAAAGGAGAAAGTAGAGAATTACCTGAGAATTCTTGATCCTCTTTTGCTTTGCGGAGAGAGAGAGTAAAAGAGGCGCGATGAATAGGAAGGGAGGGAAACTCAAAGATATGAATTTCGACTGTGACTTATTTCGTGCCTTTCTCAAACTGCTTTTGATTTTGGCGCCTTTCCGTTAAATTATTAAAATTTCTCTAATTCAATTTAATAAAGTAGGTTTGAGAACAAAATTCCGAGGAAAGCTCCGTAATTTTTTTATTAAATGATTAACATATTATCATTTCAATAATTGTTATATTTTAAAAGTTATAAATATTGATATGATAAAATTATAATATTTTAATTTAAAAACAGTAACTAAAATTTGAGAAAGTTTATACGATTGAATATTTTAAGAATTATAAAGGATTAACAGGGGATGTTGACCCTAAATAAATGAAACCATACTTGGGACAAATATTTGTAAATAATTATGCTTACATTTTTAATAAAAATGGTCACCAAGCACAACTTTGACATGTTTTTTTTAAAGAAAAATTGCAGAACTTAGGGTTGTAGAAGCGGTGGCAATTGTAATTATTGCCTCTAATCGCTAACCGCATCGCTTTAAGTAGAGACAGGACCGAGGGTGGCTAGTATAGGCCAAGGCCCCCTTCCTCCTGTTCGTTTGAAAAAAAAAAAAAAAAATTAACATATTTGATTTTCGACTTATATGGCCTATACCCATTAAATTTTTGGCTCTAC